>NC_133581.1:50293718-50606718 GCF_964106895.1 Numenius arquata
ATACTCCCTTAGCGAATCAGTTTTAACTATGAAACAGTAAACCTTGCTTACAAATTGTCACAGTGAATTTTTCTTGCCATGTTTTCAAGTTCAATATTCATACAAAAATTTTACCTCGATTTAGTAACTAGAGAAAAAAAGGTGGCTTCGTTTGTGCATACATTTTTTTCCAAATATGTATGTACTTGGATGCCCTTAAATTCCCCAAGTAGAGAGAAATGCTTTCCACGGAGCTGCTTATTTCCAGTAACCCACATCAGAGCTGACACATGAAAAATGGTGAAATTACTGAAGGTAGTCCAGCCTGAATAAGGACTACCTTATTAGTTCAGGTACTTGCATCTCCCTAATTTTCATATTAATCATGTGTCCATCTTTCTTTGAAATAGGGCCATCATGCTTCATGTCAGAATTTAGCATGTAAGTAAAATTCATAGTGCTTCA
Organism: Numenius arquata; assembly: GCF_964106895.1. Classification (NCBI taxonomy): domain Eukaryota; kingdom Metazoa; phylum Chordata; class Aves; order Charadriiformes; family Scolopacidae; genus Numenius; species Numenius arquata. Next base: position 50,294,163 of record NC_133581.1, read on the forward strand.
AATCTCACTTGAAAATATTTGTATGAAGAGAACAGTGACTAATTTTATTATTCCTATCTAACAGAAATGAGATTTATTTTAGTCCTTTTGCACTACATATACAATATGAAGAAGTTAGCAAGTAAAATTTTAAAAAAAGAATTAAAAGTAGTCTCACAAATCCTCAAAAAACAAACCCAAAAGATAATAATATGGAGCTTTTCCTATTTAACAGAGATGCTACACACTGTAATGCACCTATGTTATATATTTCTCATCAATTTTTACAGTTTCCACTGATTAAATATATATTGACTCATAAAGTATTACCATTACATCAATTGTCAGCAGATGCAAGAGTATGTCATTTAAATATTAACTATCATATAAAAATGGCAGCTTGATTGTTTGGAAGCAGTAATCTGGTGCTGGTTATTGCCACATTTCCCTAATGCATTAGGCAGCAGTCACAAAATGCATTGCCTTTCTTATATACCTGCTACTACAAAATCAGAAGCAGATAAGTTCTTTGTATATCTCCCCTTTCTCTTAGATTTAATTTTTATTTATTTCTGAACTGCAGATATCTTTGATCTGAATTGCAAAAATGCATTAGTATAATATAAACAAAGATATGCTCACTAGAGTCAGAAATTATATGCATCGTCTCTAAATCAATGGGAAAAAATATACAAAGAACCAGTAACAGATATATTACTTTGTGCTTGAAATATTTTTATGACAGTTCCCATATAATATGGGCACGAGATATCATGAATTGGGTTGTTTACCTAAATTCTTAATAAGATTGTACTTATTTAAAGTACATTCGATTCTCAGTACTTTAAGACTTGTCTTTTCCAGAAACGATAAGCTACACATTACCACTAATATGAAATAAATCCTTTATTCTATGCTAACTGCATGATCAGAATATGTGGACACTTCACAGACCATTAAAACCTTCCAGTAATTGATAGGTAATCGCTCATTTGCTGGCTGCAGCAATGTACATGAGAGAGAAACCATTCTTTCTTGCTAATGTAACATGTAGAACTTGCTGCTATTGCAACACTTAATGTTCGTAGTGCCATATCATTTTTAATGCAAACACTCATTTTCTGCCTCCTTCTTACATTTTCCATTAAAATGCAACACAAACCAGCATACATTTCATCCTATCCCTTTGAGGGTTGCATAAGCAGTTCCAAGGAGTATCAGCTATTGTATTGTTATTATTATTATAAATAAATATTTTAGAGTTCAAAAGGTAGATATTTCATCAATTATTTTTTTTAGGAGGCTCACTGCCACTTTTTAAAACTTTTTATATCTTCTTTAAGGTAGTGCTTTAGATAGCAGTTTTTAATGCAAGTAACACCTTGCATCCCAAGGCAGATTCATGTTATAGTTAATAAACAGCATCAATAAATTTGTCAAGACTTCAATGGCAACTGTACTGAACTTTTCATACACCAGCTTTTCTAGGAAATGGCTATACTGAGGAATTTATTCTGCTTAATTGCTTTATATTAAGCAGTTTTCATTGGCCATTCTCTAATCTGTACGAACAGAAATAAACGGAGTCTGGAAAATGAACTGTTTTAACCCTTCTTATTATTTTAAAAAAATAAATCTTAGATGGGTTTTGTTATTAAGAACAAGAATCAAATATAAGTAAAATTGATGCAACTCCATTTAATTAATGTGGGAATTTTTAGTAAGTTTGTGCATTAAAGACCTAAGGTCTGTCTGAAATTTCCAGCAAAATACAAATTCAGAGTTTCTTACACATTTGCCTTGAAGTTAGGAGACTAATTAAATTAACTGATTTATTAATAAATGGGGCTTTTTGTCTAATTATTGTAAGTACTAACAGACTGGGGAACCATTTTAAATGTCTAATGTGCCTTGAAACCATTTTTTTTAGGTTAATTACATTTCTCACTAAAGTCACTATAGATATGCCCCTTAGGTTTTACACTGGAAGATTAAAGAAAAAGTAAAGATGATTACCTCATTGGCCAGCTCCAGTAATACAGGGGCAGCTGCATTTTTCATCACCCCATTCAGGTACCTAGACAAGACAAAGCCAGGTAATTCTGCAGTGACACGAAAAGGCCAGTTTATACATGTTAGTAACCCTTGTGAATCTCTTTCATTTGGGCAAAGTACCCCAGTACAGAGTATTTAATGGGAAATCTTTTAAGACATAAGTATTTTAAACAATCACTAACTCTCCAGGGTTGTCACATATTCATCTGCAAGATATATCAATTTCAGTTGTCATTAGTTAAAACCACAATAAATCAAGACATTAAAAAAAATTTGGCTTAATGACGTACAAATAGATTATATCTGTACAACTTAAAGATGCATCACATACAAATAAACCTCAATTATTCGCAGTGAAGATTTTGGTTTCCACATGACTTTCAACTATGAAGATGTATTTTCATCTTTTTCAATTCACTACTATGGACAAAAACATAAATTCTCAAATTCAATCCAAATTTTATCACCTGGGCAGTAGTTTAAATACTAAAGGCTTACGTTAGTGAAATTAGAGTCTAACAACTAAATTAATATTCTGAAGAGAAAATAAAAGAAGAAATATTTAGGATCTGATAAAGCATGATAAAAAGTCATTATCCTATCAATGGCAAAGGCTTAATGTTTCCGGTTAAGGGTATTAGACTGCTATGGATACACACTGATGTTTCTGACCATCGCCTCACACAATATTGCCTTCCTCACTTCTGTTACTTTCACTGTTTGATGTTTACATTTCAATAATGTCTAAAAGCTGTTCTCAAGAGTTGATGGGAATAAGCTATATTATTGGAAGCCACTTTGTGCTTTGTAGCCATGTGGAAAAGAACAATAGTTACCAACATTTGAACCTGCTCATTTATCCTCTCTGTATTCGTATAGCACATCATTACTGACATCATTAGAAGGCCACAACCTTTTCAGCTCTATTATTATCTATCCATCAGAGGCCACTCTTCTGCTTATTAGTTACAGACATTAAAATTCTTTGTCATTTTACCTTTCTGTGGAATGGGTGTAACACCTTTACACAAACCTCTTCACAGAGGATTAGAGGGCTTCTTGTTTGCAAGTTTTTCTGAGGCTCAATGAGTAAAGGAAAGGATAAAGGCTAAAAGCTTTTTGCTGTAACCTATTTGAATTCTACATAAAAAACCCACAAAACAAGATGCCTCGTGTATATTTAAACATTGAAAATTTATAACAGAAATAAAAAAGGAGAGATGATAAACAAAATACCCAACCAGGAAGATTTACATGAGATTAATGTTCTAAAACATGCATCTAGTTGAACGAACAGCAAAGCTACAGCTGACAATGGAGTAATTTTCTGTCAGTTTCTTTCTAATGCTACTGGCAATTCCATTATGGACACACAAGTCCCACACGCTGATGGCAATACTGTTCTGAAAAGCTTGCTGATCCTTCTTGTAATTTGCGTTTGTGTTTGCCTAAATTTAAGACTAGTAAGTCTCGGCAGAGCAGCAGAAACTACTCCACTCAACTGTACTTCTATTTGCTCCCAACAGGGACCATTGGAAATTACTACCTTCAAAAATTGGTAGGTTCTGACCTATTGCTTGTATGTTGGTGGGAATGGGAAGGAGCATACCACACAGGCTGGGGTTTACAGTAGTAAGATAGATGCTACAAAAGAGCAGAGGAGAAGACATGTTTGTCATGTTTATGCTTGAAGCATTTCAGACTGGCTTCTGACTCAAGTAGTCTGCCCCTGTAGCTTATGAAACATACTACACAGTAAATCTGCTAAAACAGGATTGAGATGAGTTTTCTAACTATTAACTAGAACATCTCTGATTTTAAAACATGTGCATTTTATTCGGCCATGTTAATACATTTGCAATATGAAATACCTAGAAATAGCATAAAGAATGATTTTCCCTACCACCACCATATAGCTTCATACATAATGCATTAGTTATGTACTGCTATCATACTTCAGACAGTATAGGAGGGGACAGGAGACCAAATCCTCCCACCTGATGTGAGCCAAACTTAATCATACCTACAGCCTTACCGACACCAATAGAACTACTACTTTGCATAAAGCAGAATTTGGTCCCATGTTTCAGGTTTAAGATGTTGGAACTAGTAACGCATCATAAAAGTGTTTTAAATGATTTACATATATTCTAAGAAAAGGATTATTTACACAGTAGTTACAATTAACATAGGGCACTTCACTGAAACTGTGCAAGTGAAAAGTAATTAAAAGTAGTATTGCATACACATGGTTATTAACACACCAAAACTTTAAGCCAATATTCTTCCTAAACAAGAATCAACACTAGGAAAAGTGCACTGTGATCCAGCACAACTTTTTACAGAACAATACAACTACTAAAAAACAGCCCCAAAACAACCCCCAAAACAGCCCAATTCACAGTAGATATACTAAACCAGTGTCTGATATAATCAGGCTGTGCAGAGTTTTTAAATATATGATGCTGCAGAAATACAGTTAATTGTTTACAAATGAAGGCTTTTTGTTTATTTTCCTGATTCATATAGATTAATATTAAGCATAAATATCAGACATCTATAATCACAAGTATGAACTCACTTGCCATACAAGCTCCTCAGATCTGTCAGTCTACAAAGTAATATTTTAATTGCATATCTTTACTAGTTATCAGTATGCCCCAATTATGTCATTGCAACACTTTTAGTAAAGCCTGGTGAAGTAACAGACAAACTATAAGGTGTAGAAAATACAATTTATTAGCTTAAGATGCAAACAATTGTAAAATACAGTAAAATGACATAAAGGTTTTCATCCTCCCTTAACAGCTACTTCTGACACTTACGATGATAAAACAGTAGTGATATAAAAATTAGTGCTTTAACCGGCAATACATGAATTTAATATGTAACTTTTTGTAATGTAACACAAATGTTGTTTTAAAAGTACAAGCAACTGTAACAGAACAAGCTCCCTTGCTGTAAGGAAGTTATCATCAATGTTAGTCTTGACACAGAAATCCTGTAATTACAAACTATAGGCAATATAAAATGCTATCACATACACTGTAAAAATATTTGCTTATCCTCACTTAGAGCCAAGGAAGAAAACCCTTTTGTAATGAGACTGAACAAAAGCTGAAAAATTTCTGCATTTTCACGGAAAAAAAATTTTGAGTGAACCATTCTATATCCCTCATCCCAAATTTTTAATTTATTTTTATAGAAAATTAGATTCATAAGCTAATAAGCTAATTTACTCATAATTGCCATAACAATTAGTAGTTTTGATTATATTCTTAACCAGGGTGCGGAGGTCATACCTTTGGTAGTAAGTTTCAATAGCTTCAGCAGTGTGATGTTTGGCATGTGTTCTTTTGATTTGTTTCTAGAAAAACAAAAGAACAAACAAAGAGTCTTACAAATGTGTCATAGATCAAAACACAGAAATCATGACTAACCCAAACACATGTTTCTTGGCTACACTTTGATATATAAACTGAACTATGTTTTTAGATTCTGTACAGAAATGACATTCAATCTACCTATTGAATTGAACGTTTTCAGACTGTACTGCAATGTACCATATATGTAAAAGCCAGTAAGGTCACAATAATTGAATCTAAATAAGTTTACTGAAGGCTACAGAGGGCAAAGAAAAACTTGTTCTCTCTTTCAACCTTTGTATTAATTTTCCCTCAATTCAATTCCATCTAAGTCTGGTGCACTCTAGTTTTACAATTCAATTGGCATTTTTAACCAGGAAGAACATTGCTTAAAAACAACTTATTTGAAAAACTACAAAAAGTAATTCCATAGAGACTTGCCACTTGACTGACACCTGTCATCTCATGATAAATGACTCCATTTTCTGCCTCTCTTGCCTTCTGCCACTCCGGCAATGGTCATTTATCATCATCTCTGTCAGCAATGGAAAGCAGCACTGACAGTGCAAGTCAGCAAACATTTAGCACATGGAACCACGCAACACAGGGAAATTATTATTGTCAGAATAATAATGGTTTAGCATAATTTATTACAGGTCCACCAAATAAGCAAAGGCTAGATGTTATTAGACAGATGGATGGGTAGGCTTGGCAGCCATCCACTGAGACTCAGGCGGTGCTTGATGTGGAAAAGGGAACATCCTCCAAACCAATCAGAAAGCTGGCAGTTCAATTACAAAGAAATAAAGGGACATTCATCATTCAATTAGGCACCTGTCAACCCTCACAAAGGAGAAAACTTCTAACCTGGTACTCCTGGGAGAAGATGCTCAGCAGAGTGGACTGCGATTGACTGGAACAAATAAAAGAAGGACAAAGTTAATTACTGGAGTGCACTGCAAAGAAACAAAAGAGAAGGGAGCTTCAAAGGTAGGCCTGCTGCCCTGTAATCTAACAGAACATGAAAACAAGTGTGGAAAAGTTGTTCCAGATGAACACCTCAGACAAAGGCTTCCTGCTGCTAGGTCAAGGAGAGAGCGTATGAGGGAGGGGAGGAAAATATAGCAAGAGTTTCAAAGCAAACAATCATATTGTTTGGGTGATTCCCTTTTCAGCTTCAGAACACACAAAGTCCTATCAGGAGCAGGTAGCTGAGTTAAAAGGGAACAGGCAAAAAGGAAAACAAAGCAAAATTTCCATTAATAATTGATGGAGTTAAATTCCACCAGCAGTTGGGAACATGCCGCTTGTTCATTGGCAACATATTGAAATTCATTTTGTTAGCAGCAAGGGAACCTCTTCAGTAGCTGTCTCATATTCAGGTTAAAAACTTCCCCCTCTGTCAGAAGTAGCATATGGGACCACTGGAACATTCCCACTGAAACCGATGTGCTTTGAAAATAGAAACTTTCACAGCAGGAAGCCGAGATTCCCTGGAGTCGGTCATTTCCAAAAGCTGCCATAAGCTTCATTCATCTAAGGCTCCACTCAATGTCAAACACCTGGCAATGAAGCAACCTGAAAAGCATTCTTCCCAAGTGGGAATTTTTCTTTCTGAATTGTTAACATTTAAAAATGGGACAAGATTTTTTTTCCCTCTGAAAGGCAATCAATACCACACTGCTACTGTTTTCAATTGTCCTCTGTGGATATATCTACCTCATCACATCCTGAATACAATTAATTACTCCTGATATATTTTCCTACTACATGCAACTTGAACAAATTATAGTCTCAATAAATCCAGTTTTATGGTACAGCAAAGCATTATGAATAATTAACATTTTTCCTTTCGTGAACTTACCTACTAAGGCATAGCACAGGTAGTTCAAAGATTCAGCAATGTCTAAGTCTTGCTCTTCTGCCAGATTTCTTGTAAGTGAATTTAATACCTGTATCACATCATATGGACATTAAATGTAAATGTTCTCTCCATGCTTAAATGGCCTTTCTCCTTGCAATTTTCACACCTCAGAAATACTAATTTAATATACGGAAGTCTTACTCCCATTTTTCAAAAGGGAAAACTGAGGCACAGAATGAGGCAATAAATGGTTTGTTCAGGTTTAAACAGACAGTATATCTATGCAGCACAATATGAAAAGTTACCTCTAAACCAACCAGCATTAGGTACAAAGTGACTAGACTAACACAGTGCTATAAAACAAGCTCACTAGTTTGTCTTATCCATACTGGTGCTTCCAGCATCTTTGCCATAACACTGTATTTTGGGCTTGTCTGCCCAGTGCAACATCTGTGTGACAGCAGTAAGCTGAGCCTTGATCTCTGGTACTTGACACAAGAATGTTCACCCTGAGTACTCACTGACTGAATGTTAAAACCAGAGAAAAATGATTGCAACATAAACTGACTTATATGCAGATTTATGAACTCCATGGATTACAGAAAAATTAACTACAATATAGTCAAGAATGTCAATATTCTTAAATATGCATCATTTGACACAAAGGCCAGTGGGTATGTACCACAATACATCCCAAAAAGATGCACCATCCAATCATGGGAACCTTCAAATGTACATGTAATCATTAGAAGGTGAACAAAGGAAAGAAATTAAGATTATATACTTGCACAGGATATGTACATATGCAAAGCTTAGGTATTCCAAGTAGATTTATTTTAAAAAAATCTGCAGGCTATAAATAAGTTGGATACATATGGCCCCCTAATGGCTCTCCACGTAACTATTATTATCTGGCAGATTTACACGGTCGTAATGGTAGAACCAAACTTGGAGAAAAGATGTGGGAAAAACCAAAACGAAAGAGGAGAGCATTTAACTGAATGTCTGGTTTGAGTTCTCTTCCACTGACACACCAATTTGTGTATTTTTAGGCTACACCCATTACGATTATGGTACTTTCTCTACCGTTATCCCACTATACGCACTGCAACATGAAAAAATTAAGACCATTATCCCTCTTCTTCACACTACTTCAGTTTAGTCCAACAGTCCTCTCCCATGCTTCCAAATGTTCAGATCATTTAGGACTTACCACAAACACTAAAAAATTCAGTCCAACAACTGAGTAAGTTGGATATATACTGGATAGCAGTACAAAAACATTAAGACTGTGACAAAAAGAATTATTTCAATAGTACCATGCAAGGAATTTCAAGGCTTACTACCAGAAGATCTTTCTCCTTCCCCTGGAGAAGTGGATTTCTGTCTTCACATGGCTGCTTCCACATTTCTTCTGATTAACACAGTTCCCTTCTTAAACACTAAAATCACTTATTTGCCACTCAGCATTTCCTTGCCACAATTCCACTGCCACAATTTACTGACAAAATGAAGCAGCTCCTCAAAACACAGCTGGAGCATCTATTGCAAGATGCCATTGACAGAAAACTGAAACATCAATGGTTTTGGAAAGCGCTGAAAAAGACAGTACTGTGTGCTTGGAGAGGGAACAGAAGTCATGAACGGGCATTTGCATTGCAAGACATCACAGTCACAACTGCTGATACTGACAGCAGGGGTACTGCCATCTAAGTTATCATTACTTCTACAGGGGCCGCCAAATTCCTAGGGCTCCATCCGTCCTCTGATGCTTCTATACAGGATTTCAAAGCAGCAAATGAGCAGACAAATTAATATAGCTGAGATATGCAGGTAAACAAACATAACACTGACAATACCATTTATTCAAAATAACATTTCAGTGCTGCATTATTGCCTCATATGGAATAAACTTTATAGTAATCCTCATGGCTTACTGGAAGGTAAGGATATAGATATGCTTATGTCCAATAAGCTCTTTTGCTGAGCATCAACTGTAGAGCCAAGGTACAGATTTGCTGATTTTCTGAAACAAACAAACAAACAAAAAACCCAAACTCATAATTCCAAGTACTACCTAGTTTAAATAATTAATAAATTAATGTGTTATCCATCTTGTAGAACTAAATCTATTTTCCAGGAAGACAAGTAAACTTTCCTCTTAAGTTCTGTAGCAGCCACTTCCATGGAAACATTTCCTTCTGCAATTCCAGATGGTAATGGATCTAACTTCCAGAGCTCTGCTCAAAGCAATCAACCTCGCTCTTCAAATATCCTCTTTTTCTTATACACCAGCATCCATAGTGAACCAATTTACCTTTTGTTACTCTGTGTTGATGTCTGAATGCCTGATGCACTTTGTGCTCTTGTCAATATATAACTGGATTTAGGTAGAAAACTCTGAAATCTAAAATCTGCTACAAAATGCCAGTTTTTTTAAAAGAAAATAACTTTTATTTTAAATAAATGAAATGTCATTTCTAGGTTCCAAATGATATAAAGATATAAAAATTTGCTTATCATAAAAAAAAAAGCAGTATTACAGATACCAAAGTCCATCCACATTTAGAATGGGATGCCCAAGTCAGGCCAGAACAAGGGGTAAGAGAAATTATCTCTAAGAACTCAGAGATCAGTCAAGCTAAAACGACAACTGCAAGTCTGGTGCTGGAAAAAGAATATGCCTTTTAGTCACTTAATATGTAAGAATAAAATTTACACCATTCTCTGCTAATGAATCCCAGAATTTTGTAGAAGAGGAATGCTATCATCCCTGGACAGTATTTCAGAAATGTTTTGTTTTGCAATGAGAATTCATATATAAACTAGTAACAGATAATATGCTGATGCAGATCAGTGCTTCATAACTAGAGTTGATATAAAACTCTGGCCAAGAAGGAGCTAGTAAGGATGAAAATAATTTAATTGGATCAGATCATCTTCTCAACAAAGCAGGCTTGCAGATCTAGCCAAGATTTGGGGTGGTGTCCAACTTAATATTTGTTATTTACTCCAGCCTCACCAGGAGAAAATCCAAACGTGACAACTTCTGCAAATACTGTATTATCAGCCCTTGCAAATAATTAATTCTTTGGGGATAACATGAAAGTCACACTTTTCTACTTTATTTTCTGAGATTACTGAAAAAAATATAATTTTAGGTGGAACATTCCACCTTGTTACGACGATAAATATATTGGTAAAAAACTGAATGTGGGGGCAGAAGCCGTGTTTCCAAAATGCAGAAGGTGTTATGTGTGAAATTCCAACGCAGCAGTGTCAAACCTTCTCTTGGAAGTACATACAACATTGCACTTAGCTACTATTGGAATTCAGGTAGTGGAAGAAATTGTTTCTTTCCTTCCACAATCTCCAGTACCAGTATGTACTGCTAATCATATCCCTTTGTGAAATGTTCTGAAAGACATCAAGAGTTTCTCATTTCTAGTAACTGGAAAAGAACTTCCCCTTTCAATCTATAGTAAGTTTTAAAATATTTTTGCTAATGCAATACTGAGCTTTAAAATAAAAGTAATGCATACAACTTAGGGCTAGAATTGCATGGTGCTGCCGTGCTTGATTAAGAATCTATGTGAGGAAAGAAATATATATATTTGACAAATTTAAATGACCGGAGGTGGGCAGGGAATCCTCCTCACAGCTAGCCTGAAATTCCAGAATGTGTGTCTAAAATACATTTTTCCTGTTACATTATAAAAGACATGAAAGAAACCCAAACAGCCTTTTAATTCTCAGCTTCTGTACTGCAAACACTTTGGAACAGGGACTCCTAAAGAAAGCAATGTTTCTGTACTGCTTATCACACGCTAACTAGTCTGCTCTTATTTCTAAAAGCTCTGTCGATAATGAATTTCAAATAGATCTAGCAGCATCGGTTCAAATACATAACACATGCATAGATGTGTAGAGCCTCCTTGGCTTCCCAGAACCGTAGGATGTTCTCTACCAACCACCACCACACACCCGTAAATCAGCTAAAGCCGGTCTGATGGTGACCTTCCCACCTGAGAGGAGGTGACTACTAGCAGATTCTCAGAATTTCTTCTACATGTCAGGATTGTCAGGATGGGAAAAAGGCTTCTTAGCAGCCTAAATCATTCCACATGAATATTTAGGAAGGATCAGGAAAAATAAAGGCCTATCAAAGCTTGAGAACCACTTGGCTTATAAGCATCCAAGCACTGAAGAACTCGAAACAAGGGAGGCTCACTGACCTCTAGAACAGTTATGGCGTTAACCTCTCTTCACTGCAGCTCTTAATGTTAAAATATTTCCTAAAGTTTTAATATGCTTGTGGTCATGTCTCTGAATTAAAATTCTCAAAAAGCAGATTATCGTCTCTGTACACATTTGTACTTTATCATTCACAAATTTAACATTGATTTATCAAAAGTCAGTGAATTACTAATTTAAGCTAAATCAAAATATGTGTCTATATATATGTGTGTGTGTGCGTGTCTCTCAATATATGTGTTTAAATCAATATATAAGTTTGAATTGGAGTAACTAAGAGACATAAAAGTACCTAAGTCTTAGTTACAACAGGGTAACTTCTGTAAAGTGGTTATCTTCTGATGTTACAGCTTTCCAGTTATACCAGTTCAAGTCTGGGATACAAAACCAGTTTTAATATCTCTGCATAAGAAGCCTTCTATACAATGAAACATCACCAGTAGCTACTACTTTGGGAACTACAAAGTCAATACAGTGCTGTTGGGGAAATACTCCCATTACAAATATATTAATACTATAAAAAGTCAATAAAAAAATATATGTGTGACAAGAAGTACCTGCCGATATGCTCATTTCGGACTTAGGACCATCACAATCAAAATCTAGATAAAATTCAAGTGCATCTGCAGAACTGTAGCATTAACCAGTTTTGAAATTCTCTGATATCCACTTCAATAAACTGTACAACAGCTCAACTCAAAATGCTTAAATACGAATGAGTTTCTAAAAACTGTCTTTGCATCAAAGTCGACTTCATACCTTTGGTTGGATCAAAAATAAAAGCCAGAAGAGTTCAAGGAAAAAGACATCCTGCATTGCAGGCTTAACACTATCCAATGATAATAAAAAGGTTAAATGCAGGCATGTGCATACAACTTGGCTGCCTATAGCCAGGGTTATGAGAATAACTGTATGACAAAACTCCGAGAAGGCTACTGGAGAAGAGTCATCACTTCTGTGACCTTGACACTGGCTGGTCCCACAACTTCTATACAATTTAGTGATGTGCGAGAACAGATGATGGTGCAATACATAGAAATGGCAGCATTTAAAATTCATAGTAGCATAAGGCCATTACTTTTCCCACTGGGCCACTTGAACTTTAATAATGTCTGACCTAGTTGGCCAATAAGTTCTAGCAGCAGACAGAGGAAAATTGCCAGTATTAGATACTGTTTGAATGATTTTTCATTTAGAAAGACTTAGATGTTCCTTTAAGAACAGGGCACCAATTCTTCCTGTAGACACTTCATTTTTTGGTGTCTGTGGTAACAGCTAATATATTTTTAAAACAACTGCAGACTATGAACAATCAGCATCAGGCATGAAAAAAACAAAATGCAGAGGTAAATACAAATTATCAATACAGGCAATGATCACAAAATAATACTAGCGCTTCACAGAGATAAATTCCACCTTCTTTCACCCACACCACATTTAACTTCCAACAGCGTAATACAAGTGTAACTCAAAATATGCCATATTCAAATGATTACAAAGTATTTCTGATCCAGCCCCCAAAATGAGATGAGAATTCGGAATAAAGACACACAATTTTTCCATTCATAGACCTATGCTTATGATGAGAAGAACAACATTATGCTTTAACAGTGGATAAACATTGACAGATATTACGGTTAAAAACAGAACTCTGAAAACATAGGAACAGAAGAGCAGTATTTCCAAATGAAAAGAAAATACTTTGTGGTCTTATTATCTCAGTAAGCAAGTACAGAACATAGACAGTAATTTGCCTGAGATATTTTCTGATATTTTTTCTTTCCAGAGTTAAACAGCACAGTGCTTGTTGCATGAATGTTTGAAACCTACTTAAATGCCAAACCCACACAGAGACCTTTGTAAGTAAATACTCTTTCACTAATGTTTCAAGTAAAGTCTCTTCCATAAAAACATAAAACAAGTTTGTATGGTTCACTTTTCAGGCTGAAAAATATTTTCAGATGCAATACGGAACGAAAACAGGTTCACAACATGGGTTTAAAAAATACAATGTCAGTGCTGAAACATGAAATTAAAATTCTCAAATATTCTGACTTCAGACTTCAATGACTATCAAATCTTTTCACCTTAGACACACCAGAACTTCTCTGGTACCCTTTGATCATTTAGTCAGGGAGTCACTGATAAAAAGAAACTGATAGGAGTCAAATAGGGTATGCCTCCCACATACACCTTGATAATCACAATACTAGTCCTCCTCATCTCCATCTCCTGGTACTGTCTAAAATTCTGCTTTTAAGTGTACCAATAAACTTTCTTGGAAAATTAAATAAAAAAGGTAAAGCTTGCGACTAACATAAGCAGATGATTTTCTATGTCCCTGTCCTCAACTACTACAAGTTACTTAGCAAGAAGAAAGGTTTCTAAATACACAGGAAAGAATCAGTAAACACATCCCAAAGCAGAGGCATAGAGCAGCATACCAGAGACTGAGAGAAAAAACCAAAACCTCTGTAAATTCCTTGTTTGCACTTAACTGTACACCATCCACACTTTATTTCAATTTAACCTCAGTTAAGATTATACAGAAAACATATTTGCAAGTTTGGACTCTTTTTCTTAGTACCACAATCTAAATGTTGAACCATTAGGCAAAAATACACAAAAGTTGTAGTTGTCTGATGACGGTTGTGCAAAGAAAGATGCTCCTAGGCTGCAACAGCAATGGACCTCAACAAGCAGTTAAGGCAAAGAAGCCACAATTTAAACCAGGGATTTATCCCTCACCTTTCCTATCTGCCCTCTTGATAGGGTCAAGATCCATACATTGAACAAAACATTACTGGAAAGAGATATTTGATATATTCATTTTGCATTTATCTTCCTCATTTTGCTTGGCTAACTCTTACCATGCTACTTCCCCTTTCCCCCAGGAAAAGAATCGGATTATAGAATACCTTGTCAAGAGAAGTCTTTCAGACTCCACTCTTAAATTTCCTAATTGTGGAGAAAATCATTCCACTTTTTTGTCAAACTTATGTCGTCCTGTATAAACTAGATGTTTAAATTTCCTTTTGGAAAACTATTTTTATGAGTGAATGGCAATTTGAAGCTCATTAGACTGTTCATTTTACATTAAAAAATTAGCCTGTATGTAAAAAGCATATCCGTGCCAATTTGAAACTAAATAAATCCCCAAACACCCTTAAACAATTTGCTCCTAAAAGTATATAATCAAATTTAGAAAACTATAAATTATATTTAAATTTATTATTTACAAGCAATTAATTACGAAGACAGCCAGGTGGCTTTCATTACATAAATTACTGTTAATGACACTTGCCTCATGCTGCTACTGTATTTAGCATTTGCATGCATCACATGTCAGGCACACACGCTGTTGCATAGCTATCTCCAGGGTAAAAAGTGTACACCTTTAGTCAAAAAAGCTTCCAGTAATTCAATCAAAATTGTTAATTCCTTAAACAAGTCAGAATCTTATTAATATTCCCATACAGCATATAATTTAAAGAATTTTGGCTCTATCTAACATGGATGATACAGAAGAGTAGTTTTAAGTAAATTCCAATTTTGGGAACGATACAGACATAAGGCAAGAAATTAATCCACTTATAGCTAGTCCCCTTGAGATTTTTAGTCTTAAGCACTAAACAGTGCTTATCATTTAAAAGTTTATGATTTTAAAGCTACTCATAATTCCAAAACAAAAGGCAAAACCGATAATAATTCTTGTCCATCTACCTAGCCGACAGTACAGTACTTTGCCTTGTATCTGTAAGTTATTGTACCATATATGTAGATATTTACAAAGTCTACTTTCAGCCCCAGGGTTATAGCTTGCTGTGCCATATAGGGAATAAACTAATTTAATCTACTACTTACTTCCCATTGCAAAGATGGCATAAACATCCTAAGAAGGAAATCCAGCTGTTCCTTTTTACTAGTGGTCTTCCAGCATTCTTTTTTAAAAAGCTGTCCACCTACAATGGGCAGGCAATATGAAGGGAACATCTGACGAGGTAATCACAATATTACATTATTCTATCCCAAAACTTCTCTAACCTTCTTTTCCAGCACTACCAACAAGATTTTCCTTTTCCTCCCTCTTCTTTCCAGAGGATTTATTCTTTCTTGTGCTTTGCACTGCTCTGAAAATCCGTACAATGACCATATGCCTTGCTTCCTACAGTGCCGCAGAAAAGGTTGGGTTTCCAGGAAGACTCTTATTCCATGCAGTAACTGAACAGAATCATCTCCAATGTAAACAGTCAATAGGTTCAAAATATAGCACCACCTTCATTAAGCACCAAAATTTGACCAGTCTTGGTAGATGGGCCTGGAGGCCTTGGTATATAAAATTGGAAGCCAAGGAAGAAGGAAAACTAGTTCAACATTAAACATTTGTTGTATGTTAAAATAAACTGAAGATGACCTCAACATGCATCAAGTCATACGGCATGACTCACTGACGCTTCTTAAATTTCTGGGAGTTGTCAAAAACATAATAAAAATATACATTGTCATTTTTACATTAAGCACATAAGGCCTAGACTTTGCAAAAAAAATAAAATCCATGAGATGGGGGTAACTAAACTTCACTGGAATTCAGTGAAATTTGCCTGTTAACATCTTTCAGGAAGCTTTCAAAATGGCCTCACACAAAACATCCCAGCCTTATCCTCTCCCATTTCAAAGTCTTTATATATTCTAGTAAAGCAGCAAAGGCCACAGAGCCTTTTCCTCCTCCAGATTATTTTTAATTTGTTCTTCACATTTAAATATCAGGTCTTTGTATGCTACCTAACTTCTAAGAGTGGCAAATTAGCAGAACTAGGACATCAGAAAAACTGGAAATGGAGAAGATGAGAGAAAAAAAATAATATCTTTGGACTGTTTATATTTCTGCATGTTAGTAACTATATTCTCATAAAAAAGTGTACACTCTTACAAAAGTCGAAGAGTCACCCCCTTCATGTTTTCCAATCAAAAAAAGGGATGTCAAGACCTAGTTCATAGAAACCAAAAGATTTAGAGGGAAGAAGGGGTCTAAGCCATAAATTAGTACTAATTTGGGTGGATACCCTTTGTTTTCAAACTTCTCCTTTTAAGAATAAGTAAAATTTTCTTCTTAAAGGTAATTTTTCCTTCCCCACAACAGTAAAGCTTTAAGGGCAAAAATGGAAAAAAATGGCATGAATGTAATTTTTAGCACAGCAGATATGCAAATACTTTTTTCTCTCTGTACCCCAAAGTATTTTGTTAATGCACCACTTTCCACTAAACCAACTGCAAACAAATCTTTAAGTTAAAGTTATGGCTGTTCATATGTAATCTGTTACCTGGATTAAAAAAAAAAAAAAAAAAAAAAAGGCAGAAGGCCTCTCTAGCCACCTAATCACCATATCAATGACACATGCCACAACAGAGAAGCACTAGTTTATTTGATTGATCATGGTAGATAAACTCCAAATAACAGAGAAATTAACAAATGCTTGACATTTGCTCAACATCCATTATTCTGACACTGCTTTCAGGATTTCAAAGCCTGGGAGTATGCTTAATCAACATTCATATTCCCTAGTGAGCTACAGGCACCATATTGCGCCCCGCCTTAGTACTGATGAAAACTGCATATTGGCCATTTCCAAAATGTTCTGGGACTCCACACAGGGCCCCTTCTCTCCCTTGTTCCTGTTCTGCAGTTTTCTTTTAAACACTTCCAAGACAAAAGCATCTGCCAGTTTTTCTCTCTGGGGATGTATGCAAAATGAACTTAACAGTTTTAAGGCAGAAGAAACCCTCACATCTAAATTCATTCATAGGACAGAAAAGGGCCTAAGAGGCCTCTCCAGGGACAAAACCCTGCTGAAATTTTCCCCGACAACAGTGGGAGCTTTATAAAATCTAAGTCCAGACAATTTCCAATTCAAATGCCCAGCATAGCATGACCTTTGTCAGATCTATGAGCCCTAGATGCACCCACTATTTTTTTATTCTAACCAGCACAGACATTAGACAGGGCACTACTGCTAAGCAGGAGGTTGAATATTTGCATGCTCTTCTATTGTGAAAATGTAACAGTGACAGCACTGTGTCGAATTCTTTTCCCCCTAGAACTTTAACTCCATAGGAGAGGCATAGCTGACAGATGACTCTCCCAACATCTGTGTTATGTACACCGCACAGCTGAGGAACCTTGGATCACTGTCACGGCTTCTTGGAGATGACCTACACCTTTCTTATACCTACTAGTGATCAAAAAAGGAAAATAAAAATTTGAAAACGCCGGTTTTTTAAATGAAAAGTAAATATGGCAAGAAAGATTAACATAATTTAGTCATTAAGCTGTTCACATAGCAGCTCACCATATGTTGTATAAATGTCCTATACAAAATAATTTATCAGACCTGACACGTTGCACATCATATTGTATTATTTAATATGCTTACTAAAATTTCATGGATCAAGCGCCACTTCTGAAAGCATACAGAAAGCCCTAGAAAATATTTCTTCATCTTCCATGATTTATTTTGATTACCTTTTACAGCTACATGACAAAGTGGAACTTGCAAAATTATGAGGTTAAGGTTTGCACAGCTATTCCTTCATATACTAAAATATAACAAATGGCTCCATGTCTATATACCATTTTATTTGCATTTAATATTCAGCAGCACATTAAAATAAGCACATTGCTTTCCACTGCATATTTTAATAATTTTAACTGGTTATTTCAGTAAACATCCTGATTCACTAATGCAAAGTTCCATTGATAGAAACATATATATCTCCTTGATGAAGAGACTAGAGCTAAGAACTAAAAAAAAAACCTAAAGCAAACAATTAGCATGTGTCACGTTGACCACCCCAAACCTGTCTACACAGAAATATATTAATCTCTACACAGTAGCTGAAACGTTTGAATAAGATTTTTAAATTATTGAGGTTTAAAATGTTCAAATGGCAAGCACCTATGTGCAGATAAATGGACAAAATTCTCTACCCAAAAACCTCAAAACCACAAAAATAATCATGTATGAGAATGATCGCCTGTTACTGGCAAGGTCTGTGATTAAATAGTAAATTTTAAAAATTTACAAAAAGCATAAGCAGGAAGCTTGTAGATAACAGTTGGGTAACCAATGGGATGTGTTTGGAAAAAAAACTCTCTGCAGTTAGAGGACATATCAAACAGATAGATATGACTAGGAAAATATTCAGACTGAACCCATATATTTATTCCATACAGGATCATTTTCCTTTTTCTCTCTCAGACCACTGATGTCAAAGGAACACAATACAAATGAGATAAAAAATGTAGTCCGACTTCTCTTTTTGGTCAATAATTAAATTCTCCTGTTTCTAATAACAGAATAAAGGAAAACATATTCCTGTATCAGGTAACTCATTGGAATGACATCATGATGTCCATGTATTTGAAACAGAACTTGCTTGGCCTACTGGAGTACCTGCCAACTGGTCAAAGCAAATCTTTCTTTTTAAGCTCTGTAAGAACCAGAAATCTAGCTTACGAGCTATTTTTATCTTTTTATATTTTGCGTATCCAAGATAACGCTCTTGTCTAGGAAGACACATTGCTCAGCTGTGCTGAAAACTGAAGGACAGCTGTCTTGACAACATGCATTTTATATTAATGCTGGAAATGGCTATGTTCAGTAGCCTTTTCATTTGTAGGAACCTACACTCACTCTCTGGCTATTAGTTATTGCACTTTGTACCAGTTGTAGCCTCATAATACGCATCTGCATTCCACAGAAGTGCAATAAAGAACTGGATGTTACCAGTATCAATAGTGCACTGAGAAGTTCTGCCATCTCCTAGCCAACCACAAATGGAACCAGAGATACACAGTGTCCTTACTGCTGTCTGGGTCCTTAATAACAACGAGGAACTCCTAAAGACCCTTTATATGAATTCAGTCACAGAAGTGAGTATTCTATTTTGGTCATAGCTTTTATGTTGTCTTTGAAAAGTTTTCAGACAGACAGGCTGCATTACACAAGAGACTACCTTTGCTATCACGTGTCTTACTCAAAGAAATATTTTACAACATTCTGCTTTCTGTGGAAGAATAATGAGTGCTATCTTAGGACATTTTTATTCACTGTTGAAGCTTCTGGAGGTATCTGGGAATCCATACTATCTAATGCTTCCAAGACCTTGCAGGCCTAGATACAGATATGCAAACAGAGGATATTCACACAAACAATGATGTCCTCTTCAGCACCACATTGTGATCCGAAGCCATTTTCCAGTTTGGATGGACAGTAACACTTGCTTAAATATCCCATTCAGATGAGAAGGATAAAGCAGGGAACTGAAGTTCAAGAATTCTCCAGCATAAAGCAATGAGACTGTCACTATCAATCAGGCTACTGGATATTCTGAAGCGTGCACTGGAAGGGATAACGTATCCAATTCACATCTCTATCTCATTCAAAACAATACAGACACTAGAATTTTAAAAAAACATGTATGATAAGAAACCATAGGATAGATAAAAATGCTTTAGTTGCTGACAAAGCAGAACTTTTCAACCTGAGGGGTTCACAAACCAAAATGTCTTTCCCACAACAGGGGCAGATTCCTGTTTGGCAAATTTAAGCCTGCTGACAAGAAGTACATTTACTTTGAATTCTCCATTTGAAGTCCATGGACAACAAGGACTCCATGAAATACAAGTTGAAAACTAACGATGAAGCGTGAAATCTTAGCATGCCAATGAGAGTTTGAAATCTACTTGTATGGTACCAATTAGTCAAACAAACAAATGAACAAGGCTTTTAACCATCACCGGATCTGAAGAAAATAGAGCCGTATTTTTCCTCTCCTTTTCAATGCTGTTGGGTTTTTTGGTCTAGGCTTGCCTTAGAAGACAATTTTAGTAGGATCAGTTACTGTATTCTATATTCTTATAGAAATTAATCCTTACCATTATTTCACTCAGTTTGAAGTATAATACAAGCTTCTGAGACTTTCACATTGCAAAGAGATATGGTATTTTCACCAGGACACTAAAGGAATAAACAATTAAAAAATGACTCTCATAGAAGCATATATGTTATTTTATTAAGTGATGTGATATGCTTAGGGGCATATATCAGGACCAAAATGGTTGTAGTCATTAATTTAAGTAATAAATCATAGGTCCTGCCAACAATGACAGCAAACAGATGCTAACAAGAAAATGTATTATTTAATATTGTCATGTGTTATAAAAATGTAAGTGTTTAGGACATGTCTTAAATTTTTATAATAATATGCATTTAATACATTACTGTTTTGACACATACAAGAATCAAATTTATAGGTCTCATTCGGCACTTGCTTTCTCTTCTGTGAACACAGAATGGATTCCTGAGGGAAAAAAAGCTCAAGAAGTGAATGTTTCAAATAGATGTTTGCAACAAAATCGAGTTGTTTGTCTTGCTGTCTTGAAGTAAATATCATAAGCACTGAATCTCATTAGAAAATGAAAACTAACCTATTTGCCTTCATGTAAACAGAAGTTTTCCCTGAAAGTTCCCAGGAAATTCAAACTATGAAGTTTATGTATATATATGGACAGCAAAAGATCTAATAATTTGCTACAAAGTTAAAAAAAATAATTCCATACCATCCTTACAAGCAGAATGTCAGTACTGAATGAACCTGCTAAGTTTTAAAAGTAGTAGAAGTTCTATTTTCCACTGTGTCTTATTATTTGTTTCCTACATCAGTTTAAATAATACCATGGAACGCTACAATTATTTTCACCGACTGCATCCCCTGCAAAAATGCCACAACCAAGCCAAAATCTATGTTAGTTATTAAAAACATGACCTCTTCCATTCATAGCCAGTCTCTTCTCAGAACTCTGAAAGCTGGAACAGAATGATGATCTGATTCAAGTACTGACATCTGAAAGCGTAGGAAATGCAACAGTGCCTTTTGGCAAGCCCAGCCACGCTGAACTGAACCACTGCGCGTACACCTTTTCCAGCCCTGCATCTCTGCTGCTGTACAGCCTTCTGCATAAGGCCCCTCTGCAGAAGGGGCAATCGCTTCTAAGAAGATCACTGCTTTTTCCAAACACTTCTGTTTTGCTCTAAGGAAACTGTTTGGATAATAACACTCCTGTTTGCGTTCTGTTTCACTTTCATTTTCAATCAACTCCTCCAGGTATCAGCACAGTTCCTTTCTTGGAAGTGCTTCAACTCAGTGCTTTAAAACACTTGAGGAAGCAGTGATCAGAGTATGGAAACTAAATTTTCTTCATTAAATCTACTGAAGCAGATATTAAAAATGCATTTAATATACTGGGGATGGCTGGTGGGCATCACTGACTGTGACAGGCCAGTTACTGATGAGCTGCTGTCAGACGGCCTTCTCAGCAGGGATCTGTGTCTAAGTCTGCTGAAGGACAGCAATATCTTCCCTTGTGTGTAAGCTCTATTCATCTCCCAAGTATTTACTAAATCACAGACCTCTGCACACAAACCCAGCGTTTCAGCGCATGCTAACAAATGATGGATGGCCTAGTCAATTCGTTATGTCCTGAAAGCGTGATTTCCTGCCATTCCAATCATCAAACCTCTAGAGCCTTCAGAGCTGATCAGTCCTGGAGAATATATTTTGCAGGCTCTATTAAAGGAGTAGAGGTTCTTTCCATTAGTCTCAAACTTTTTTTTTTTTTCTGTCTGATTTAAAGAGAACTCCCTCCTTCCCCCTCCTTCCAACAGCACCACCGCTACCACTCTTATCTGTGTAAAATATTCAGAGCATGTACTGTTAGTATGTTAGTAAAATAGCACTCCTGGAACACCAGCCAGTTAAAAAGACAGATTTTGTTTGTGACTACTATAAAACACGACAATCTTTTATTTAAATTCATCTATACGTCTTTATTATGTAACCTAGACAACCCCCAAAACATTTTGTAACTTAGCTTCTTTGATCAAATACCTTTTACAGCAAGGGAGTGCTCAAAAGGACCCATTTTCTTTGTATTTGTCTAGTGAAACATATCGGAGCTCTCTTAATTGTGTTTCTCCTAAAAGCATAAGCCACTTAGGAATAAAGTTCCGATGTTCCAAAGACAGGTTAGCTGTCAAAGAAATAAAGCTTCTAGATTTCACCCTTTTCATAGCAAGGCAATATACTTGACAGTCTTTCTTCTACATGCTAGAGGAGAAATTTTATTTAGCTTACCTATTCAATGATCTATAGGAGCAGAATATACGTACCTCACACTCCTTATTCTGAAACACTGAACTTCAAACGAATTAAGTCTACAGCTGCTGAAGAATTAGCTGCCTACCGTACAGCACAGTTTTTGAAGGTGGTGTAACAGCTATAAGGAAACAAGGTAAATAAGCATTTGGTTAACTCTGAAATGCAAAGACCTTGGATTTCTTTGCTCGCTAGGTGTGATCCAGCCACAGCCAGCACAAACCAATCCACATTGCCCTACCGTTCACCTCAACCTTGACCTGGAGATTAAACTCACTTTTATTGCACACAAAGGTCATCTGTGTTAGGTCAAAATTCAAAGTCCCTTGTCAGCTAAGGTTGATATATTCCAACCTTTCCTACTCTAATGCATCAAATTTTTCATGGTGAGGTCATATTCAGCAGACAGTGTATTCAGCAATTTATCGTGCCATTGTAATATAGCCCGGAATATGACTGACCAAAAAATAACACATGAATAAAATATTTTCCCCTCTGATGTAGCAAATCCTCTTTGCTCATAAAACTCTAGCCGAGACTTGTTTGCAGGCTTCAGAAGAATGATGCACTATGGAACTGTTTCTGAAATACAATTAAGAATTATCATGTTTATCATCATTGTCCTTAAGTACATGCAACATGAATATAATGGTATTCTAAAATCCACAAGTCAATTAAAATGCACATATGGTCAGTGTTAAAACTTCCACTTCATCCCTCTTTAACAACCACCATAATCTGGCCCTTAAATCTACAGACATCTGTTGGTCTGTCTGATGACACCAAGCTTGCTTTAGAATGAAATACTTAGGAAAAAACAGTGCTACAAGACTTACATTCTTATCCTACTGGTGATTATCACAACCGTGGAATTTGCGAAGTGGCAAAAAGTACAACCAAATTAAACTTCACGAAGTAACACAGTATTGTACACTAAGACAACTCCTCCAGCTTTGACACATAAAAGGATTTTCTTTCTGTTTTTCTTTCTCTATTTTCTTTCCCTTTCTTTTAATCTTTTTTCCTTCTCTATTTTCCTGTTTTATTTTCCTTTTTTCTTTTTTCTCCTTTTTTTTTAATTTCTTTTTCTCTTTTTTTTTGTCTTGCATTTTCTCACTTTCCCCTCTTGTCTATATTTCTCTTTTCTCTTTTAATTTTTTTATTTCTTTTTGTGTCCTTTTTTCTTTTTATCTCTTTCTCTCTTTTCTTCTGTATTAAATAAGAGCCTAACACACAGCTACAACAGACTCAGAATGTATTTTCAAATTATAGGCAACTAATTTCCACGTCTGCTTTGAGAGGCCCCCTCCAATCATTGTATTTCACCATCAAGTCTTCAAAGGATATAGGACTGGCTTCTAAGTGCTTTGTATAAATTCCTCAAGGCTAAAAAGGCTTTCCCTTTACTCAGCCAAAATGAATTTCACAAGTGTAATAAGTCCTGTTCTGTGTGATTATTTTTTTTATAAAATGAACTATACTCTCATATGGTAGCACATCATATTGGAAGGGGAAAAGGTTAAGAGAGAAGGAAGAGTCTTATCAGTACTCAAGAATTCAGAAAGCACAACCTTAATTTTGGTTGCATATTTCAAGCAAAATTTCAAGAATAACCTATAAAATAACTGCATTTTGCTAGGATGGACAACATATGTGAGAATGCTTGTAAAGAAGAGGATTATTACACTTATAAAAATTTTAACAGAAAGCTACTATGAACTTCCCTCAAAATTAACTTTCATGTTGACACATGCTTATACATGTCATCTACTTTTTAGTTAAGAGACAACATGCAAACGACTCAAAACCCCCCTTTCAATCTCTTTCCACACAGATCTGCAAGGCAGCCATGTCCTGAAGACCTAGAATTTACACGTGCCAATGTAAGAATTTTCTGTCTAAAGCCTGTCTGTTGGTATTGGAGGGCCTCAAAACTGAGCAAAACTGTATTTTCCATTCTACTCTGAAAGCTTCCACTGCTATCAATACCTAGATTTTAGATTAAGTATCTTACGTTAAATCTAATGAATAACAGAGGAGACAAAGTTCTTCAGAGTTATATGCTGATTTCGTTAATTTCTGTCACACAATACTTTGCATTAAAGGGGAGGTTTAGTATCCTTCCTATTCAGGGTCACAGTATAAGCAAACAGGTTTTTAGCAAGACATACCAAATCCAGCCAGTTACAAGTTCTTTAAGGCTTGTTCACTGGCATTTAAGTGAAAAGAGAACACGTGTACCGCCCTCTGCTTTAACCTATCAAAGTTGTAATACCTTTACAGGGAATTTCCTATCAAGGGTTCAAATAACAAGAACATCTTTCCAAAGGGAACAGTATCAGTTCAGAGCTCACATAATTTCCTTGTACAGTAAATTTTTACTTCATTTTAAGATTATTTTGAATACACTGCATTTTAGTGTAGGTCATTTCTGAAAATTTGTATTTTGTTATTTTTTGTTTCAAACAATGAGCCAGGACCTCTTTCTCATCTTTTTTTATCTGTCTACCTGTGAGGTTAAATTCAGCTTCAAGTACATAACACATTTTAAATTATCTTAGGCTTTTGCTACATATAATAGACAAAAGCAAATAGTAGTGTAAAACTTTGTTTACTCTGAAGTCTAATATAAAAGGAGAAAAAAGAAACACAAAACTTTAAAAATTCTACTGTTTTTGTAGCTGCTCTAGCTATATACTCCAGAACATTTAAACACAGTACACTAGTGCAAAGTATTTGCCACTTCAAAATAGACAGGGTGGAAATATACCAATATATCATTTATTGTCTCCCTCCAAGTCTCTGCATCTCCTACTAATGTCCACTTCCTTTTGTCTCATGTGCTGGTCTACTGAAGACAATGAGGTGCTTTATATAGGCAGAGCATGAATTTATTTTATTGTTAAGTAGTGAGAATATAGAAAAGCAGAGGGAGCCTAAAATGTGCCTTGATACTTTCTTTTTTTTTTTTGTAAAAGAAAGAAGTTTCTAGCACTCATGGGCACAAAGGCAACTTTCTTAATGAGATTTGCTAGATCAGTGTTTGCAGAGTAAAGAAAACCAGCCTAATTTCTCTGCTTTCCAAAATAATTTACCAACTATTCTTAAGAGCAGGGAGAGCAGAAGTTAAAAGAATTATGTCAGTTTTGCCATGATGAGAGCCTTTCCAGACAGAAGAGAGTGCAACTGAAGTGTCACACACACCAGTAGTCTGCCTGCTCATAAATAAGATTTCCCTGTCTAATATACCTGTGCTTGAGTCCTGAGCCTAGAGCTCTGAAAGCCCCGAGGACAGCCAGCTGCTCTCTGCTCCTGAGCTTTGCTGCTCCTCCTCCTTCCTGGGTAACAGCAGCTCCAGGGAGCACTAGAGCAGAGGACACACAATTCTCCTTCCACACTGACTCAATCTCCAGGCTCCATTAGAAGCAGGTACCAGAACACAGAAATGGAAAGAAAAAAAAAAAAAAAAAAAAGAGTAAAAAAAGAGGGACATGAAAGACAGGAGCAGTTCTACCTTCCTGTTGCCCACCACAGGGCTTATCAGTACTGCTTGATAATCTAAGCAACAGCACAAAGGCAGAATGAAATTATTGATGAAAAAGGAATATATTTCCTTGGAAATAAAACTGGCTGGAAGAGGAAAATCAGAAGCTTATCTACCCCAACTCTAAAAACCACAAAGAAAGGCAACAATGACACTGGAAAAGAGGAAGAAAAAAAAGGTAACTCAGTCTTAAGTGGCTAGTAAAAGAAATAACATTGATGCCATACATTTAAATTTCTTTAGGGCCTTTATTTCAGTATGAACCATCACTGAGAAAGTGGTAAAAATGAGCAAATAATAAACAGATTATATTTTCCAATTTACATTTTTACATTGTGAGACATTACCATGCAGATACGTGTTCTTTCTAAATGAAAAATCTTGTTGGGATGTTTTCCAGGTCTGGTGCCATTTAATAAAGCTATCAGTAATTTGGAGAAAGAGCAACATAATAAGAGAAAATGTGGGTAACACCTGAAGTGATATTAAGTAATGAAGAAGACAGGTCATGAATGTAGAGGAATGTGCATCACTTGATATGCTCTAGGAACAAAGATTGTGTGTATTCCAATAATCAAACAGGAAGTTACATACGTTACAACCAAATATCCATACTCAAATATCAAGTATATCAATAGGAAACAGTGCGTCACATTTTTCTCTTGCTTATTGGAAAAAAACAGAAAGAGGAAAAAAAAAAAGATTCTTCTCTCACATTTATGCCAGCTTCCCTTACCTTTTTGCTGTAAGAAAAGCTCTTCCTGATCACTAGGAAGGAAGCTTTCACAGAAGGGACACAAACAGGATAGTACTTCTTTGAACAGATGCACGGAAGAAAAGTTAAGACCTGCACAGAGCAGCTGTTGTAAATTCTAATACTTTTAAATCCTAGTACTTTGAAACTCTCTATAAACACAGTTTGCACTCAAATAGGCCCAAAAAAAGACAATGCTTCTTTTACAGGAATAAAAGTTAAGATACTGAAAGGGAAGTTGGGCTAGAGGCACTAAGTTTGTTTATCAACTTTAAGTAAGGAAGAGAAACAAGACAGACTGCACTAATTATGCTATGGAAGAATACAGCACTCCTAAATCTCACCTGCTGAAGTAGTTCAATAATAGTAAAGAACAAACTACCCTGTTAAAAAATGATTTAGATTCACAGGTCACGTTGGCAAGCACCACATAGTATACCTATATAGGTGGTAATAGTTTTATGGAAATTAAAAATTATTTTTAGGGAGAAATTTCAGAACAAGACCAGGCCCATAACAAAGTGTGAAAGATACTTTATACAAATAAGAAGCATAAACTGTGAGTCTTCGAGAAACACAACAGACAAGGGAGGAATCGACAGGTAAGACCACATTAGAAAAAAACCTGAGCAGATTAATGCAGAAATCCAGAGATCCTCAAGATCTATGAGGCAGCAGGAATCAGAAATACTTGAAAATTGTCAATTTATGTATTGTATTACCAGTGGAATACTGAGCCTGCCCAGGGAAAGACTGAAAGTGCAAGGTGAAAGCAGCTGTTATGGATGTTAGTACTTTCCAGATTGAATCAGCAACTGTTGCCATATAATAATGACAAACTGGTTATGGACACCTTCATCACATTGCAAGTGCCATGATAGATTCTGAAATACTCTCTTTAAAAGACTGAATTAGAAAGTTGGGGTGAGGGGGTTTGTTTGATTTTGGTTTCCATAAAGAAAAAAAAAGCATCCAAAAAGTCCAATCAGACCCTTCTCATCTTAGAAGAGAATGACACAGGTTCTAGATTATAAGAAACTTACTCCACAGTTATAAAACACATCACTGAAAAGCCTCCCCTTTAGCACTTAAGATGGCACGCAAGTTTACAAATCTCTGCAGGTTGCCTCTTTTACAACGTATCGGTTATAGAGACTGCCTGTTTTTCACGTTATAACATGTATCTATTTCAATGCATCTCCCTTGCTGCTAAGGCAAGCAGTGGCCTTGGAATGCAGAGTTGTCTTTTATTTAGCTGCATCTCAAAATCATTAGCCCAACACATTTGTTACTTAAAACTTTTTCTCTGAGGGTCTTCTGCATCTGCTCTGCTATGAGAAATAAACAAAAAGACGACAAACAAACATCGCTTGCTGAGCCATTCACAGAAAGGAGACCTGCAGACCTCTTCAAAATATACTTCAGACAGACATTTTTTAAAAAAGGTATCAATTCATTCATCATTCAAATAGAAGATTTTAGCCTTCTCCCAGGATGGACAAAAAAAATTCAGGAGAGGCCTACAAGTGGAATTCAGAAGAGAACATTCTCATCTCATAATGTGGATAACAAGATATCAGTATGTTAAACCAGCAAATCATGGAAGCAACTACTATTGCTCATCTCTACTTTTCAGCGTTAGCCACACCTGAGCCAGCTACTTTAGAAAAAATGTATTTTTTTTTCCTGTGATAACTCTACATTGTAACTAGTACATAGTTTTTCAGGAGTCATCAAGTTCCAAAACTGAGGAGTCAATGGATCTTTTGCAGCATCAAAGAAGTGGACTGGGAAGTAAAATGTACCAGCAGAAAGGCCTGGTAGTTTTCTGACAAACTTCTTTTCCCTGTTGCAGACACTCATGTGCCTATGGATCTGTCTTGGAAGCGGGTTCCTACACACAGTGTCTGACCTAGCAAACGACCCAAATTCTAACCTTCTTTCAGGACAGCTTTATAAGGATACAAAAAAAGAGAATGTGTCCATGTGTATGTGCATGCACGCATACGTACACACTAGCGCTCTCTTCTAATTTCATTAGCACCAAAGTGATAAAGTCAAGTCTAAGCTCCTTAGACATATGCTGTCGCAGTAAGTGGTCTCCCAAGTTGCAGAAGTACCATGCAAGGTGAGCTGGGCTCCCTACAACCCAGCTCACTGAATCAACCACATTGCTTCTCTGTAACAGGGCTATTCCCTCAGCTTGATTTTTAGCTACATTACACACTTTTCTGAAAAGCAAAAGATTTCACTAGACAGTTTAAAAGCCTAAATTAATGTTGGCTCTTCATCTACTTACTTAAGTTACACGCAGCTTCAGACAGTTTTCTCAGCTGTGCTTGTGGTAAGACTAGCAATGCTTTCTCAGGAAGCATGGGAACGATTTTCTGTTTTACTTATTTCTCTCTCACCAAATTATGTACAGCACTTAAAACCCTGCAGTTTTCTGGTGCATTTTAGAGACAGCACCTCTCCTTTCCCGTCCAATTCAGCACTAATAATCCTTCACCAAAACCTGGAAAAAAAAAGAAAAAACCTTGCAACATGTCCTTCACAACTCGTGTTGGTGGTAGTAAGCAAATTCTGGCAACAAAGATCAGTGCGTGAAGCACATCCTGTCATGTACACCTTTCCATGCTAGCCTATGGTCATTTGCAAACGTCTTTGACAATTCTGAATGCAGCTCAGGCAAGGAAGCAAACAAATACTCAGATAGAAGTTCCAACCTTTAACTAGAGAGCAATATCAAGGAAAGAGTTATGGGTCTGGAAAGCGCCATCTCCCTCAGCCACCGGGGCTGTGGTTATACAGGTCAGGTTCCACCCTTGGTCTCAGCCACCGAGGAACGGCCTGAGCCTCAAGGCTTCATTCACATAAGAATATCTACTTGGTGTTTAAGAGCCTCATGGAGGGATCTGAGAGCTTTTATTTGGACGTGTGGGGGGAAGACGCGCTCTTTATTTTGTGCCAACTTCTCGGGTCACAGAGAGCGAGCAGCACCCTCCTCCCAGCAGGAGGGTGACCGTCGATGACCGTGTGCGTGTCCAAGTGATTTTTGTACCGTGTGGGGCCTGGAACTGGGGGCACCGGCTGGAGCCGGCGGAGGGCCCCCCAGCGGCCCCCCGCCCGCCAACTGCGAGCTCTCCGGCCGCCGCCCGGGGCCCGAGCCGCCCGCCCCGCAGTGGGCAGCGGCCGCGGCGGGCGGGTAGCACTTACCTAGGGAACTTCTCCTTCAGCTTCCTCAGGCTCTGCCGGGTGGGCTGCACATGCCCCAGGAACTGGGCTATTTCATCGTACTGGGCTTTGCTCAGCTTCATGCCTCGCACCGCCTCACCCCGTGGCGCCGGGCCTAAGCGGCGGCGGGAGAAGGGAAGGCAGCGGGCTGCCGCTCCGAGCCCCGGCGAGAGGCAGAAGGCTAGGGGCGGGGGATGCGTGTCGCGGCAACCGCGGGGCGCCCTTTGCTGCAAGGCCGGTACGGAGGCAGTCAGGGGCGGCCGCGGCCACCACTTCCCCGCAGCTCCGCCCCACGGCCCGGCCGGGGCGGGGAGAGCCGCCATCCCGCGGCGCTCAGCTCTGCGCAGCCGCGCAGGGGGGGAGTGGGGTGCGCGGCGCACAGCTGGTCGGCCGCACGGCGAAATGGCGCTTGTTTGGGGGCATCGTCACCCGCGTAACCCTCGAGTTTCGCACAGAGGCGGTCTCACGCCTCGCCCAGGGGTGGACGGGGTGCCGGTCCCCTCGTGGCTGAGGAGGTGCCCGCTTTCGCGCCTTACAAGCCGCCTTCTGCTTTTACGTCGGGGAGGGCGGAAGGAGGAAGCCGCCGGCCCTGGTGCCCCCGGGCTGAGGAGATCGGCGTAGGGCGAGGGGGTCGGCGGCCTACGTGTGTCGGGCTTCTGCCGTGTGTGGTGGGGCCTGCCCGGCGATAGGGTGTGTGACTCCCGCTGTATTATGGCCTTAAAGTATAATTTTCAAGGCTCTTTCCAAAAGTCACTTTGAAATGACAGTTTCTTTGGGTTTAAAGAAAAAACAAATGCTGCAAGTAGGAGGGCTGGGGCTACAGCCCCTGACAGGGCCCGAGTGCTGCTAGCCTGCAGCCTCGCACATACCCGCAGGAATGGCTCCTGCTAAATTGTAGAAGAAAACCATCCAAGTTTGTGCTTGGATTTACTTCAGTGTTTGTTGGAGTCTTTAGGTTTGTTAGGTCTTATGTTGTAAGCAAATCATATTATTAAATATCATTTAAATACCAGTGTGTTGCAAGCCTTAGTCTCCATGCTGGGCATTTTTAATTACTTACTGAATAATTTGGAAGATTTAGGGATCTTGGAAGATGCCCTTTTATAAACAACATGTAAAAACCAGAGGTTGTGAAGAGAATTAACCATGCATTTGACTGAGAAATACAAATAGGCTCTTTCATTTTACTGTAATCACATTTGTGCACTATATAGAGGCTACTGGAGTCCTAACCTTGAGGTTTCAGGGACTTAATCCATGAAATTTGCTTTAGATCTCAGGAACTTAATTTTTTATTTTGAAAATTTTAGGTTCTGTTCACTTGCTTTTTATCTTGAAAGCTTTAGGATCACATTTTAAGTGTTTTTCTGCATCTTAGCCAGAAACTTGACAAAGTTTCTTGCAAGAGTACAAGATCTGGAACTTGAAGGAAAAATGAATAACATGGGTATGTCAGCAGGGTTAGTAATTTCTTTGTGAGACTGGCTTCTAATTGATTGAAAATGCCCAGTGAACTCTCTGTCACTTGATCCTATATGGATTTTAGTGAGTTCCGTTTGGAACCAAGAGCCTTCCTGGAAAAGCTATTTCTGGTACCATGGCCTAAATATAAATGTTTGAAACTCATTAGTTACCTCACAGTAAAAGAAAATACTAAGCCAAATTACAGATTCCATTCCTTACTGAGAGATCAAAAAATAATATATAAAACTGAAAAAAGAGCATTCTTTTGAAGGAGAGTATTATTTAATATAAAGATACTTTATTTTCTTTAGGTCTATCAAGTAGTATCCTTACTACTAGGACATATGTGTGTTTGGGAGGGAAAGGGGTGTTCCTTTTAGTCTGATATCCACTTTAAAGGCCCATAAGGCTATAAATTTTTAGGGGCCACAGAAGAGGTCATTTTACTCAGTTTTCCCAAAGATGAAAATTATGACTTTTTCCTTTGAAACAGATTTTAAAAAAAAATAAAATTAAATGGTCCTTCGCTACCACTACTGCTGCTCCTTTAGAAACGATCAGTAATGCTTCTTATAAAAAAAAAAACAAAAAACAAAAAACAACACCTTTCTGTCTTTATTGAGGAATAATGTCAAGTGAAACTGTTTTTAAAAACTGTAATGTTACTTTCTATACCTTCTGTCTCTGTTCATTTCCCTTGTTCAGTAATACATGGTTTTGATTATTTTTTTTTGTAAAGCAAATGACACTTCAGTCTACAATGCACAGAAGTGAAAGAGGTTAGAACTGCAGTATGAAGTTACCAGTCTATGGACCAAGCTACAAACATCTCATGTACGTAGTATGTATAACTAGATATATTTTGTAGACTCTTGTACTGGAACAAGGTTTTGTAGATTTCAAAATTATTTAAAAAAAAAAAAGGAAATAGCCTTCTAGCATAAAGGTTTGCTGAAACCAAGAGGAGCTAATGTGCTGTCATAAGGAACTGTTGCTTTTCATCGCAAAGAAGCATTTTGCATGGTGATATGAAAAATATGCAAAGTACAAGCCACTCTTTGCCTCAATCAGTTACTACAGAACTATTCCAAAGAAATGATCAAAAATCCAATGAGAAAAAAGAAGGATGTTCCTTGCAGAAAGAGTTCATTGTGTACTTTTTTCCCAGCAAACT
The DNA here is from genome assembly GCF_964106895.1 of Numenius arquata. Classification (NCBI taxonomy): domain Eukaryota; kingdom Metazoa; phylum Chordata; class Aves; order Charadriiformes; family Scolopacidae; genus Numenius; species Numenius arquata. The sequence continues at coordinate 50,327,064 of NC_133581.1, forward strand.
GGGATAGTAAAACTATGTAACTATGTGGAGTTTTACTACATAACACAAATGTCAGACCATGTGTAATTTAGCTGTGGACATCTATATTTTAAGATGTTGTAGATGGTGGAAGTTTGCATGAATTCAGTAAGCAACTGGATGAAATACAAAAGAAAAAATGCATGAAAATCTTAAATTTACCTTTGGCTCAGGGAGTCTCAGAGCTGCAAATGGTTGGATGCTGAGGGAACGTTTTCAGTAAGCAACTGTGTTGCTTTGTTCTTAAATTGTTTCCTTGGTATCCGGCTGCTCATGATTTTTGCTTTGGGATTGGGTTCCAGTCCATCTATTGTATAAACTAAGTTTCTTTCCAAGAAGGACAGAGGACTAAAGAGAAAGAAGCTATGGGAAAACCAAACGACTAGGAATGAAAAATGAGGGGGGAAAAGGAAGAGGACATGTAAGCTATAGGGGAAAGATAAAGATAGGGAGACAGAGCAAAACACCTGGCAGAGAACTTCCAGTAATGACAGTCATTCCTTGCAGGTAGCTTTGATGACTGTTGGTGCAGAATAGTAGGTAATGGACCCTTGGTCTGGTTTTTATTTTGTGTTAGTTGCTGGGTTAACTATGATATTAGTAGATGTCTCCCATCACTTTAAGAAGATGATTGTGTAGTGTGATTTACAGCCAAGTTCAGAGTTAAAATGACATTCATTATTCTCCACAGAGCTTAAAACCACTGTGTTTTGAGAATAGGTAATTATAGTATGATATTATGACGAATCAATTCAGGCACAAGGTGCAAATTTTGATTTGATTTTTATGACCTTACAGCTATCTTCTTACTTTACCACCCCATTTCTTGATAGACAGAGTCTCTGGTCCACATTGCTTTCTGTAACAAAATTAACGTAAAGACTACTAGCAGTCATATATATTATCCAATGTATTGATTGCAGATGCTAGTGTTGGGAACTACAGTATGACTAGAATCTCATTTGCAACTGATTGGAGTGTTTGCTACAGTTTTCTAATGCTTGCAATATTCCCACTTCACTGAGTTTGGTGTACGTTTCTACAAGTATTTTTCAGTCTTCTGATATATTTTGTGTGATTTTTTTGTTGTGAAATTCATCTCTTCTTACGTGACATTTTTGAATCATAAGAAAAACTCAAGCATGCTTCCACTTAACTTGGTAGCAACTGTATCTGTAACAGGTCTACTAAACACCTCCACAGGATACAGTTGTTACCTCATAAACAAGGAGAACCTTCAATTTATGATCTAATTTACATCCATAGGTTTTAATGTACTTTCTGAAAGTGATTGTATTGTGAAACAAACCATGATATCTTCAGTATGTATTAAACAAAGAATTGGCCTATACATCACTGTTAAACATTAACTGTTTTGCCAATTCACGAGATGATAAGTCACCGTAAGTTTCTGGGTTTTCCCTAAAAGTATTCATGGGATTGCTTGATACCACAACAGTGTGAAGAACATGACAGCAATAGAATGACTATACATAGCAGAATACCAATTAAAAAAGGCAGGCAGGCCTTGTTTTCTTTAGATCTTCAGACTTCAGATTTGTTCCTCATAATCACAGAAGCCATTGAGGCAAATTAATCTAGTTTTCTGTACTATTAGTATACCCAATATATCTTTCTTTAAAATACTTACTTGCTTGTTGAAGTAATAAAAAAAAACCAAAAAACAAAAAAACCAACCCAACCCAGGAAGTGTGCATTTTTGCAGTGTTTTGAAAACACTGCTTTAAATGCATGGGGCCTGATCTACGGTCAATTGAAAGTCTATCAGTTTTAATGGACTTGGGCTGCTTTTATGGTTCTAAGCTGCATGTTTATGTATTTTCTGTAACAAGCTCTAAAAGATTTTTGAAAATGATGCGTTATTTAAAAATCAATTTCGATAACTGAGATGGTAACATGCCCTAAGTGTTCTTATCCTGCCACTTGACTCCACTGTTGTTCCACATGATGAAATTTCTGGAGTTTGAATTTGCCTTTTTAAGCTCTCAGTAGTCAGATACAGAAACCTATATGAAAATAATCTTTCTGGTTTCAAATTCAATTATTTAATTTGCCCTCTTTGTCTATATGTGTTAAAATATTATTAACTACTGTATATTGCTTTTTCACCAAGGGATTTCAGCTTCATTCACTGTACAGAGAAAACCCTGTAGTAGTGTGATGAATTAGATTGTTTTCTGTAAGACCTCAACCTCATTTGTTGCAGAATTTGGAATATGTATTGGTGAATGAAGCAGGAACAATAGGAAGAAAATTTAAGTGTAAAGGTAATTTGACTGCTGCCCAGAAAATACAGATTCTCTCCTTGCCTCTCTTGTGGACTTTTTATCTTTTATGACTTTGAGGTCATTTGGTGAAATTTTCTTTCTATGAGGCTTTTTTGGACTCAACATGCACGTTATTCTGTGCCAGCCATCTAATTTAATTACATAGGTGCCATAAGCTGCTGGCTAAAGAGATCATCCCAATCTGCTCTGGCCAGTTTCAAAGTAATAGCTGTGGACTTGTATTATTGCTACTGCTATTTGTGTGCATACGTGGTCAGATAGATCAGTTGACCCAGCTGAAAACTTAACATGCAAAAAAAACCCAAACCCTAAAAATATTATTTTTCAGCTAAATAATTTTGTGAATCCAACTCACAAACAGCCTTAAAAATGTAAGTGCCGGCACATGGGAGGAAACAGGGATGTATAGCCAGAGACAGCAAGGCTACCTCTTTTTGTTGACGGTAGCAGAGCCTTGGGGGATTAACCTCACAAATTAGACATCTAAATTAGGTGCCAACCATTAAGCAATATGATTATCCTGCATATGTTCTGCTGAGAATTTACATTTGAGAGCATCATTGCACTAAATGCTAAGCACTATCAAAGGAACTGAATTTAATGGAAGTTATACCTTGAGCGTACAGAGTGCTGAGCACAGTACTCTGAAAAATCAGGTCCTAGGTGTGTGACACTGGAGAGCCCAAATTAGTGAACAGTTTTGGCCTAAATCTTTCAAACTTAGTTTCTCTCATACACATATATATGAATTAAAAATATATATAGACACACATACAGAAAAGTATACAAAAATACACATGAGAGAGAAGATGTTTTGGAAATACATTTGCTAATATATATCTTTATGTTACTTCTTATGCAAAAAGCTACTATGGTAATGAGTTTCATTAGAGAAAGTGTATTGAAATTAGTAAGACTATTCTTTGTATGTATGACATGGACAACATGCAGTAAAGGACAAGTGAGGCCAAATTTTGAATTTAAAGGTTAAAAAGAAGTACTGAAGAGGTGCGCTATTTTCCATGTAAGTAGGGCAAAGGAGGGAAAAATTAGAAATTAGGACCTATTTTGTAATACAGATAAACAGAAGGACTGAATTGAGGTTGTACAACAAAATAGGTAGTATAGTTTCCAAGTTTCTTAGTGTTAGACATTGTGACAATAATGTTGCAATGTATAAATAAATTAAAACAAAATTAACCCACTTAAAATACAACTATTCTAGTGAAATAAAAAGTACACTTCGTGATAGATTGTATTGTTTTCAGAATTTATTTTTTATTTTTGCTAATTAGCAAAATTTTATAACTTTGCAATGTATTTCCCAAGCATTATTGTGAGACAGCAAAGCTCTGCTGAATTGCCTATGTTAATTTTATTAACTTGTTGAAAACAGTACCTCAGAGCAGGTAAGTAGCTTGTCTGTTTCTCTTTTCTTATAGCCAGAATTATTTCAAATAGAAAGGTAAAACAAGGCTAAAACTAGCTCCAGTATTTTGCTTTATTGCTTTCCAACAAAATCTCTGAAAGAGGAACAAATTCTGCCTAAGCACGAATTGAGAAAGAGATAAAAAATTAGTGTTAGCTCCCCCACCCGTTGATTTATCCAGTGCCTAACAACTGGCAACAGAAACTTAAATTTGTAGAATTGTGTGCTGTTGTGGTAGTTTGGGTCTTTTTTCTGTCCACCTCCTTGTACTCCCACACAAAGAAAATAAACCAGCAAAGGTTTGCTTATATAGCTTGCGGGGACTCACCGATGCTGTGTGATTTCAACAGGAGCTGTGTATGATTAGCCAACCTGAAAATTAGGACCTTATTATGTGTAGTCTGGAACTCAAGCATATAATGTTTTTAGGGGGACTTTGGGTTGTTTTAGATCAGATAAGATTTGGGGAGGGACACAGAAGTAGATTAAGGGTGACTTTTTTCCCCTAGTAGTGAAATTTCTATTGTCACCTTATACTTAGGGAGTTATATTGAGTAGCAGAGGTTTCTTTCTCTGTTTTTCCTCTAAAATGCTTAATACTTTATTGCCCAAGGATTCTTACCTCTCATTATGTCAAGCATTTTCACCATTAAAGAATTGCAATATTCTTTGAATGACATTACCACAGAATCATAGAACTGTAGAACGCAGCTAAATTCAAGAGATGATGTCATCAACCAGATCAGACACTTGATAGTATCAAATATAACTGCACTGGCTCATACTGAAATATTTCTAATTTGTTATTGTAGACTTCCATAATGAGGTTCTCATAGTCTCCATTGGTAACATGTTCCAGTATTTTACTTCACTTTAACTTGTAAAGCTTATTTCTACTCTTTAATTCCAAGCCTACGGATTGCACATGAAACCGCTTACTTTCCTCTGTATACTTTGAAGAAAGGGGAGAATGATAAATCACTGACATTTTGCTTGTTTCAGGATAATTGTAATGCTGATCCACTTCTCCCATTTTTGTTTGGTAGTTTACGCAAGCCCAGTTCTTCCAGTCCTTTCTTGTAAGTCATTTTTCTGAGAGAGTTGTCATTCTTTTGCTCTCTATACTTTGCAACATCTTTCTTAAAATCCAGTGCAAACATTTCTTCGGCTGAGGCATTTCATTTTGCTGAGTAGAGTAAAAGTTCTCATCTATTCTAAGCAAGATTCCTGTGTACAATTTCTCAAATTTACTGAAAAAAATTCACACTGTGAGTTTGTATTCTGCCTTTATACACTCTTCGGTTAGTTATGCTAGTTTATAGAAGTAGTGCCACTAAGGGAAAGCAAAGCATTTGTAGTGCAATGATAAACTTGTCTATCTCTCATAGCAAGAGATTCAGTACTGTGCAAATTATAAGAATAGCAATATAAGAATATAGCAATAAGAATATAGCAATCTGAAATACTAATGGGTGAACACTGTAATATTTTAGATATTTTTGCATGGAAGTTTATAATAGCATTACAGTTTCTCGAGTCTTCCATTCCTTCTGATACCCATTCACTCTTTCTAACACATGTAAAACATATTTGACATTTATAATAATGGAATGATTAGGCATGTTACTGACATCAAGGTTTAAGGGACTGGGTGACACAGGGAATTTATGTTCCACTTTAATCCATTTATCAGCCTCCTCTGGGAACTGATTTTAAATCTAACTCAAGCCATACCAATTTGGGGGAAAAAACCCCTGCTCAATCCAACAGCCTGGAAAACATGTAAATGTATGAAATTGTTGTCTAGGCTCCCCCCACCTCCTTCTTTTTCAGTGAGGAAAATATTAGTGATTTATTTGATGACATTCTGTCTGGAATCATATGGCCACATGTTCAGATCTGTTGTTTTTCAGTTCAAGATTCAAGAGAGAAGATGATAGAGATGGATTATTTGAGCCACTAAATAAGTGAAATATAAAAGTATGTTATTCCATAGAGTAGTAGCCATTAATGACTTCTTTGTACATCAAATCAATTTTCATTTCAATGATAAAAAGAAAAAATTTTCCTCAATTAATAGTGCTCTCTCTTTTATTTATTTATTTTTTTTGGTCATGGAAGAAAAGTTTTGAGTGTATTTGCATTATGCAAACATGTACAGTAACACTACAACTAGTTACTTCAAAGATATCCAAAGGGTCAGTGTAGGTTGCCTAAGCTTAGGCAGTCCTGATCTAGGCCACCTATTCCCCTGTAGTAAAACTGGTTTGCTCTTTCTGCCCTATAACTTCTAAACTACCATGAATTCAAAGTCGTTAAACTGGAGTCAAAGTGATGCAGGCAAGTTCAGAATCGGGCACATTGTACAACTCATACTGATGTGGTCAGTTACCTTTATAACATAAGGAACAGTAAGAGAAGAATTATTACCACTCCTTGATATTTGACATTGGCATTCAGGCACATATCTGGAGAAATTTAACTCGGGAACCACATATTTTACATGTTCAGTCAGAATAATTTGCTGCCTACTGAGGTGCCAATCTTAGGGTTTAAAGATGAAAAATACACTCCTATTAGTCAAATATTTATGAGTAGAACCCAACGTGTTTAAACCTTGTTGACCTTTACATAGTTATGACATATATATCATCTCTTGGTTACCCCTACCATTGCTTTGGTCTGGAAAAAGTAAACCAAGAGGTTAAGTAGTCCCTAAGGGTAAGTTAAAATGGAGACTGCTGCCATGTTGTATGGCTTTACTATACTTAGTGTCTTTCACAGCAAGTTGATGAGACTGCTCAAAGCAATAAAATAGCTTGCTAGATGATGCCGTTTAAGAAAAAAGATTATTTTTGAAAATGAGCTTACTGCTTCCATATTTAGTGTTCTAATATTGTAAACAATATATTTGATAGTGTTCGTGTTAGATGTAGCCTAAATCTTCCTTTTCTGTTTAAGCAGTTGCATTCAAAATGAGTTTAAAATGTAAGCTAATTTGCTAATAAATTTATATGTTCTTTCTAATTTGAGGCCAGAAGGAAAGGCACAATGATCATTTAGCCAGTTATCCTGCATACCTAATATTGTAGGTATTTTATTAATTAATTGTTGCTTATGCTTCAGCACCTGTGATTGAATTAGAGTACATCTTTTTAAAACAAAATAGTAACCAAAAAGATCTTTAAATGTTGATTTAAAATCATCCAGAAATACATAATCTTATTAAATTCTCTGTGGTTAATTACTTTTGCTGTCAATTGTAAGTAGCCTGATTGGAACTTGTTTAGCTTTATCACTTAGTTTTGCTATAGCTTGATTTCCTGATTTTGGTAGGTTTTATGCTAGATGTATCTATTTAAAGTCAGTGTTGCTGCTCAGGTCACAGTTAAACTGTTCTTTGAGAAGTTAAACAGGTGAAGTTCATTAAGGATCTAAACACTAAATGTGTTGCTAATGTTCTTCAAGGGCGTTCTCTAAGCATATCTTGTATGTACAAGGGTTGTGCATGTTTCCAGAGAGCAGAGTAAGGAACTTTGACTATTGTAGAGTAGAAAATAGTACAAGCTGGAAAAATATATTTAATAGTATATTCATGAAAGATTTATTCTATGAGGTTTTAGGAATAAATACTGAAGTAGTGTCGCATGAAATTGTCATTTACATGTAGATGGATGTTACAAAGCTCCTTGGATTTTTGGTGAAAATGAAAGAGTACTAACCTCAGCAAGGTACCAACAAAAACCTGTAATATCATTAAGCAACTAAAATTTTATCCAAGTTACATGTCTAGTTATTGCTTGCCATTCATATTATTTTAAATATTTTTTTAAAAGTGAAAGTATTTGAAATGTTTAATATTAATAAATATCTCATTATTTCACCACAGTGGTGCTTAAAACTACCAGATGCTCTTTAGCAAAAGGAAGAAGTTAATTAAACAGGAGAAAGAGTAAAAAATTAAAAATTAAGCCTATGTAATAAATTGAATTGAACTTTATACAGGACAGCTTATAGCCCGAGTCTTCTGCGTGACACAGTTAGTAGTCATACGTTAGTGGAATGGATATAACTGATGCTGTACCTGCACTCTGTACTTTTCAACATAGCTGATTGCTGAGGTGATTTCCAGGACTCAAAAAAAACCTTCAGAATACGCTTTAATTTTTCCGTACTACATTCATTTACAACATATAAACATATCTAAATTGTACATCTATACAGAGTGGTATGAATGGATGTGAGCTGCTCTTTCTGTGCTTTGAGCTGGTCAATGTGAGTCCAGCTCAGGTCCAGAAATGATATTGCTGTGTGTTAATCACTGGTCTCTTTTGCTTTGCAGGGCTTACTCAGCAAGCTTGGATATATGGCTTCCTCTGAGTACCTCAGAATGCGAGTGCATGATTTCTGTACCCGTCTGCGTAGACATAATTGTGAGTTAGTAACTGCACGGGAATGGTATTCATATAGCTTTGGTCAAAAATAACCGGAGAACACCTTCTCAAAGCTTGTGGGTGAAATTTGATTTTGTAAACTGCCACTGAAAATGTAAGTAGATTGTGCAGTCCTCAGAAGAACAAAGTTTCCAATTAAGATAATGGTAAGTATTTGTGGCAAAGGTTAAAATTCCTGGAATGACTGTTTGTAAAATTCGTGATTCATTTTTAAATTCTAGAGCTTCAGGATTTTGTTTAGCTGTTTCAGACTGCTTATTTCAGCAACTGAAGAACTATTACCTAGTTCTAGCAACAATTCAGGCTGATAATTAATTGGAATATTTATTGTATTAATTTACAGGTGTGCATGATGTGTATTTTACATGCCACAAAGCTTTTCTTTGAATACCTTTGAAGAGTCAACGCTTCCCTGAGTCCTAACATTATCGTCCTTGCCAAAACTTAAGTTAGTTTAAGGTTTTATGGAAAAAAAAGTGCAAAAATTAGTTCTTTTTTACCACAGTTTCCATATACAGTGGTGTAACTGTTCAAGTTAGTCTAATGGAGTTTGTATTTCAAAACCGAAAAAAATTAGGAGGGGAAAAATGCTAGCACACTGGGAAAAAAACACACATTTTTTACCAAATAATGCAAATCCAAAATTTTAGCATATTTTTAGTTAGTTGTTTAATCCCATTCCAATCATTGTTCTTGACAGTGAAATGCCACAGAAAAGAACATTGGCTAAGGATGTTTTAAGTAGTAATTATAATCTTCCTGTTTATTGAAGTGAAGGACAGGACAATGAAAAGGGAACTGCTTCAAATCAATCCCTACTAATTTAAACTATTTATAGAATCACTAATCAAACCGTGATTCATACAAACCTTGGGAGAATATAATGCTGTAGTTTATGTGCGTTTATTTGCAAGTGGAAGTGTTCTTAGGCAGCATTCTCATGGTTAGCACTACCACTTGTCTATCACCATTATCACATGTAGTAATCTCTACTGATAAACTTAGCCCCAAATCAATAATTTCACAGACTAGGAAAGTAAAACAGAATATAGTCCTTCAAATGAGAGTTATGTTAGTTGACGAGTTTGTAAAAACAATATTACACTTGTCTTCTAAATAATACTACAGAAGTCTCTTGTAAATCCTTTAGCAATTTTTTCTAATCCTTTACAAGTTGTAAAATCATAGCTGAAAGGCAGGCAGAAAAGGAATGCACAAATAAGACATCTGTTATTGTTATATCAATGATGATATATAACCAGCTCTGAAGTAATAACATTTTAACGAGGACTAGATTCTTATCCAAAATGAGATCTCATCCACTTCCATGTCTTCATTTACTGCATTCATAAGAATGAAGTGAAGTTTATAATTGGGAAATCTTATCAATTAGTGCTTGTCGGACATCACAGGTATGATATAGTCTGTTTTAGATTAGTGGATTTGCAGCCAAGCCACATCTTAACAGATAGGGGTATCTGTAAACCAGCTTCAAAGTAATGTATTTGCGTGCTGCTTATAGAAAGAGTATTCACCATTACTACGTACAGTAATGCTATATTTTATAACTTCAGCATTGCGAAATGTATATACTATTAATGTATTTTCTAGTCCATTAAGGACAAGCAGCATATTATGCTCCATTTAATAAAAGATTTACAAGTCAGTAGTGGGGAGGGTTATTCCAGTACCATTTTGGGGTGTGGATGCAGCTGTCTTTTAGAGATTGTGTTACTATGTTGGCTCTAAAACAGATTCTTATTGAGTGCATTTTAGTGTCACATAAGATCCGAAGGGTTAAACTTTCAACTTGCTTGAAATTGGTACAAAGCTACAAGACTGTTAAATAGTGAAACAGCTTGGGAATGTCAGGGAACTCTCCTGGCTCCATCTCCTGGATGGGGAGAAAATATATAATTTTTCACCCTTGTCACACTTTTTGACCATGCATCAATAGAAACAAAAATAAGCCATGGAAGAAATGTCTGTATATTTCTTTCTTTCCTTAAAGCTTTTTGTTTAATCAACAGAAAAATGGGTAATCATGCATTTTAGTATATTTCAATACCGATTCATCCAATAACAGCTAGTTAGCTCTTCATTTTTGTGCCCTCACTGTGGAATTCATACAAACTGAAAAAATGAGACCTGTGCCATTGTTCTATATGATTAAGTGTGGAGGCTCTGACTTTATTCTAAAAGCCCATGGGAATTGGTCCAAAAATGTCTATGGGATTTGGTCCAAAAAGCCAATGATCCAAAAGCTACCTGGTAGGGCTTTTAAACTTGATACTTAAGCTTTCAAGTTATCTGACTTTCAGTGTACATTGTGCTACTGATACGGCAATATAATATTTTATTCCTACTTTTGTTATTATTTCTTTCTTTAAAAACATATTTGTAGCTCTAAATCTTTTAGGCCTTTTACCAAGTTAGATTCTTACTGGAATTAGAAAAATTGATTATATTTGCTCTTGAAGATTCTGCTCTGTTTTCCTTTGTGGGAAAAGAGAAAGTATATTGCTCTTTACCCTACTTGCAGGCAATTCAGAAGTGTATTGTGTGTGTTTTTCTGTCCTTTACAATGGATTGTGCATTTGTGCATATTAATACTAAGGCAACATTTACCACAGTATGCATTTGTTTTCCTGCAAATGTATTCTAGTTCAGAGGATTACCTACTTTTTGTCTTCCAAAGCCAAGAAGATGTACATCTTTTGGTTAAATTTTTGAAAAGCATTGTATTATCACTATGCTATGCTTTAAAAACCAGAATGTACCTACCTTTGTCTTTTGGAGATAGTTGCAAATGCTGCTTCACTTCTGGAAGAGCTGTTAAACAGATCCTACTGGAAGAGCACCCAGGGGTCTAGTATATATTTGGATATATTAGATACATTCAGATTCCTGAAATATTATTAGAGAGAAAAACCCTACTAGGACTTGTGTAACCGTGGGAGATTAACTTCCCAGATATAGAGTGGAGAACAAATGTTAATGTCAGAATCCAGTTACACTTTTGTGATGGCTAACATTTTTTTAGCATATTGTCACTAAATTTATAGGCTATGATGTTGTTCTGAAACTTAGTTTGTAATGTAATGAATCATAGAATCATAGAATTAATGAAGGCATTTATCAGTTAAGATTAAAAAATGGCTAAGGAGATCGTAGATGTTACTGAAAAGGAAAATATTAGAGGGAGAGTAATGTTCTTCAACTAATGTTTCAGGGGGCTATCTTATTTAATATTTTCATTAATTACACTGGCACAAAAAATATTTGCTAAACCCAAAGTGGTAGGTATTAGAACAGACGAGGTAGGCTTTCATGCAAAAATACCTTACTGCTGGTGATCTTGAAGCATGTAGTAATACAAAATGGGATCAAAGTCTGTAATATGACGTGAAAATAACAAGAATTTCTGCTATACACTACGCTTTTTTGACTGTAAACTTATAAAGAGCTAGAGATTCTTGTGGATCTGATGTATTTATAGTAAAGACAGGTAAGTATTAATTCCATTGTACAACAGCTTGGTATGTGAACATCACCTGGAATACTGCAGTGCATTTCTGGTTAATTGCTTTCCATAAAGATGAGTTGAACAGAGTAAGGTAAAGGCTCAAGGAAATTTAAAAGCTTAGCTTGCTTAGTCTAGTAAAACAAAGACTGGGAGGTGGTACAATAGTTACCTATGAAAACATGAATGGACGATAAACCACACAGCAGGGAAAAGACCTGTATAAAGTAAATGACAGTTGTCAAAAGAACAAATTTCCATAAACTGAGCCATTATTAAATGTGAACTGAAAAACTATGTTTCTTCCTGTAAAATGAATGGACAGGCTGGAGAGCTGGGCAAGGAAGAACCTCATGAGGTTCAACAAGGAAAAGTGTAGGGTCCTGCACCTGGGGAAGAAGAATGTTAGGCACCAATACAGGTTAGGTGTGGACCTGCTGGAGTCAAGTTCTGAAGAGAAAGATCTGGGGGTCCTGGTAGACAGAAAAATGACAATGAGCAAGCAGTGTGCTCTTGTGGCCAGGAAGGCCAACGGAATCCTGGGCTGCATAGGGAAGAGTGTGGCTAGTAGGTCGAGGGAAGTCATTCTCCACCTCTACTCTGCACTGGTGAGGCCACAACTGGAATACTGCATCCGGTTCTGGGCTCCCCAATTCAAGAGGGATAGGGAACTACTGGAAAGAGTCCAGCGAAGGGCAACGAGGATGATTCAAGGATTGGAGCATCTCCCTTATGAAGAAAGGCTGAGAGAGCTGGGACTCTTTAGCCTGGAGAAGAGAAGGCTGAGGGGAGACCTTATCAATGCTTATAAGTATCTAAAGGGTGGGTTGAAGGAGGAGGGAGCCAGACTCTTTTCAGTGGTTGCCAGAGAGAGGACGAGGGGCAACGGGCACAAGCTGGAACATCAGAGGTTCCACTCAAATATGAGAAGAAACTTCTTTACGGTGAGGGTGACAGAGCCCTGGAACAGGCTGCCCAGGGAGGTTGTGGAGTCCCCTTCTCTGGAGATTTTCAAGACCCGCCTGGATGCAGTCCTGAGTAACATGCTCTGGCATGCTCTGGGCAATCCTGCTTCGGCAGGGGAGTTGGACTAGATGATCTTTATGGTCCCTTCCAACTCTAAAAATTCAGTGAAATTCAGTGAATGAGATATTGGAGCTGCCTTATGAGGAGATGCAACAGAGACAAAGAACCTAGATGGTTTCCCCTAGAAAGTTTCATAAATTTATGTAAGAATGTATATGATGTAGTGTTGTGGTTTAACCCCAGCCAGCAACTAAGCACCACACAGCTGCTCACTCACTCTCCCTGCGGTGGGATGGGGGAGAGAACCAGAAGAATAAAAGTGAGGAAAAACTCATGGGTTGATACAAAGACAGTTTAACAAGTAAAGCAAAAGCCACATGCGCAAGCAAAGCAAAACAAGGATTTAATTCACTACTTCCCATGGGCAGGCATGTGTTCAGCTATCTCTAGGAAAGCAGAGCTCCATCACACATAATGGTTACTTGGGAAGACAAAAGCCATCGCTGCAAATGTCCCCCCATTTCTTCTTCCCCCAGCTTTTTTGCTGAGTAAGATGTTATATGGTATGGAATATCCTTTGGTCAGTTGGGATCAGCTGTGCCAGCTCTGTCCCCTCCCAGCTTCTTGTGCAGCCCTAGGCTGCTCACTGGTGGGGTGCTGTGAGAAGCAGAAAAGGCCTTGACTCTATGTATGCGCTGCTCAGCAGTAAATAAAACATCCCTGTGCTATCAACACTGTTTTCAACACAAATCTAAAACATAGCCCTATACTAGCTGCTTTGAAGAAAACTATCTCTATCCCAGCCAAAACCAGCACCCGTGGTTACCTAAGTTACTTTGAGACTAGACTCTTTCAGCTCTGGGTTGGTGGGACGCACCTTGGCCTCTTAATTTTTACATGTGCATTCTTTTGGTTTAGTGTTTTTCTTTTTCGGTAGATAAACGCCACTCAACAGTATTTTGTAAATACAATGAACAATTGCATACGATCTAAACGTTTTCCCAATCTAAATAAGTAGCATAGAGAGCTACTCAAACCTGTTATATTCTTTTCCTACTGCATGATTCTTCACTGGCCCTCCATGAAATCTGATCCCTGTTGTTTGATGAACTAACTGTTCTTATCCTTTTCTCATTTTTTTGCAAGTGCTTGGGTCCACTGAAGTATCAAAGTTTACTTCTTTTGTATTATTTGGCTTGCTTTGTGAAAGAAACTCTTCATGAAAAAAATAGAATATACACCTCGGGTCTTCTTCCCGTGCTTGTCCCAATCCAGAGTTCTCTGTTGTATGTGAATCCTGGAGCCCTCTTCAGAGAGTAATTTTTTCTTCATTTGTGTTCATTGAATATATGTTTGGCAAAAAACAACCTTTTTTTTTTTTTTCAAGAAAAAAGTTGTTAGTTATTCAGATTCAGAGCTACAGGAATACCATTTAAAAGCTTACTGGTTATGATTAAAAAAACTTTTAAAATATATAAAATTGCTCCTTAATTTTCAGAATTCTGAAAGTAGAGTGAACCCAAAGTTTTATTATGCCATAATTTGCCTTTTAGTTGTCTCACATTTTTAGTTTGGTTGTCAACAGACCTGACTTTGAAGAAATACAGGAAGAGGTCTGTAGATAGAAGTAGTATCTTTTATTAGACTAGTTGGAATATGTGGAAAAGTTAGGCTTGTGGGCACACAAGCCTCTCTTCCATGTGCAAAGTAGAAACAACAGCAAAATAAAAGTTGAGAACAGTTGCTCAGAGACAGCAGACATACATCAATTCAACCATCTTCAAAAGAAATGCAGTTGGTACTTGTGGAAGAGATGGGATGATATGGGGCCGGGGGGGAACAGGAGAGAAAGACAATGATACTTGCACTAGGGAAAAAAGATATTGTTTGTTGCATGTGAAACACAGGTTCGTCTGGGAGAGAAGGAAAGGAGATTAAAATGTGCTATAAAACCACTCTTTTGCATCCATGATTTTTGGTATCTAGTAAAGCTACGAGTTTTGCTTACCAAAATTTCAAAGATGTTTGTAGGTTTTACCTAAGCATAAGGACATAGTGTATGAGCAATCAGCGAGGAAGGAACGAGAGATGAGAAACACAGTGACTAGTGGGAGGTGTTCACAGATGGGTATTTTTTTCCTTTATAGACTGTGTCAGCTCAATCCAGTATATAGGTTTTTCTAAGTTTTACATAGATCATAGCTGTTGTGATGGCAACTTACTGGGATAAACTGTATTATATTCCTGAAGGCACAGTTGTAGAATTGAAAGATAGTGGTGATTCTGTTGAGAGATTATTTACTGCAGTAATAATAGAGATATGTTGTCAGATTTTACGTTTCTTGCTCAAATATCGTATTCATCCATTCAGTGTCTTTGGACTGTACCTAGGATGTTTCTGATGGTGAGTTTTCTGAGGTTAGAGACTGTTAGAAGGCCAAGGTGGTTCTTGGCAGACATCTTCAAAGTGGCATCTAATTCTAGCATTGCTTATAATTGGTTAATGATTTTCTCTTTAAGTACTGAGTACAGTGTTATCTGACAGCTGTAATTCCCTCTGTAATGCTCAGGTATCTCTTTCAAATGAACATGATCTTTTTATAGAAGTGTACTTTTTGACTAAAAGTCTTATTTGGTTACTTGATGGTTTTTAGGATGGTATCACAAGATTTTTCTTCGGACTGAATGCGATGGCATCTGAGGATGCCTGATATGTGTGTGTGTGTTTCAGATTGTTGCACGTTTATGGAGTTGTTTGTTAGTGTGTGGTTTTCTTTGCATTTTATTTTGTAGATTACCATCTTTGATGTTGACCTTAATGCCTAGGAAAGGATCTTAGTATAGGAGTATTTCAGAGGAATTTGACAAAAGAGTCATGATTATTGAATTTATGATTGCAATTAGTGAGGAAGTCCAGTTTTCTGGACATGGTGATGAGGATGTTATTCATACGTTTTATGACATATGGACCTGGTGGTATATATCTAATGGCGAGTAGTTGTTCTTTTATTTAGCTTTGAAAGCTGCTGTTTAAGACATGAAGAAGGGTTTGTGTGCCCAGAAGTTTACCTAGCATGTTCAACAATGCCAGCTGCTCTAATCCTGCTTCTGTCTTTAGACCATCTTGGTTACAACAAAGTGCTGTGGCAGAAATAAAACATTTTTGCTTTTCAAGCCTCCTTTTTCTTAGTTTATCTGCACTCAAGCTGACCTTTGCTAGCTCTGTTTCTAATTCTCCTCATATACTCATTTTTAGTAGGGGATATATGTTGTAAGTAACCAAGGTCAAATTTCTGAGCCCTTGTATGTTAACCCAATGATTTCTAGCCCCCTTTAATCCTTTCCTACACCAGCAGCTGTAGTAATAAGGGTCAAGGGGCTGCTAGGGATTGAGGTCATTAGCTTTTGGGTTGTATTTATTCATTTTGTTGGTGTTTTTTACTGATCGGTCTTAATGGATATTATCCATTCACTTGTATGGTATTAGAACAGCATTTGACCTTTCCAGCAATATGAATCTTTGATTTTTAAGTTTATTTTTCTTTGGCTATAAACTGAATGCTTCTTTTAGATATAGAAAAAATTGTCTTTCATTTCATCATGCTGTGCACTGTCTGTATACTAGTCTGAATACCTCAATATTAACGTGTATGAAGCCAGATCCTGCTGAAAGAATGGGAAAACTCCGTTGATTTCAATGAAGCCTTTTAGGGCTCCCATTGATATTAATGATAATTTCATGAGAAAGGACTTGGATCCTTACTGTTTGCAACAAGTAAACTGCTAGGTTTTATATTACTGCTTAAACCAGCGCCTTTATCATTGCTTCAGCATATATTTATGTTATAGTCATCTTTACTCAACAGAACCATCAGAATACATACACAGCCTGACTCTTTGGGTCTATTACTATTTTGTAAATGTAACAAAATCGTGAATCCACACTATTACTTAGATAACCAGAAAAATAGAGAATTCACGTTTGTCAGTTTGAGTCCTTAGCTGCTCCAGTATAAACGCAAAGCTAAACTGTTAGATTCTTTTCTGCTTAGATTTCCATCACTAGTATCCAAGAAAAAGTAAGGACAATAGGTGTTAGAACATAACCTGAAAGTTAACAAATTTGAACTTTTACAAACTTAAGCAGAAACAGCATATCACATGGTAGACCCCTTGCAGACTGTCATGCTTTTAGCAGTCCTTCTTCTCTTGTAGTTAAAATAGCTTGGTTTATGCTTTAATGTTTGAAATGTTCTCAGCTACTACTGGTGAGAAGCAACTGTGCAGTGAGGAGGAAAGAGTTTATCATACTTGGTGTTGCTTTTAGTGACAGGGATGCTTGCTCACCAGGTATTGTACTGAGATCAGCTAACTCATTTCATTAAAAAGTCCTTTAGGTAGTAGTTATATTTGGTTACCACTGAGTTGATGTGGATCTGAACCAGAAACACAGAAGTGAAAGGCTTTCTATCCTACTAACAATTTCCTGAGCCTTCCCTTCTCCTATATTAAGAGGGGTTTTTATAGAGTGGAAAAATGCCCCATCATAAAGCTGTAAGGTTAAAACTGCAGCCCCTCTCCCTTCCCCAACACTCCTTAAACTATGGATCTTGTTTGCTATGGGAAGTGAACTGCAGGAGGAAGCCAGATGGCAGCTGTATTGAGCTGCTGCTTTGTTGTGCAGGATGGGTGCCCCTCCTCCCTTCTCCAAAGCAAATGTTGATTCACGAATGAGGGGTTTATATATCTGAATAAGGGATTCATACGATTTTTTTAAAATGTCTGCCCTTTTAATAGTTTACAAAAGAAATTGCTCATGTGTTCATAATAAGAAACGGTTTAAGACATATATGTGACAAAGCTGTATAATTTTAAGGTGAACTTTCTAAAATGGTATACATAGCCATGGTTATTTTATTACTCTCAGTTAAACTGCCTGAAGTGCTGTACCAGCACAGCATGCTTCTTGTATAACATATTCCAAAGAGAAAAATTGGTTTATATTTTATTTTAAGGTAAAATATAATTATTTTGTTAGTAATTGACAACAAACCCAGAAATTGTTAAAGTATTTTTAAAGTAACAAATTGCCAGCCAGAGAATGTTTATTAAATTATAAGAGGAAGATACATTGGATGGACCCGATTTACTTCATAGAATATGCACAAAATCTTTGAGTGTTTCATGGTGCTGAAAAACAATGATTAAAATTCTACAATACTTGGAGGTTAACCCTCAAGGCTGATTTTTTTGCATTTGCATTTCTTCATAAAACAAAATTGTATGTAAGTTTATGTACTTTTTAACTGTTGGCAGACATGTTTGATTACCATTATATTTGTGATGCACAATACTTACGAGTTTTAAATTTCCAAGTGCACCAAATTGGATCTTCAGCTAAGACCACACATATATATAGTATAAGATTTGTAGGATAATTAGCTAGAACTTTGTTTCTTTCACTAATTACTAAGATCTTCTTCTTGTAAATCCAAGAACAATGAATAGTTGTAACGAGAGGAGCTCACCATAAGCACTTTCTTCTAAATATCCAGTGCTGAATTCTCTCTGGCACAGTTGTCAACAGCATGTTCCAGGCTCTGTCTTTTGCCACAAACTGCATTCTAAGCACAATGGAAATAGCATAGAAATGTAAGAATTAGGAAATTGTGTTATTAACAAGCTGCATTTTTAACCACCATGGGGGATTTATTTATACTGCCTAGTGTGCAGAATGTGTTTTTTAATGTAAATAGCTACTAAGAAAAAATTCAGATCCTCAGATGAATGTCAGAAATGAGCCTTAACAAAATATTTTTAAAAATATATACCAAATAAAGTAATGTGGTTTTCCCTGCTCTTTTTTTCTTCTCTTTCTTGCTGTCTTTCTCTCTTTCTGATGTCAGTTTATATCTTTTATAATGCAGATATAAGATGAGAGAAAATGAGAGAATAACTCTGTAGTACAGGTGGAAACAGTTAAAAGAACTGGATTGGAATGTTAAAACTGATATTCCTCCATCTCAACGTACCACATTAAAAAGTAGTTTGGGGCGCCTGGCATCTTCATGACTAGTAATATAAGTAAATATCAGCAGTATTCAGGATCATTCAGAATTGATGTGCATATGGTTTATATATAAATAAAAATAAATAAATAAATATGCATTTAATGTCTTTGTGCACATTACAGATACATAATAGGCAGACATATATGTTGAAATCTATGTTTCACATCAAACCTCTACAGTATGCTTCACGAGGGAGACAAGACCCATGTGTTTTGCAGAAGCTTTTAAAGCTGTTTCATTTATTTTATTAGCCTTTAATGAATGTAATTAGAACCCAAGTAATTAAATGCAATTGTGCTCAGTATGTTCCTGTTGTAAATTGCCCTAAACAATGTGCATGGTGTGAACAAATTTGTGGGATTAATAGAGGATAGATAATGTTTTTGGATAGTATTTCACACTAAACGGCCGCAGAGAGAAACAAAGAAGCTGGCGCAGTGTCATTAATCTTAGTCAACTGGCAGTTCTGGTGTAATTTGCATGACTTAGGCAGTGACACAAGATGGGGCTAGCTTGGGATGGGTGTTAGATCACTAGGATACATATGTATTTATTTCTCTTTAGTACTCTGATTTATAAGTAGAAAGAAGTTTGTTTGAAGAAACTGATTCATTCTGTTTTCATCTTTGTTTTTATCTTAGATTAATAGAATTACTGGCAGTATATTGTATGTGTTCCTTTGTTTTTATAGTTAGCATATTGGTTTATGGATATTAAAAAACATCTGTGCATCCTTGTCATCACAGAAGAAAGGCAGATGTGCTGTGATTGGATAGTGTGTTGCTAGTGGAATAGATTTTCTTTCTTCACTCCGTCTGATGTGTCTTGTTTCCTGGCTTAAAAAAAAAAATCAGGATACAGTAAGATACTTCCAAATTAGTTTCTGAAAAACATTATAGTAGTCATAGTTAGAATATGCATTTTCATTCTACATTCCCTTTGTCCATAATATTTTCTAAAAATCATTGAATGCGTGTAATCTGATTGAATGGAAGTATAACTCAACAACCGTAAAATATTTCTTATATTTTAGTAGAGTAATAAATTCTCACAAAATGGTAGTGACCACTGTAGTTATTTTTCAAAGGATTTTTTAAATGGTCTGGTTTGGGCTAGTTTTTATGTTCTTAAACTCACACTTGACTGGAAATACCTGTCAAAGTGAACTGTTTTGGTGAAAGTCTGAACATAAATATTCTGTTAACTTGCAATATTAGAGGAAAGGGTCAATATTAATTTGAGTCTTGTTAGATGAGTGTTTCTGTCCCAGGCCCTTACATTATTTTCAAAATAGTTCCCATAGAAAGCTAAGCTTGCTGTATAGGTTATGGTGCCATTTATGAGAAAAAGGACCATTGTCCAAAATTAATCTTGACCCTTTTCTTGACACCAAAATCTTCCTGTAAACATATGTAGTTGTACTAACTGTTTCACTAACTGCTTTGCCTCAAAATGGTGCCAAAAATGTATATGCTAAACTTATTCATATTCTCTGGAAGTCATTATTGTGTTAAATATGTTGCTTACGCACACCTAATCATGTTATTCTATGCTACTATGGTGTTAACTTAGTTGTGTAGTAAAATGAAATGATGAGTAAACTGGGGATCACCAGAAACCCTTGAGAAATTGCAGTTCTCACAGATAAACAGGAAGGGATTCCTGCTTCAGGAGTATCAGTGGATCTTTTAATTATAATTTTTCAGTACAGGAAAATTGCACTTAACCAAGTCTGAGGAAGAATCGGATAGGGCATTCTGAGGCTGTTTAACCAAGTAGCTACCTGTTGTGCACATCCTATGAGCTATGGTTCTTATATTTCTAAAAATATATTTTAAATTAAAGCTTTTTCATCCATTTTAAAATTGCATAGTTAAATAATAAAAAGAAGGAATTTAAAATACCAATTGCAGGGGCAACCTTGACTCCTCTTAAATGGATTGATAATGATAAAATGCTTATGTTTCTATCACTGCATACCAGACAATATCATAATCATACTTTTAATACTGTAACATAATATTCCTCTAAAATAACGAATGGTTTACTACAGTACTGAATAAGCACTGATGAATAGCCATGTTTGTCTGATTACCATGTTGAAATATGAAGTGCTGATGAATGAAAGCATTGTGGTAATAGTGGGAGGCAAACAGGTATATTCCACTGAAATGTGAAGATAGCACAGTTTCAATATAAAACTTTATATGTTAAATATAACAACAAACACTGACAATGAAAATTTTCAGGCATTCATTTAGGCTACCTAAATCTGAAGCTGATTTGTCATTAACTGTCTTGTCTCCTGAACTGTGAGTAAACAGTGAAAAAGCAACTGAATTTGGATTAAACATATTAATAATTCTACCTTTGAGGAAAAAAGTACTGTCTTTTGGTAATGATAAAGATGGTTATGATGGCATTAAAAACAATTTTCTTGTAGCAGTTTGGGAAAATATAGAATGCTTAAGATGAAGCATGTGTTCTACTGTGGATTTTAGCAAATTAAAAAAGCATGTTAGGACAGTAGAATAAAGTAAATGGAAACTGGCTGGATGGCTGGGCCCAAGGAGTTGTGGTGAATGGCGTTAAATCCCCAGGGTTCAGTACTGGGGCCAGTTCTGTTTAATATTCTGTTAATATTAATATTCTAACATGCTCTGGGCAATCCTGCTTCAGCAGGGGAGTTGGAGTAGATGATCTTTATGGTCCCTTCCAACTCTAAAAATTCAGTGAAATTCAGTGAAATATCTTTATCAATGATCTGGATGAGGGGAGCAGTAAGTTTGCAGATGACACCAAGTTGGGAGGGAGGGTTGATGTGCCTGAGGGTAGGAAGGCTCTACAGAGGGACCTGGACAGGCTGAGGGCAATAATATGAGGTTCAACAAGGCCAAGTGTTGGGTCCTCCACTTGGGTCACAACAACCCCATGCAGTGCTACAGGCTGGAGAGCTGCCTGACAGAAAAGGACCTGGGGGTGTTTGTCGACTGTCGACTGAACATGAGCCAGCAGTGTGCCCAGGTGGCCAAGAAGGCCAACAGCATCCTGGCCTGTGTCAGGAATGGTATGGCCAGCAGGACTAGGGAAGTGATTGTCCCCCTGTACCGGGCACTGGTGAGGTCCCACCTGGAATACTGTGTCCAGTTTTGGGCCCCTCACTACAGGAAAGACATTGAGGTGCTGGAGTGTGTCCAGAGAAGGGCAACGAAGCTGGTGAGGGGTCTGGAGAACAAGTCTTATGAGGAGCGGCTGAGGGAACTGTTTAACCTGGAGAAAAGGAGGGTGAGGGGAGACCTTATCACTCTCTACAACTACCTGAAAAGAGGCTGTAGCGAGGTGGGTGTGAGTCTCTTGTCCCAAGTAACAAGCGATAGGACAAGAGGAAATTACCTCAGGTTGCACCAGGGGAGGTTTAGGTTGGATATTTGGAAAAATTTTTACACTGAAAGGGTTGTCAATCATTGGAACAGGCTGCCCAGGGAAGTGGTTGAGTCACCATACCTGGAGGTGATGTGTAGACATGGCACTTAGGGACATATTTTAGTGTTGGAATTGATAGTGTTAGGTTTATCTTAGAACTTGATCTTAAAGGTCATTTCCAATCTGAATGATTCTATGATTCTATGAAATACACCACACCATATTTAATGTTGCCTGGCTAACTTTAATTTTGATGCTTCCTGACTCCCAAATAGTTAACTTTAACACATTCTTTGTGTTGTTTCCTTAAGACTAAATTTAGAAGTCCTGAATATTTAAAGTAGTTTTCCTTGGTAACCTTTTAGTTTTAGAAGTACAATTATATTCGTAGTTCTGAGTCTTCAGTCTGTAGAATTTTGGTCCAGCATAACCTCACTCTACCCAGAGAATTATACTGCTTTAGATAGGTTGCAGTGAAGTAGAGAATGTGGTCTTTCTTATACAGGAGAACAGTCTGTAATTTTTTTCTGTTTGTATGATACATAGTTATGATTATCAGGTAATCTGCAGTGTCAGCAAGTGCTACGACGCTTTAGGCTGCGTACTTGTAAGTAAGAGTTTATTTTTCAGTAATGCAAGTTTTGAAGATGCGCACAGATACGCACAGAGGACTAGCTGCTGTAGAGAGCTCTGCTCCCATTGAAAAGTTCTGCAGTGAAAGAAGTTGAGCTCAACTTGCTTATTTTTGTGTCAGCTCTACAGCTGTCTCACCATACTACAAAACATTCTTGGCATTGTATCTTAGCCAAAATATCTTTTGGGGGAGATAATTCAAAACAGAGCAGTATGTTAATCCAAATATTAAGTAATATTTAAGAAGTCTTCTACCAGCATCTATGCAATTGAAACAATATGGATTTACCTCTGCTTAGGCTCAGCAATTGCATGTTATTCTCTCTTGTGGAAAAAAGTACTATTGTTATTTCTTTGATAACCAGTATAATGTGCCAAACAGCAAAGGTAATTAATAAACAATTCATGAAAGTAGTTGACTCCGATTAATATGCCATTGACCCAAGCACCACTGTTCAACATTTAAAGACCAGGGACCATAATATTTATTATGAGGTCAGACGTATCGATATAGCATTAAAATGAGTCACATTTAGTACACTGCATAGCAATTATGTTAATGCAAAAAGTATCACTGTTGCGTAGATTTTAAGTGGCAGAAAGGTTGCATGATTGAGAATTTCTTATTTGACAATTATGAAAGAATGTAGAGAAAAATATTTATTTGCTTTGTTGCACAAACGTTAAGGCACAACAGTCTCCTTACCTGAATGAGGGAATTCTGTAGGAGGCAGCTTCCCTTTTCTACTCTTCAAATGATAAGCTTATTTGTTTTTAAGTAAAGTTTGGAGAACTTCATCCTTCTGATCCATTAGACCAGATTGTTATCAACTGTAGAATTCTAGAAGAATAATGGAATTTCCCAAGGCTGTTTTCTGTTGTATTTCTTCATAATGAAAATCTTACACTCCGTGCTTCTCTGTACATGTCCCTTTTCTTGTTCTGCATATATTTAGTGTCTCTTGTTCCATTAAATGGAACTTTTTTTATAGTAAGAGGGTGTGGGGTAAGAGACAAGTATACCTGGCCTGTCTATTTGCAATCAACAAAGCTGTATTTGGACGTGGATAAGTTTAGAATTTAAGTGTGAGGCCAAAATAGAGCTGAAACTTGAGCTCACTTTTCTGTTACTTAACAACAGAAATTACTTAAAAACCAATTTACTTTTGGTAATTCTATTGCTTTGGACTGTATCCACTGTATTTCAGTTATCCAACTGAAAAGAAGCCTCTCCATTTTTTAATCTGAGCAAAACTGTAAGGGTAGATCCTGAGTAAAATGTAATCAAATTGGAGTACCATTGAGAAGTTGGGTTTAATTTTGGGCATTTCTAGGTATGTTAAGTTAAAACGGTATATGAAAGTGTCTGGGCTTGAGTTCATCCTAATTTAAAACCCAAAAATGTTTTTTTAGGTATGAATTCACAAAAGCAAAAAAAAAAGCAAAAAAACCTTAAAGAAGTCGAACAACGTCCCAATTTCCCATTTAAAGATCCTTAGGACTTACATGTACAAGGCAATTCACAGATCTCCTTTAATCATGTGATTAATTCTATCACAGTTTGAGGTAAATGGGAGAGATAATTCCCTATTACACATGAGGAAGCTGAGACCATTGGTAAGATCTTCCTGGACTCCACACTGAATCAGATGTCCCAATACTATTCTAATTCTTGTTCTGCTGCTAATTCTAAACTCAGTGCTCGTATCTCTAGTTTTAGCTACCTAAGGATTTTGTTTCTCTTCCCAGACATTTACACTTCAGTGGCTTTGAGGAGATGTGAAAGTTATAGCAAGGCATGGTTGCAACTTACTAGATTTGAAATAAATAGAACCTCTAGGAAAATTAAAATTTTTCAGTGATACTAAGTAGTAACACTTTTTTTGGAAGTAACAAGATAATGATCAAAATTGCATACAGTTTTGTAGCAGAAGCCAGTTTTCTTGCTTATCTAGGTAGGGAGACTCTTTTGATATAGTTTTGCATTCACATTGAATTAGTTTGGTATCTCAACAGCTGAAATTGCTAGCACTGTTTCATTAACTCCTTTTCCAAATTAATTTTAAGACATTAAGTGTTAGATATTATTTTTTGTTATTTAAACTTAGATTTATATTTTATTCTGTTATTAGATATTAATCTTATTATTAAATGCTATATATTATTAGATGCTCTTAATCATCTTATTATTGGATGTTGTTTCTTGTTATTAAAGTGAAGAATACCCACATAATTTAATGTAAATATCAAAAAAGAGATGTCTTCACTGAATAGTTAAAAATGCTTGAATCATTCCACATTGACCTAAACCAGGTGAATCTATAGAACCTGCCGACCACCACAAGGATTGCTTCCTTCTCTTGTCTTCAAAAAATTGCCATGATGAAAATGGAAATGCAATACGTTCCAGGATGTTTTTCAACTATATTGATATTCCAAGTGCTCCTGCACCTTGCACAAAGGCAAATGTAGTAAATAATACTAAGCTATATTTGCATATTGTTGTTAATAGTGGAATTTTTGTTCTACCAATATGGTATTTGGATGTATGGTGCATTTGCACCCATACATGCAGGAAGAGACAGACAGTATTTGCTACTGTGCTGAACTGTGCTGTAGTGAAAGCTGTGCTTCTGTAGCAAACAAATTAGGAAAAGTTTTGAGGCAACATCCAATACCAATTTAAAACAGCTTCCTGTTTCATTGATATGTCATCCTTCAACAAGTAACAGTCCCACTGGGATGCATGAGTGTAAACAGTTCAAAGGACACTCACATCTTTGTAACCAACTACTTTTTTTTACGTCATGCAGGTTGAAAACATTAATGTTGTTTTAACATTAATTAAATTTGCATTAAGGCTGCAAAATATTGATACAGATTTCATGAAAAAACACTTATTTTTTTGGTGGAAGAAATAGACTTATCATTACAAAACTCACTGATTTTTGCACATGAATGAGGCTCTTTAAAATAACTTGGCAGGGAAATCATCATAGCTAAATGTTCACCATGCTTACTTTTTATCATAAAATACAGACCTTTCCCTTTCTGTTGATCTGGTAGAGCACTGTAATTGAAAGCAAAAGTCACATGCTCAACACACAATTCTAGCTCTGTCATGCTTCTTTCTGTATGCTAGTAGATGGCAAGACACAACCACTTTGCTAGTAATTCATTAAATCTGTTAATAGGAAAAAACCCCATACTGGAAGTATAAATCTTAGTATATTATTCAACATATTAGATTATACATAAATAAGTTGTACATTTTCTGTATAGTATTTATATGGCGTTGTTTTGAAATATTTTGCTTAGCAAGCTAATGAAAAGCAAAAATTCATACATTTTGTCATAATTATTAAATTCTTGACTCATCATATATACTTATTTTCAAAGTGGAACTGCTTTCTTGTATTAAAAAGTTCCCAATTATATTAAAAAATATCTTTGTATTCTCAGCTAGAAGTAAGGAGGGGACAAGAATATGAGTGAATGTCAGAAGCTATAGAGCTTACTGTTTCTGTATAAATTTCAGGCCGGCTCCAGTTATACTTTTCATTATACTCGGAGATGAGTAGAACAATAGAAATGGAGCTAGTTTTGACTTTCGTGGGTTTTTTTGTTGTGGTTTGTTTGTTTTTTTCTCTTGCAATAAATGTGTTTTTGTAAAACAAACCAACCTACTGGAACAGAAATGGGATTCAGCAGAAACTTTTTCTCAGGCATATCCACTGTGAGGTAATTTATGACAGATACAATTTTTTTAGGCCCAGGGCAGAATTTTCTACAAAACTCGTAAAGGTCTTTAAATAATCGGTTGCCTGTTGGCCAGGGTTTTGTGTTATCCTGCTGTCTGTTTAAATCTGGGTCTTGAATCTGTGTCACCCATCTCCCAAGTGTGGGAAGTTGAACTTCCCAGCTAGTGAAATGGGTAGGGGGTAGCTTTTTTTGCTTCTCTGTGAGCTATTCGGCTTTTAATTAGCCCAGCAGACATATTAAAGAGTTCAGTAGTGAAATGTTCACCCAAGATGTCAGAAGCCTAACCCTGAATTTCTGGCTAGATACCACTGTTAGCTGATATATTGCCAGCAGTTGTTCCTGTTCCCTGAAGTAACAGCTTCCAGCTCTTGTGTCCAGCTATGTGCAATTTTGAAATGTCTTAATACTACTACTAATGTATTACATTTGGGAAGCTGCTGTCTTACACACAGTAGGGTAGTTGAAGCACAGAGAGCTTGAGACAGTTGCTCAGGATAAGCAATTACTTAGTGTTAGGTCACACATTTAGGTTATTGCAAAATAGTGACCCAAACTTGCCCCTGGTCTTATAAGTGTTAGAGGACCGCTCTAAATTTATACATCAGACTATTACTGATTGACTTCAGTTAACACTTTTGGCAGCTATGCTGTGGTTAGGATTGCTTTATGTCAGTGGCTCATCACAAAGCTATGATTCTAATAGAGAACTGGCTAGGTTACCTGCTCACTTTGATGCTCTTTTAAGAAATTATGTGATATCGCTACAATAGATAGTTGTTTTTTACTATATTTTCTATGCTAATTTTACCATGCTATCAATTTTAGGCCAGTAATAAACTAACTTCAAATTTTTACATGTTTTGAGAAAAAAACCAGGAGTACAATAATTGTAAATTTTCAAAAGTATTATCTGTCTATTCTACTTAATTTCATGACTTCCTAGGACAAAACCCCTTTTTTATTTATAGGCTTGCAACTATTTGTTTTACCTCAACTTCTAGCAGCATTTTGTTTTAGTAAATTTAATACTCAAGTACAGTGCTCTACAAAACATTGATCTGAAATTGTACTCTTGCTGATTTGCCGGATTTGTCTCAAGATCAAAGGTTTGAACTGCTTCTTAATGTTAACATACATATACGGGTCTACTCTTTGCCACTTGCTCAAGGTAGTTAGAAACACAGATTAAGCTTGATGAAGAGCAGTGGTTCTCCAGCTCTATTCTTCAGAGCTGTAGAGTAGGCAACGAACCTTTATGATTTCTTGTAGCACCTTTTCTGGATTTTGTCACTGTAGAAAATAGTATAATGCCCACTGGAATTTGTGAGTCTTTCAATTTTTAGCATACGGCAGAAGCAATGCCCAATGCGAGAGCGCCTGCAGCTGTGAATCTGAATGTGCAATAGGAAATGTCAGCTTGCAGATCCAGTAGAAAAGACGTGAACTGAAGACTTTGGGAATTTCTGCCCTAAGATCTATCAACTGTTTTCCGAACCACGAAGCAGAGCACTGTTTATGTTTGTTACTACTTTTTAATTCCTGTTGGCAGTGACATGCAGACTATGAAATGTGTTAGGCTTGATTTACATAAATCAGAAGGTTGTCAGCTTCTTCCTTTTAGATGTCTATGTTGCCTTAAAATCCACACTGATGACCTCATTGTAACACAAATAAATAGTGTTGGTAAATGTTATTATAAATTTCTTCTATTACCGAACATACAGATGGAAATGCAAAGTTAAAATTTGTGATGTTCTTTCTTACATACACTGTGCTTTGTTATCAGTTTTCCGTATTTCTGAGACCTTTTTTCCATTATCAAAAAAGTTTTGATGTCTGTGTTTCAAGATGCTTAACCACATTGACGAAACTTGGTCTTTTGTTTAAAATAAAATTTCTGTATTGGTATACCTCACTGCATATAATGAGGTATACATATATAATCTCTAAATATAAAATTATATATATATATAAAAATACATTTTGAGGCCCTCTAGCTGTCCAGCATAATGAAACAGAAAAGACAGGAAACATTTTCATCTCTTAATTCGATGGTTATTTCTCTGTCTCATCAAGGATGAGGGAGGGCAGACAGATCGTAAGAAATGTGAAGGGAAATAGGGGAAATTTTGTAATTATAATCAGAAAAATTCTGGGTAATTGTATGACTGCAAAGAATGTCTGTAGTTATTAATACTAGTGGTATACTTGGCTTACCCAATTGATTAGATGTGTTGTTAGATATTTTTCATTAGGGTTGGTTGTTTTGTTTCATTGTGAGGCATTAACTCCTCGTGAATGAAAGTTACTGATCTCAGTGCACTAATGACTTAATGAATCGACTTTCTGGTTTACTGTACACATTTTTAAAAAACATAAACCCTGTTTTTTCTAGATTTCATAATAAATAGTTTTCCATAAAGTGCACAATTTTCTTTGAAATCTTAAATTTTCTACAGGTCTATCTAAGATGATTTGGGTTTGTCTGTCAGAGGTGCGGTTATCAAAATAGCAAAATAATTATTTTTATTACCACTAATGTCTACCATTTCACAAACTGAGTATCTGTAATTTTCATTACAAAAGCATTGCCGTTTCACCTTTCTGTATTCAGATAGTTGAATGTTGAGCTACTAGTGGATAGATTTCCATGTTCAGATCTGTTTTTAGTGTTCTCTTCAGTGGATACTATCAGTTATGTGAAACCATCCTGTCACCTTTGAAACAAACTACTTAGCTCTGGACTTTTTAAAATAAAACTTTTTTTCTTTTCACCCGTATAAATCTGCCCTTTCCAAATTTTTCCTCTTCTTGCTTTTCAAATAATGAAAAGACTAAAAAGACTACGCTTGTAATTAAAATTCATTTTTAAATAACCTCAGAAGATTGTTTCTGGAAATCAAAACATCTTTATGGTCCCATTTCTAAGGAAAGAAAGACAAGTGACTGGGATCCTGTACACTTTACTGTAGTCTACATTAATTACCTTCTATTAAAAAATGACAAAGACCTTTTTGAAAGGGAATCTGGCACTCTTTCCACAGAAATGATGGCAGACACCCTACTCTCTGCTGATTTCTTGACACTTCTAATTACCTGTATTCATTTGAAATCGTTTCCTTTGTAGTGCGTTATTGGCATGATTTTCAGAGAACAAGAGGAAAATGGAAAACATTTTAGCAAGTTAAGAAAAAAAAAATCAACAGTATCATTGTTTGCAGCTTTTGTTGAAACTACCTACGTGAGTCATTTGAGGGACATGAAGGTAAATGAAAGGTTATACTTTGCCCTGCACGTTGTCGCTGGTATTTGTAATGTCAATAACTGTAGAAGGTTGTCAGGAAACTGAAGAGATAAAGGTCAATAGCAATGACAAATATATCATTGTATGTGTTTGAATATGCAATATCAGCCTAATCTCATGGTGGAGGTTTTCACACCCTGGAAATATCAATCAGGTGCTGTATCAGAACTATCCATTTTTTTCTGTGTACCTAGAATTAAATGAGAGATCAGTAGATTTAAGTTTTAGCCTGTTTACACTATTTTTTTCCAGATTACTTTCTGTCTTTCTTTCTTTAGTAGAGAGAAACAAGTTATTCTCTCAAAAAAGGTATTTTCCATTAAATAAAACACTAACAGAGATTTTTAAAAAAGAAAAAGAGAAGTGTATCCTAGGTTGCTTAATTTGTTACAGGACATTGAATGTTAGTTTGTATTTAACATCTGATATTCCCACAGTTTTCAAAATATTTTTGCAAACCATGTCATTCTGATAGTAATGTGTAAATCCATTCGGGTTTTTTTGTATACTAAGACACACAACAGCATCTCACTCAAAGTGCGTCTTACAGGGATAGACCTTTATTTTTCACAAACTATAGTGACATTTCAGAGCTCATTTAAAAGCAGCTACAGCCTACAGTTAAATGAATGTGTAAAGGAATAATCCTTTTGAGAGAATTAGCTTACAGTCGAACATATCAAAGCACTGGATTCTAAGTTGTTAAAAATGTGCATCCTGAAAAACCTAAATTAGGAAAACCTAAATTTGACCTATAGGGAAATACCAAATCAGGAGTCGTTATGTTGTTATGTGGTTTTCTGTGATTATGCAAGCACAGAAAAACAAGAGATGAAGAGCAAGGAAAGAAATTACATCAGAGAGCCATGTGACATTGAAAGTAAAAACAGCAATTAGTTCAGTGACAATCTTGAGGTAGGAAGGTAGGGGAGGGATGCAACAGCATGAGGATGAGTTTTGAGAATAGCAGGAAGGAAGTACTGCAGCAAAATACAGTTGTTTGAGAGACAATTGGAAGAAGTACTCTCTCTGGGTAGAGTGTTTGAAAAAGTGACTGTGGGAAGTTAAGGGAAAAGTGAGCACAAATCATCTACTAATTAGAGACATGAAGCCCAATATAGTGAAAAAAAATGCTGAAAACACGTAGTAAAGGCACAAAGATATTGTTATAGAAGGATCCAAGCATCAGCCTGTCTGAAACCTTTGTGAATCTGATTTTTTTTAAATAAACCCAGAAAAATATTTACTAACCCTGAATTAGTGATTTCCCTCTTTCCCTGAGTACGAGATGCAAGTACTTTGAACTTTTGTACTGCTAAGGTATCACTTCTGTGAAGTGTCCCTAAAACTGTAAGAACTTCAGAGTTGTTTGCTGTTGAGTTTTAGGCTTTATTCTATCTATTGCATTTTATCTATTTCGTGACTGATGTCATTTGCTTCTGAGCACATTTTACGTTTTAGGATTTGAGTTTTAATTTAGTAAAATGCTTTAATGTGTTTAATTACAATTTTAAGATGCATCATAAGTCTATGCTGTTCAGCAAAGCATTTAAGAGTATGTTTGTATACTACCACAGTTCAGAGCGTTTAAGGAAGTGCTTGAAGAAGTCCACTGTTGGCTGAAGTGTTTTGCCTGGGTCATTTCCTAGAAGTCCTTTTGACCTCCAAATAATTTTTTTCTCCTGAGAGTAAACATCTTAGCTGGTTTCCGAGGACATCATAATGACTGAAAAGGTAATACCCCCTATTGCATTCATAGAAGTGTATCCTGCATCCTTGCTTAATTTTAAAACACCTGTCACCCAGATAATTTGAAACATTTTTCCAAATTCTCAAAAGAAATGCATCCCATCTCATATGAAACATTACTGTTCTTGAAGTATCACAGCTTAAGGTAATATCTTGGTTTTCAGTCATGTGATACTTACCTTGAGAAATACTTCCATTAAACCAGTTATTGAAATGCAACACTAATTAAAAAAATTTTACAGTCCTGTCTGAGACATGGGCTTGTAGTTCTAGACTGTCCATTGCCTACACCATTGGCCTATCAATTTTGGCATATGTTGAAATTTTTGTCTTTTCTGTGCGTATGGTGTCTGATACAAATTATTATAGACATTTGGAATTAATTTAGATGATTCTCTTTTTTCTTTCTCTCCTCCTCTCTCTCTCCCTTCTGCTCTGTCTCCCCCCATTTCTCTCTTCCCTCCTCTCTCCCTTCCCTCCTCTCTTCCATCTCCTCTTCCTCCCCTCCTCCCCCTATTCTCATTCTCTCTCTTTTCTTTCCTTCTGTGTTAAGGTACAAGAGTTGTTTTTTCAAGCACAGGGTGTTTGTTTGTCTACCTGTTCTATGTGTTTGCTCCACATACATTGCTTCATTAGACTTCCCCACTCTCTCTTACATGCACATAAAGATATGTCAGTTAAAATTTCCATTTGAAAACAGTCCCATCCCTTATTATAGAACAACACTTACTATTTTCACTCAAATGCTTAATTATATCATTGTTCAAGGTCTGTTACGTACTCAAGCTCATGACACTGCTATGAGATGATTGCAATTATAAGGCTGTGAGGAGACACAGTTGCATTGCTGTTTTGAACCTGCCTTTTAGGACTTTGGAATGGGAATAATCTTTTAGCAATTGCAATGTCTTTGTGTGGTTTTGTGTGCAAGAGAAACAAAAAGTAATTCACAATGTGCTACATACCTTGCAGATAATCTCCTATGTATAGTGAATTGCATGGCTGAGGATTAGATGCTCCCAATACCTAGATAATTTCTAGGCCAAAATGCTTTGCTTTGGAAATGAAAAAAATTGACATACATTTACTTCCTGTACTCATGCGAGCAGATTCCTCTGATTTTATTAGCTTTGAATGCTTTCATATTAGCTGTGAAAGTTCTGTAACTACAGATATCTGAACTAAACTTTCTAGGCTGTGAGATATTATTTGGAGTCCATGGCTGATGATCTGAATGAAGAAAAAGAATATATAATTACTAGCTACAGGATTTTGATACTCTTTTCCAGATAAAGTAGTGCTGTACTTTGCTATATTTTGCAGGGATTCAACATATGAATCTAGTATGAACTTTTGAAGAGCATTGCCCTGCTCCTGAGTGAATACTGCCGTTGATGTCATCAGATGAGTGTGTCCATACGTTGATAGCAGGCCATAACAAAGCAGATCTTTCCTAACCATTTTCTAAAGTATATTAGTCCTTAAATACTAGACATTTAATTGCATTGCTTAATAAATATCATAATATCATACAGTATCTAATAATTTTTATTGCCAAGTAAACTATTAGTATTACAAAGGTCAATTTGTATGTTTGCATTAATGTATAATGGTGAATACCTTTTGGATTTTAAGAACTTCACAGTACTGTAAAAGTGCTGCAAATAAATTATTTCACACTTGAATTTATTCTTATTAAAGGGAAAGTACTCCATATTTTAAAATACATGGATATAAATATGAGACCTAAAAATAGACTCATGCAAGTGTCTCCCAGTCTCCACCTTGCTATTTAATGTAGAATTTTAAAACCCTCACACGTGAAATGATTTTTATTTAGAAATGCGTATTTGTGATTTCTTTTTTGACAAAGAAAGGTCTTTTGTTCTGGTTTCTTCAACAGAACCTCATTTTGTGACTTTCTACTGTCCCCTAGTGGCATTTAAATCTTTGTAACTATTGTGATATTGCCATTCCGCATTGCTTCTGTGCTTTTCTGTTTCCTTGAGACTTTCATTAACAAACATTTAAAATACTATTAAACAACCCATCAACTGACTGTGGAAGCAGTAACATTGCTCTTTAGCCCAAGCGGTCCTTTCAGATATTTTAAAATGATATAAACAAAGCCAGCAAGCATATGCTATCTATATAATACATTACTTCATTACAGTAAACATTTCAGATTTGCAGAATGTTAACACAAACCTGATGAAAGAAAAATGTTATTAGTTGTGACGAGCCTATACATACCCTACAGTAGCTAAAATGTAATTTGTGACAGGTTAGAGAATTATTATCAGTAGTCTTAGAGCATGCATTCTAGCTATTCCTTTTATTTTCTTCCCTTTAAACTCACATTGCATTTCTGTTAGATTGTTAGCAAATTTACTATACCCCACAGTGTCACTTTTACATCAAATATTAATATATTACGGAGAAGTACCATAGTAGTAGCTATCTCAACTGATAGATATTGAAAATGGACTTCTTACATTTTACATATGTTCTGTATAGAGATACACATTTGATGGCTTTTACTTTCTTAAATGCATAGTTGTCTTTTCTTTCTTGTGGGTGCATATGTGTGTATCTCCCTTCTTCACATTCAGTAAGTCGACACATTTTCTCAGTTTTGTCTAGTTTTTGATTTGGATATGCTCTTTGGTTTGGATTTTGTTTTTTTTTTTCATTTTGCATGCAACCAGAAGCAGACTGCTACAGACCGTGCTGTCATGGGCTTCAGTGATTAGTTCTCTCATGCCGATCAGAGATTTCATTTTACACTAAATACTAGAATATTTCTTTATCTGAATTTATATGTATATATATAAAAAAAGACTGGATAGTACAGTTTTTTACATGTAATTTTATACTGATGAGTCACATTTAACATAGGAGTTAAGATCTTCCCCAGGTTTGGAAAATCTGAATAAGATAATTGAACATTCATTTAGTGTAACCAATGAATTTTTGAAGGAAGGTGCAAAAAGCTATTTTTTTTTTCCAAAAACTTGTAGATGCACACACATGAATTCAGAATTAAAAAAAATGAGGTCTCCTTTAAGCTGTTTTTTTCTTTAAACTTTCTGTAAGATTAACAAAATAGAGGTCAGTACAAGAATGCCTGTTTAGTATCTACTGTACTATTTTTAGTTAATAGCTATAAAAAGTGACAGCACTGCAAGTACAAGGTATAGTGAAATTTGGCCCATTAACTCAGCATTTTAGGAATCAAAGAGATATATATTGCATTAATAACTTCTTGTCACTGTCTACTAGAGTATTATGGTTATAATAACTATCACACTAAAACTGCTGTTTTACACTTTTATCTTGAACTGGAGCGAAGGTAGAAACCCTTCAGCCATCACATTTTCTTAAAATGGTTCAATCTATGCTGTATGCCTTGGTTTGAAAATAAGAAAGAACATGGTATGACAATTTTTACAATTTATAGACTTAAAAAGACTAGAAGGATTGGTGCTAGTTTTTGAGCCTTGTCTGTCTTCAGTAGTCATATTGCAATTCTGTGTAGATCTGCTTATCCATCCTTAGGTTTGATTAAGATATCCCAAAACAGAGCCCTAGAGTGATGTTGCTTTGGGCACAAACACACAAAAATGCAACCAATGTTAACATTCTGCTTAATATAATTTTTCAGATGTGGAAAGAAGAGATTTTAAAGCTCTCAGATTATACAAGAAGGCTTAAAATCTGTTCCCCTGTATTTGTACTTTTTCATATGATGTGGTGCAGCTTTCAAAATTGCTTCTTTGATTTTATTTTTTTCCAAACAGTAATATCTTAAATTGAAATGTAGAACTTTTACAGCTTGTTTTCTCACAGATTTTTGTGTTCTTTACATTTTTCAAAATAATCCTTCACTAAGAAGATTTGTATTAAGATATAGCTGCTGCGTTGTGGGAAACACTGGAACTGCTTTGATAGGCTAAAATGGAATGTAAATTTTTCTTTGAAATGTCGTGTAGCTTTGTTTTAGCAAAACATAGCTTGTTCATAGCCTTAGTTTAAAAGATAAAATTACTTACATCCTTTTTATTCAGTTGGTATATGTTTATGGCTGTCTAAAGAATTTCCTGAAAAAGGCCTGATACAAGTTTGCCTAATTATTACTAAGATACTACAGAAGATTACAAAATAGATGGCTTCACTGTAAATCACTAGAACAGTATAACGCTATCAGTGGCCTACTTCCCCAAAATTAGTTTTCTCCAAAACATCTAATAAAGCTGAGCAGTCTCACTTTTTACAACTCAGGAGACTATCTAAACAGAATGAACAGATTTATAGGGTTATTTTTAGTATGTGTCACTTGCATTACATTTTACATTTGCTTTTGAAGCTTATTTGACATTCTTGGTAAAAAAATATAGTCAGAAATCTCATTAAAGACCTCCATAAAGTAGAGTCTCAGTAGGGTTGTTACCTCTCCCCCCAAAAATGGGGAAAAAACCCAGAACATGCATGTGCGCGTCATGTGTTTTGGATTTGATGTTAATTTTTTCCTTTTTATACTACTTAAAAAACAAGTTGAAACACCTGCAGATGAATGTGTAAAAAATCTTTATCTAAATAATTGTTCAACTCACAACTAGGTTAAGTAACTAGGTAGTTTGTCACTGTACAGTATTTCACAGGGCAACAGGTAAATGCTGATGTCTAAAATGGTAATTATTTTCTTCAATTACTGTAAGAAATACTTTTTTATGAAGGTAAAATAAGTATTAAGTTCTTGAAATGTAGAATATTGTGTTTTCTGAAAGCCATTCTTCTGTGAATTAGCTATATATAAAAGGTTATATAAGATGCTGATGTGATACTGATTATCTTTTCTGAAAATACAATATTGTGCTCTATGATGAAATACAGAGTTATAAATATACATGTGAAATCCAGCTGAGGAGCAATGCCTCTGTGTGTGTGTGTGTAGGTTTAATAGCATATAGCTTTTGTATTTATTTTTTGCAAATATTTGTATGAACTCTAGAATATTGAGGAGATGAAACAGAATCCGTATTTAACCAATTTATGTGTTCTTTCTTATTTATGGGAATATTTTGATGATGTTAAACTGTAAAGGAAACCTAAATTGACATTGCTATTTTTTGCCTTCTTGACCTGTTGTATTTATCAGGTTAGTGTAAAACTGTGGAATAAGGAAATGCCTTAACCATAGATATCACTCAGCTGTAGAATTCAAGTAGATTTTAAATTTCAAGACATGACAACAAACAGGTATTTTAGATAGACAATGCTGATAAGATTATGTTTTAGAAGAAGATTTCTTGAAGCTGCTAGAGTACTAGTGTTAGGTGAATTGTGAGAAAATGATGTTCCCTTACAGACTAACTTCTTTTCATATGCACACACGTGCACACAATTCTATGGGCTTTTAAAAATCAGTTTGCTGTAACCATTTTTAAGTATTAAAAGTCAATGTGCAGCACTTAAACATTGAAACAAATCACTTCTATAAACGTATCTCTTGACAGATTGCTTTCTACAAGGCTGGCATGGAATTGAAAGAATAAAATGACACGGTCAGGCTAATAGGGTAATATTAATCATATCTATGGTGAAGAGGAAATTGAGATAACTTGGAAGGGTTAAAAGTGGGCTGGTTTCTTTCCAGATGTATATTTAGGAGGTTTTTGTTGTATCTGGCTGAATATTAAGTCAGCAAAGTAAAAGTAGCAAATGGTTACTGTAGTCTGCCAGCAAATTGTGTATGAAACAAAGAATTACTAGGTTCATACAAGCTGATAAAGGATTACTACACAGACAAAGCCATTTAAAATTTGCAGCTCCAACCAAACAATTTTTTATGTTTTACAAAGAAGTACAATTACATTTTGAATGACCTTATGCCACAATGATGACATAAAGAACAGATTTGTCTCTGCTCCTGGATCTAGCTTGTATATCCTGTATACATTAGTGCATTTCAGTTAGTGTAGCTGTGATTGTTTATCTTTGTCAATTTTAAGATATGAATTAAACTCAAATGTCTTTCAAATGTGATACTGTACTTACTCTGCTCAAATAATAAAAATAATTTATTGCAGTAATCTGGATTTATGTCTTGGTTAGTTAGAGTAAGTATATGGCCTCTATGGGATTCCCTTTTGCCCCTTAAATTCCACAGCGCTTTAAAATGTACTTGTGAGTTAGAGAAAGTTTAGTAAGCTTTGCATAAAAATGCTTTAAAATTTACGCTAATGAGAAATTAAACTTGAAAATAATGTTGACAAGCTACACAAGTTATTTCAAGTATCTATTGCCATTTTAAAATCAGCAGAGTTAAGATCAGCATTAAGACATTCAAAAGCTAAAAGGTTGACAGTCTATATGTTATTTATATTGTGTGCATATTGTTATAACCACAACATTAAAGGTGTTGAAAAGTTTTTATCTACCTGGTACATCTTTTTATTATTCAGTTTCGAACTACTAATTTCTGTTTGTATTTGTGGTGTTAAAATCTTTTCATGATTTATAGTATTGTATAATTTTTCCTTCCTCCTTTGTCATGTTCATGATAAACCCACACCTATTCATCTGTCTATATTAATGAACCAGTACAAAAGTAGAGACATTAAAGAAAAATTATCTCATTAACTGAAGACAGTCTTGTATTTTATTGCAATGGGAAATCTAAATACTGCTCCACACTTTTTAGGGAAGCCTGCTTATGATTTTTTGAATAACAAAATCTAGTGCATGTAAAAATGTTAGCTCTACCAAAATCACTCATTGCTTTTTACAGATAAGCTTTTTCAGCGAAAAGTTTAATGAGAGAGAAGCGATGAGAGACTGTCCTTTCTTAGAAGAAAACTAGGCTGCTATACCTTAAAAATAATTATGGCTCGCTCTGTGGTTTAGTGCATTCAGTAACATGAGTTAATTTTATGAAATTATTGAAAAGAGTATATAGTATATAACCATAATTAACCTTAGTTTCTAAGGCGGTGATGTAGCTGCAAACAATGCTTTTAAATTGGGGAATGAAGCTTTTAACTGTTTTGAGCCAAATACCGTCAGTTGTAGATATATAAATATGTATATGTAAATATATATTCTGAAAAAAATGAACATATATTCTGAAAACTGTTGGTATTTTTTTTATTTATTGGGACAAATTGTACCTTTTATCCTATTACGTCAAGCTAGGATAAAGATATTGCTTCATTTTAGTATTCTTGCACTACCTGTTTGTACCTATAACATCAGTATTGTGTCTACCACAACATGTGGACAGTTTCAACACAAGTTGATCCCCTAAATAAGCATGTATTAAGTGAGCAAGCATTTTTAATAACTTTATTGTGCAGTTCTGTATCTAGGTATGCTTTTAATTAAACACTACTCCATAAATAAGCAAATAATAGAAGTTAGCAGAGAAGCAGTTGATATAAATCATGACAGTAGCTCATTTATCTTTGTCCTAACAAGACAATAGGAAATGACACTAAGCCGTTGTTTTCTATGCATTAAGATTTCCTTCTTAAACAAATGCAATTGAGGCAGTTTGTTTTTCAGCGACAGCCCAGCACGCAATGCCAGTGGCCAGAGTTTTGTCTTGTCTTCATCCAGGGAAGGATTAATCTTTGTGATGGTGCAAACAAAATGTATGTCTGAGGTCAAAGTGCGGGTTGCCTTTTGGGATCTGCATTACATTAATGTCATTTTTGGGTTCCTGACGTTAATCAAAACCAACACCATAAAGCGTCACTTAGCTAATTTGTGTATTATTGTCAATGTTACCATTAATTATGCGTTTGTGAGGAAAAAGAGGATTAATGAGATGTCACAGGTAATTTACAATGATCAGGCTCCCCAGGACATTAAGAAAACACTAGCTGTGTAAGATTACCATTCAAACATAATAGTGCTCATGCAGAAAAGTCTTTGTTAAGTCTCCGAACCAAGTTTTCCTATCGGGGTGAAATTAATTTTATATTGGTTGTAGAATGTTTATTTTAAATTACAAGTGGTATAGCAGTTTGGGGTTTTTTTACTGAGCTCTCTATTGAACAGATTAATAAAAAACTGGTGTCATGTTTTAATTGGGAAATCCTTGGAAAAATGTGCTCTGTTGTATTGAATTGCTGTGAGATACTCTTTTCACTGAAAAATTTCTACAGGCAACATTAATGAGCACAAAGTCTCATTAAAAGTGTGAGATTATCAAGTGATAATACCATCATTAACACATAGTTATGATAGTATGATGCTCTATATAGTATAGAAGCAAAAATAATGAACAGTATGTTTGCATATTTACAGTATATGTATCAAGTATCACTTGTAGGTGATAAAGTCAAACTTTAAATCAGATCATCTTGTCCATTCATTAACTAATGACCCTATTTATTCCATTGATGGTGCTGGTTTTTAAACTCTGTTACTGATTTATTAATGCATTTTAATGCAGAGTTTATAGAAAAGTTGCTTGTAGGACAAGAAGTCAAATTTTGATTCCAATTACCAGTAGTTCCCCAAGACAAGGGACTAATTTTACTTCATTTCATAATTGTCCATGTAGGTCTCATTTCTGGTTGAAAACTGAATTTGTATTGATTTCAGTTAACTTGCTTAACTTGAATCCTCTTAAACAAGTTTCTCTAATACATACAATATTGGTGTCTGTTTCTGACAATGATTCCTTTATTATTTTAAAGGTCATGGAGAAATACGAATATCTGAGATGAAAACTGGTTAAAAGAAGATATTAGGGGGCTTGTATCTCTTAATCCCTAATAATTTCCCCCCAAATTGCCCTGGAATATGGAGGACAATTGTCAATGGAAATTCAGATCAGAAACTGTTTTTAGGTATAAATTATTTATTTGGTGATTTTCCCCCCATTCCCCCATACTTTCACAGATTGTTTTCTGCAAGATCTTAATATCTAGTGTATCTCTTTCACTAGATAAACCATTTTGTGTAAAATGACCTCAGTACTTCTTTGTATTCTTCTACTTTTTTCTGTATTTAACCTAATATCATAAAACTCTTTGAGTAAATTTTATCAGTAAATATAAAGCACTTAAAGGATTAACTACAATATATTATATTCTTTTTCAAATAAATTTGCTGTTGGTCAAAAGCTAATGCTTTGGAAACCAGTTCTAATTTTTGTCCTTCTATGATTTCAAACTGTGACAAGTTCACCAGTCTTCTCATTGTCTCAATTTTCTCCTGCAAAGATCAACTGTGGATACCAGGGGCTACTTTAAGCTTTATACTCAACTGGTTCTTCGCTTCTCTGTTGAAGCTGCCAGGAGGAAGGCTTTGATTTAATGGTGGACAAGCAAATGCTGTTAATATTGGGGTATATCCCACTTGGGGTCTCAGTCATAGTTAGGACCCCACAGGCCAAAGGACTCAGCTGATATGAAACGCTGCTTCCAACATGAAGCCCTAAGGATGTGCCGCCACACTGGAAGGTGGAAATGGTAAGACTCAAGTCAGCTTCAGGCTGCTACTGCCAAGCAAGAGCCTCAAACAGCAAGGGGCAGGGACTAGATCCAGAGGTCGGAGACTGACGTATGAAGAAAATGAAATCAACACTGTATTTTGCTCAGTACACATTTATGAGTACAGACTAGTTTCTAAATAAAACTATCTTCTGAAGAAAAGGACGTGTTTTTATTTAACTGTCTAATCCAGGGCATAAAATAGATATAGAAGCAGAGCATGCTACCTACAGCTGCTGCTAACCACTTGACACAGTATATTAGCTACATGAAAAAGTTTGAAATAGAACTCAGAATATAACTCATTAAACAGTATCTTAAAATAATCGGCATGATATTGTACAACATCTAGAACAAAGATAAAGCATGATTAAACAAGACTTTAGTGTTAACAGCTAGCTTTGGAAGGATTTATGTATAAACTGCATAAAAGCTTGTAGTTGGATATGCAATATATCATGTAAAACTGTCACTTCTTCATGTAATTATTGATGATCAAGATACTAAGAAGTAAGTGCAGACTTGAGAATACAGTTCTGCTGAATATTAGATCTGGGCAAGAATATTGTAATGAAAGATAGATCTGCTGAAAATTGCTAAGTTGTTTCTTGTAACACCAAAGCTACTCAGTCAACTTAGTTTCAATTTATTGTGTAATTTTTTTAGGGAATGTTAACCTTTTTCCTTTTAGCAACTGAGGCTAAATAGTTGGTGCTGTGTCACTCAACTGAAATGTGGAACTTGGAGACTCCATTTTATATTGTGGAATTTCAGCTCACCTCTCAGGAAGACACCAGAATTTACCAATTAGAGATAACTTTGTGTGTAAGCATTCCTTAGGAATTTGTACAACTGCAACAAAAAATGAAGGGATGTCAGCATTGTCTTTAAGAAAGAGGAGAACATAGAAATGTATGCTGTGAATGAGGTCTCAAATCCTCCTCATCTTTGCCCAGAATCCTGTTCCAAAAAAAATTTGTCAACAGCTCACTCTCCCCATATTTCACTGCTTGAGGCAGTTTAACTTTATATAGACATATACATAATTAAAACAGCAAATAAGAGATCTGGTGCTTACGTACTCCCTCAGTGAGTGAGATTCCTTTATTTGCCTTTGTATGAAAATAAGACAGAGTCAGTATAAATAACTGAGAACACTGTATCCCCTAGAATTCCCTAATAGTCCTATAGGGGTCTGGATCAGTCCTGGGGATGTGAAGTGACGTGGACACCATCCCCACCTCCCTTACAGAGGAGAGAATTAGAATCAAATCTCTAACATCTGGGATACGAGCTGTACCCAATGAGCAACTATGTAAGAGCTTGGAATCTCTTCCCAATGTCTTTGAAATACTGTGTTTGCTCCAAATGGAAGATAGTAGTTGGAGCGATTTTGTTTTGTGACTCTGTAAAGAAAAACAAGAACAAATATATCTGCTGGGTTCAAAACATCTTCTCTTGACCAAACTAAAAATTAATAATTGATGCAAATTTACTAGGGTAGCAAAGATTTTGCTGAATTTTGAGATCTCTGGAGGTATTATTAAGGGACTTCTTGAGTATTCTCTTACTGCTGTCATTAATTGCTCTTAGATAAAATGTTCTGTCCATTTTGGTCTCAGTCACATGTTTTAAAAGCAAAGACTGGCATCTTTGTGAAAACCTGTCATTTGTGTCAATTTAATGATTGGTTGGCAGACCAATTTTTTGCTTGGTAATCAAGATGTGCGTCAGATAAGGCAAAAACTGAATGAAAGCTAGAGCAAATGTAGTTTGCTTGAGTTTTCTAGATATTTCCATAACATGCAATCACAGGTTTTTCTCCTTCTAACTTCAGGAGGGAATTTCAGAAAAATGGGTTAAAGCAAGACAGTAACATGTCAAACAGCTTCAGGGAAAATCTACATATTTTTCTCAGCACTCCAACTAAATACTAATGAGCTTATTAAAATAAAGTGACAAAAAAAAAAAAAAGATGCTTTACTTTTTGTGTTTGACCTTTGTGCAGTGAAGGTAAACATACTGCATCTTTTGAATAATACATGCAAGACTATTTATTTGCTATATTTATAATCAGCAAAATGGTATGTACATGATTAGCTGTTTTGACATTACTTCTGTTTCTGAAAAATCCCTACTATTCTGATAGAACTTGATTCTGGATTTTGAAATAAAATAGGATATTATAAGATATAAACTTCTGTATGAGGGCCGCCACATTTTTCTATACTAACTTTCATGAGAGAGACGAGTGATATGTTTGTCTACAAGTTCACTTTTAAAAAAGCATTAAGGAGTATTTTAGAGAGAAACTAATATCTGAAGAATAATTTTATTTGAATTTATTTTTATCTTATGAAATAGAATTTGTGCGATTACAAACCATCAATTGAAATATTTAAGTTATTAAATGATGGAACAAAACAGCATTGCCATTGTGTAGATTCAGATTTGACAGATGAAAGCAGATTTTCTTAGCAAACATGTAGTCTGATGGGACTTGTCTGCCAACTTATGAGCTGGGTGGGGTGAATATAATACATTGTCATAACGTCCAAGAAACACTGAGAAGATAAAGATTTTAGATACATTTAAATAATTATTTACAAGATTTCTCATGTACATTTTATACATAAAGGAACCTGGATATTCAGGTGGCAGGTGCTTGGTACTGTTTGATGGAAAGCATTGATAGATGCTCATAACCAGTATGAACACAAAAGCTTATAAGGAGGGTGAGAGGAAAGGAAGGGACAAAAAGGACTGATTCTCTCTCTTCTGGCCCTGGTATTAGTGTATTTTATTGTGAAGTAGGTGATCAGGCTAAAGCTGATTTTGAAAGTAAGAAAAACACATAGTTTATGAGAATAATTACGTTTTTATCAACGATCTGTTAATAAAGTCATTGACAGATTGCTTGCAACTGTTTAGTAAATAGTAAAATTGCTATCTTACCCTTAATTGTTACTCTTGTTTAATACTATATATGTACTTTAATGCCTGTGTTTCACAACAGGTATTAAGTGAGATAATTTGTGGTTTTAAAAAACGTCTTTTTGAAATAACAATTGACCTTTTATGTAATTCAGATACACTGTATCAACAAAACAATAAAAAATCTTCAGGTTTGTAAATTAAAATAATTTGGACAAATGGTAAAAAAGGCTGTAATATTACGTACGATGTGGAACTTTTTCTCCCGTAAAACTGTTGACTTAAAGAAATAATATAATATTGCTATTTCTCAACCTTAAATCCTGCAAAGACCTCAAAGTTTTAAGTTTTCCAACTGGTGAATTTCCTTAAAATGAAGTAACAAAACGGATGTAGTTTCAAAATAAAATACAGGACCAAAGTCTATGCTGAATGATGAAATTATATGCAATTTCTTTTAACTTGGTAGTATGGACATGATTAGCATGTGAAAGTTGTTTTACTGTTAGGTTACACTTGCAAATGAATATGAATGTGGAAAAGAGTCGTAATATAGAGAGGCAAATAAAGCAGACTAAACTGCAAACTTAGTAGTCAAACAAACAGTAGCGAGCAATTATTTCTGACATTAATATCCTCCTGTAGTACTCTTAATAAGATATTAATCCTACTATGGAAGTTTTTCTACTTAATAAAACAGAATACTGGCAGGCAGATCACAACCTGGATGGTTTAGGGAGGGTTTTTTTTGAGCTAAACTTTTTTGAATATTTTGTTAAAACAAAGCTCTAACTGCAAAATTATTGAATTTTTTTATCCCTCCATGGACCTTCAGTCTTGGACCTTTATTCTTATAGATC
This sequence comes from Numenius arquata, assembly GCF_964106895.1. Lineage (NCBI taxonomy): Eukaryota > Metazoa > Chordata > Aves > Charadriiformes > Scolopacidae > Numenius > Numenius arquata. Next base: position 50,372,062 of record NC_133581.1, read on the forward strand.
TTCTGTTAGCTTTGAACATCTTACTGCTTTTGATCTTTTTCTTCCACAAGTTCCTACATTTTGCTTTGAACATTGGGTCATTTCTACTTTTCTGAGGAAAGCTGTTAATGTTAAAATGAAGTTGATCAACTGTTTCTTCAGGTTGGTTGTTTAGCAGATGTGATATGACTATTAAGTATTTGGGATAAAACCACCAACTTTTTCCATGATTTCTTACTGTCATTTACAATCATTACAATATTAGGCCTTTATGCACTGTTGAGTCAGTCTTTACTCTTACCAGGCCTTTTGGCTAACATGCATGTGCATTCAAACCTACATTTACCTAAGGGAATCATAATTACTGCTCTTAATGAAGCTAATGTTCTACACATTTCTCTATTCTTTCTCCTGTATTCAGTCACTTTCTAGAAGTTATCTTAATGTCAATCTTTTCTGTTGTGTTTTCTTTTTAACATAGGAATAAATGCATTAAAAGGCAAGGTCAATCTTTTGCAGTCCAGCAGGGACCTAAGACCTTTGTGATAGGTAATTTTCTACCATTATTTTGGTTTTTGTTTCTAGGGAGTTTAGCTTTTGAGTAACAAATATTTTTCTCAAGGTTTTGGTCTACCTTCCCTTTATGTTCTTAGACAAGTTTGAGATCAATATAATAAAATTAGCACTTGTTTTTCATAAAGTACGGCACTTCCCTCCCCTCCTGTCTTCCTATCTGATAATAGTCTTTCTTGTTTAGTGTTCTGAACTGCTCTGTATCAGGTAAGGTCAATTAATGTGTAACACCTTATGTAGATAGGGATATGTAAACATCTGAAGTCTTCTAATCATCTGCCCTTGTCTTTTTTATTACGTAGTCTTTCATTATAAATATTTTGGTTTGCATGAAAACCTTCAGATGTTGATTATGTATATATTTTTTCTAGTGAATAAAGAGCTATGTTTTAGGTAAATAAATCTGCTATATCAAAACAGATGCACGTTGGAATTGTTTTACAGATGTCTTAAATGCCAGCTTTTTTCTACATGTTGCTAAAAGCTTAAACAAAAGGAATCACATTCTATATGTAATTCTGCAGTGATTTATCATCTTAATTACTAGGTATATTATTTTAACTTTAACTACAAGGTAGCCTAAATTCATTTTAATCTTTACCTGAGCTCTGGGATTTGAACCATGACAGCAGAAGCAGAATAATTATTCCCTCACCGTCATTAGAAAACTACCCAAGGTAGACATTTTCTTTTTACTGTACGTTAGGCAAAGGTAAGTGGTAGTTAAAATCTCACAATTAATTGTTAACAGAATCAGGTTTCTTTTATAGCTCTGGTACAAAAAAAAAGCAGTGTGACTTGACAGATGTGCAAAATCTTAAGTGGTTTATTTTTAAGTATATGTTTACTTTTAAAAGTATGTTTTGAATATTTAAAGTTTACTTATCTTTCAGCTATTATTCTCCTATAATAAATGGAATAGTTCAGATTTTTAGTCACTGCCATTTTTTCCTCAATTCTAATTATATCTCTTCTGATAACATATTGCTTTAGTCACAGCATCAAAGACCACCCTATGTAATCTTTGCTTGTTGATAGAGAAAATTATATTCCATCTATGAATTGTTCTCTAAATAGACAATAAATGTAGTTATGTTTACAGTTTTTTATTCAGGAATGAAAATGCTTTTTCATTTGTAAAATGGACCTTGTTCATATTTTTCTCAAAATTATTTTCAGTTTATATTGGTACACCCAAATTTCATTGCCATCCAACTGCAACAGGTATTGTCGACCTCACCAAGGGCCTTGTGGTGATGACCCTGACATGTCTTTAGAAGTTTAGGGGGTGACAGAATTTAAAGCACACCAGATCTTCAGTGAAGTGACAGTATAAAATTTCTAGCAAAAAATATGAGCAGCAGTTCTATTCGCAGCTGAAGCCAAGCTGTGTCAGTGCTTTTGTGGCCCTGCCTGCATTGGCCCGAGGATTGTGAAACAACCCTGTCCCTTCATCTCTTGTGTTGACACTGATGCTCATCTGATCTTGTGATGAACTAGCTCTGGAAAGAAGATCAGCAAATGTTTTTTACTTGTCGTGTTTTCTCTTATAAGGATAGCTTTCTGCTAGCTTATTTCCAGAAGCAGAGCAAGGGAGGTGACATTTCAGGTTGATGTAAACTGTTGTGGAATCACAGCCTAAGGCTATAGTTCAGCTAAAATTTTGAGCTGGAATGAACTGCCATGGTTGCCAAAAGAAAAAGCACCCTGACCATATCCTTAGCCACTTGTTCCAGGAGCACACTCTTTTCATGCTTTCTCTTCAGCATGACAGTATAAAATCAACCAGTTTAGGAACTGAGTTATCTGATGATTTACTATTTTCTTTTCCAGGCTATTTTTTTCAGTCAGATCAGTTTCTCTTATGGCATCACAGAAGGGAAGGACAAGAGCAGGAAGCGAGGAAAAAATGAGGAAAGGCTAACTAAGACTTCTTCTTTGTCAGAGGGTTTATGCTGGCTAGAAATGTTAATTTAATTACATATTGTGAAAGGCTGCTGTAGTTGCTAAGAGAGATTCACTAGGGTCCACAAAGAGCATAGCAGCCAACGGAAGGAATTGGTAGTCATTATGCACAGAGGCTCATAGCAGCTGATGAGAAAAGCCTATACCAGATGTGTTGAAAGTTTCTTGCAGCTGATGGGAAAGGTCCAGGCTGTCTAATACAAGAGACATATGGCAGCTGATACAGTGGCCTAGGGGTTCTAAAGAATAGTTATGGGACAAAAAATTGGTCAGGAACTTGAAAGTGCATAAAGCTTTTTTCTCTCCTAAACAAAAGCAGGTTTGCAATAATCTGCAGAGGCCCAAATCATCCTCCTCCCACACCCCAGAGACTCCCTAATTGTGAATTTGCATTGTTCTTTCCTTCAGTTTTGCCTATGGCCTTTGGCAGCTGCTTTGCTGATCCCACCCTGCTCCAGACCCCAGTAACAAGAACCTGATTGGACATCTGTCATCAATCATTATGGGAATGCGATGCTTACTGCATTCAAGTAGCATCTGATATATAATTGCAGGCAGGCAGGTTGTATTTTCAGGTAGTACAATAGAAGACCTTGAAGAGATAAAAGAAGGGAATTGGTATTTATTTTTTTAGTCTTCAAGTGTTATTGTGTACTTTTTCAATTTAAGGCTGCCGGTTGGATATTAACTTCAGCTAGTTTAGCACTGAATGTTCTTTTTCTTTTGTACCCTGAGATGTTAGATCTTGTACATCTGTGTAGCCACTTTGCTAGATAACAATCTGGTTCTTATTTGCAGTGAAGTCAAATGGTACTTAAACTGTTCACTGTAACAGAACAGTACAGGTACACTGGAGACAACCCTCTCCAGTAAATAATTTTGGATCTGTTTACAGTGCTCCTTGAGCTGTAGTTGTTAGGCACATTCATACACTTGTTTTCACAGTCATACTAAGAATGCTTATATTGCAGATGGTAAAGATGTTTAGCTTGAAAATCAACAAAGGATGCATGTGAATTTGACAATATAGTGAAAACAGAAAGACCTATAATAAAGATCTTCACCTTAAACTGCACCAACTCAACACTGAACTTGAAGCTGCAAAAGTCAAGTTTGTTTCTCAGCTTAGTGCTAGCTGGACTCTGGCTTCCATTAGACTCAGTATGATTTGGCAGCCAAAAGCATCTGCCTCTGCATGGCTGAGACTATAGGATCTCAGTAGTACTGAGATCAGTGAAGACCAAAGCTTATACTTGTGGTTAAGGTCTCAGATTACACCAATGCTGGCAGTCAATGAAAGCTGAGGTTCAGGACCCTCAGCCAGTCAACAGATATTGGTCCCACTGAGTGCCATCAGGTGTTCTGACTGTCCTTTCAAAAAGTGCATCTATGTCCTTAAGTAACAAATAAGTGTTAGCTATGTGAGGAGATACTGTGTCAGATTGACAAAGTACATAAGGAGTTAATTCAGTTCCCAGAATTTAGCTCTGTGGAGATGCTACTTCTGGAATAGAATAGAATAGAATAGAATAATTTCAGTTGGAAGGGACCTACAAATTTTGGAAAATAATAAAATGTTCTGTGGAATTGGGCTGTCTTAAATTGACCATTCTCCTTAGAACTGCTTTTAGAAATCAGATAGGTTAAGTGCTTAAGTCAAATGAAGATAAATGTGCTGAAATCCACCTACTGCCTGTAGACTATTAAATCTACCTGCTTGCTGCAGTTTTTTCTGCTCTTCTCTCTTTTTTAATTCTTGTCAATATTGACTTGAGGCCAGTTAGGTCCTAATAAACTCCAGGATTAATATTTTATTTGTTATAATTTAGAAATATTAAAAAAGAGCCAATGCTTTTGGCTTAGAGAAGTTAGGAATTGAATAATGCAGCAGAGAACCGATTTTACTAGCCAAATTCAGAATGTAGGATGTCTGTAGGAAGTAGAGTATTATAATTAATTAAAAATCACTACTTAGTAATTGTAATTCTATACAAGTGCTCAAACAAAAAAATGGCTGTACTGTAGTAGCCTTCAATGGGAGTTAGAGCAAGCACTGATTACAAAAAATTTTTCATTGTTGTTTGTTTGGTTTTTTCTGTTTTGTTTTGTTTGGTTTTTTTTTTTCTTCTTGGAGTTTTTGTTTTTGTTTGTTTGTTTTAACCTGCTAAATATATTTGGTTTGATCTAATTTCAAAGAAACTGAAGATTAACTCAAACTGCAATCAAGACTTGGAGTGCACGTCTTCTGGTCTAGTATAGAACTGTAGTATAAGAACCACTTGTTCTTATACTATTTCAGTTGTAAAGGCTCCTAATATTTTTGTTCTAGTTGCTGTGTGTGTGTGGAGGGAAAATTTCTGTAGGTTAAAGTGACAATAAACTGATTTTAAAAGACAGATACATTGCTAACATACGGAGAAAGGAAAAGCTTTGTGAGCAAAACTTTGTTTAAACTGAAGTCAGAATACTGTAACTTTCCAACTGATAGCATACCTCTTTTTATGGTTTATAAACAAAACCTTTTTTCCTAACCATGTATGATTCTAACTTGTTCTCTGCTGTTCTTAATTTAGACTGTTGTGGTGAAGTACTGAAGCCAGATCCCATACCTTGTTATGCTGAGAAAATCTGTGTTCCATCATTTTCTTTATTGTGAAAGACTTTGTTTATTCACTGTTTAATTTACTATCCTTTAGGTGACCTAGCAGTCATCTAATTTTATTTTTTTTAATAAAAACTATGTGTAGAGGAAAGTCAAGGTAATCTGTATGTGACTATTTTTGTCCTGTGTTTAATTCTTTTTCTTTTGTCTGAAAAACTAGCAGAAAACTGCCAGAAGAGGAGTACTGAAATGAATTTGGGCCTGTTTTTTTAAATCATTTCAACTTAAGCACATCACAATCCATTGGAAAGGATATCAAATCAGGAAAGAAGTTGACAGAAATAAATTACAAAAGAAATTACAAAGATCTTATTTTAGAAGGGCCCTGAAATATGTGTTTTTAAATAATATAATGCTGGTATATAATAGTCATAGATCCTGCTTTTTGGTTGCCAAGTATGTGCTGTTCCACCTGAAATCTGCATTTTTGAAACATTATTTAGATCCCAATTATAGATGTAGGTATTTGATACTTAAAAACTGAAGTCTGAATGTACTGACGTAGTTAGCTGTCTTTCTGCTGTCAATAAATGTCTTGAAATTGTGGTGATTAGAAAATAAATACGTATAAATATGTAAATATTGCACATTTAGGTAAAATGGGGCCAGGCATTTTACTGATGTAGGCTTTAAGACTTCAGTGGAAGACTGTTGTTTTCCATCATTTGAGAAGCCAGGCTGTAATATTTATATGTACATGTACACAAATATATGATAAAATATATAAAGTTGGTCTCTTAATTAATTTTTAACATAATTTAGTTTCTGAGTATATTACAGCCGTTTTAATTAGTATATAGTGTGCCAACAGAAAATCACATATAGCACAGAAGCAATGGCAAAATCATGCCATTCATCACCGTACTGGCATCCAGATTGAGTTTTGATCAGAGCTAAAATGAGCTCAGCAGTTGTTCTACATTTGTAACAGTAACTTCTCTTTGTAATATTCAGGAATTGGCTGGTTTTATCAAAGCAGAAATTGTTCATTGTTTTGCAGCTCTGGTCATCTTGCAATCTAGTTTGTCTTAACCAAAATTAAGTTTTACCTGGGATGGAACAAGGGAGTTATGTAGATAAAATGGAACGCCCTACTATTTTTCTTCTCTTTTTTGCATGCTGTGGCTTACTGGCTAAAATGGTATTTAAGTAGACATAAGAAAACCTTCTCTCTAGTAAGGGTGGCTAAGTGTTGGAATAGATTGGGGAAGCACTCTCCTCAGTAAAATTTTTAAAAATAAATTAAACAAAAACTTAATGGTTTGGAGATAATGGACTCTGGTCAAGCAGTGTTCTAGCTGTTTTCAGATCTCTTTAAGCCATATTTCAATGATTCTGAGATCCAGCATTGCCATCAAAGTATTTCAATTTAGATACAGAGCTGAATCCGGATCATGCCAGCTGCTGTCCATTCCATACGCTATCTCAAAAGTAGTTGTTTATCATTAGCAATACTTTCCCAGAGCTACTCAATACAAGGAAAAGTATTATTTGGGGTTTTTTTGTGTTTGTCAAACCATTGCATATTTGAAGGAAAAAGGGATATTTTTGCACTGCCAAGGCCCTGATGATTGCTGTCAGTCGATAAGGAACAACATGCACTGCTAAGGCTAAAAGGAAAGTAGAGAAAGGAACACATGGGCCTGTTGCTGAACGGGGCATGTTGTCCAGTGACAACAAACATAGAAAAATCTGAATTATTCAGTGTCTTCTTTGCTTCAGTCTTCATGACCAAGGTCTCCCAGACTTCTATGTTTACTAAAAGGAGTTCAGGAGGAGATGAACTGCCAGTGGTGTATAGACTCAGGAATTACTTAGGAGAACATGATCGTTACAAGTCAATGGGACCTGAGAGGCTGCATCTAAGGGCGCCAAGAGAACTGTCTGATGTCCTTGCAGGGCCACTCTCTATCATCTTTGAAAAGTTGTGGAAATCTAGGTAGTTCCTGGTCGGCTAGGGAGGTGCCTGACAGCTTGAAGAAATGTTGCAGCCATCTTCAAAGAAGACCAAAAGGCCAGCTTGAGGAGCTACAGACCATTCAGACTCACATTAATCCTAATCAAACCCATGGAATCTCCTAGAGAATGTTTCTGGACACATGAAGGAGAAGGTAACTAACAGCATGCCTTTACAAAGGGTAAATTATGTCTGATGAATCTGACTGGCTTTATGACCAAACGATTGGATTTCTGGATAAGGGGAGAGAAGTAAATGTCATTAACCTTGAATTTATCAAGGCTTTTGATTCTGTCTCTCACAGTATTGTTGTACCCACATTTGGATGTTATAGTCTGGATGAATGAGCAACTAAATGGTTGAAATACTGGTTGAATAATTGGGTATGGGAGTGTTGGTTTCTTGCTTGTAGTCTTCCTGGGTGCCTGTGACAAGAGGAGTAACTCAAGGATCTACACTGGTACCCATTCTCTTTAATATCTTTATCATTGACCCATGGGAGATGGAGCACACTCTCATCAAGTTTGCAAATGGACCTAAATTGCGGAACTGGTTATTAAAGTCAAAGGGAAGACTTCCATCAAGAAGGACTTAAGCAGACTGAAGAAACAGGCTGACAGCAACAAGGACAAATGCAAAATCTTGCAGCAATACAGGGTCAGACTGACTGAGTGGGGAGCAGCTCTATGGAAGAGGATCTGGGGTCCTTGGCAGGAGGTGAGCAGCAAGCTGCACACAAAATAATAGCATGCTCTGGGAGCAAAGAAAGCCAAGAGCACCCAAGCCTGTATTCAAAAGAGCAGCACCAAGAGACTGAGAGAGGTCATTATACGCCTTTACTCAGAGAGCTCGTTGGACCATATCTAGATCTTGTGTTCAGATCTGGACAGCCCCTCACTCCCCAATACTGGAAGGATATTGGCAAACTGGAGCAAATTCAGCAGAGAGCCACCTTGATGACTGGGGGCTGGAGCACCTCTCGTGTGAGGAGCGGCTCAGGGAACCTGACTTCTTCAGCTGGGAGAAGAGATGGCTTTGGGGGACCGAACAGCAGCGTGACAAGACCTATGGGAATGTTATCAAGACAAAGAACCAGGCTCTTCAGTGGTATGTTGTGAGACAACAGGCATAAGCTGAAACAAGAAATGTTCAGACAGGATATAAACAGAAACATTTTCGTCACAGGGACAGCCAACCAGTGTAGCAGGTTTCACAGAGTGCTTATGTTGTCTCCTTTCTTGAGAATTTTCAAGACCTGACTGGATAAAGCCCTGAATAACATCGTTGGATCTCACAGTTGGTTCTTGCTTTGAGCATGAGGTTGGACTGATACACCTTCCAATTTGAATTTTCCTGCTATCCTATCATCCAGTCCCAACCTCTTACACCTTTCCATACCCTTATTTACATATGTGTATATCTACATACATTTGTATTTAACTGTGCTTGGCCACTCCATATGGCCTGACCTCCTAAAGGAAGTAGTAGGAACAGAAAATGGGCTTAAATAATTTTTGGTACAATTTGAAAGCATACACTTGCAGCATAATTGGGAAAAACAAGATTTTTTTTATTATTGTTTCCAGAATATATGGATAACATAGTTTTGACTGTCTTCATAACATCTGACTGCATAACTGTCAACAGATTGGCCCTTTTTTACTGAGGAAAAACAGCTAATGGTACCCAAACCAGATGAAGACAGAAGTAATGTAATGAAATAGGTCAGACTTTACTGATTCCTGTCCCGTCTCCAAGGTTTAAGATGCCTGACAAGGATGTTTTTATTGTTTTCATCAGGTTGACACTGACTGATTCAATTAAGGAGAATTCAGTTTACTGTTTGGCCCATGATACTTGCAGTAGCTGTGTCCTGGGCAAGTTGGGTTATTAAATACCTATTAATTAAGCAAAAAATAATGGTTGGAGTCTTTAAGAAAGTGTCAGAATATTCTGACTATGATTTTTCTACTTTCAATACCTTAATTTGCAAGTAATACTCTTGATAACAAATTAAAAAAAAACCCAACCCACAACACAAAAAAACCAAACCCCAAAGTCCAACAAAAAGGACTGGAGCATTAGCAAAACACTGAATGCTTCTCAGACAGGATACCTAAGATTTTCTTATACTTACCATTTTTCTAGGTCTTTATATCTCACACTCTCATTATCCCTTTCAAATAATATTTTCTATTGACACCTCTTTCCCCTATCAACATTTATTCTGAAAATCTGCTTATTGATTATCTTGTATGTAACAAAGAAATATGTCATTATTTCTTCAGCTACTCAGATATACAAGCTGTGTATAACTCAGTTGTAAGATGCGAGTTAGACATGCATCTGCTTGATTCATAACTGCCTTATTCTAATTTTATGCTGATGTACCTTCACTGACTTTAGCATGATGAATTAGATTCATACTGAGAGGGATATTTCCACATTTTATTTAAAGATTTATTCTGCCTTCCCTGTCATTTATGAAAACTGTACTAAATTTAGTGACCCTTTTTAAGATTCAGGAGATGGGAAAGAAATTGTTCAGTTGATTCCAAGTATAAGACTTTTGTGCCTATCTGATTTGTACTTCTTTCAACATTGATGGTTAATTTTGGTGTGACTAAGTAACATCTGTGAAGAACAGGAACCTTTGTGAGCAGTGAATGCTTATGTTGTTGCAAATCGCTTTTCCATCTATTGGACACACATGTTTACCTGTTATACACTCTTGAAAACTTTGGGAAAATTACTAGAATCTGCTGAAAAATAGTTTAATGTCTTGCAAGAAATGATAAATTTTGACTGCCAGATTTACAGCATTCCTATGCTGATTACTACTACATGTTGATTTACTGGACGTTATTCCTGGAAATGGTTTCCCCAGAAGTGAGATAATGGCCATGACAGCCAATACGGATCACCTAATACTGTTACATCATTCCCCACATTAATTTCACACATTTCCGCCAGTTTCTGAAAAACATGCTTGCCCTCTAGCTTTTCATAAGTCATGTATCTTTACTGATTTGTAATTATGGGCTCTCTTTGGAAAAAAGATACCACTGTACATCTTTCTTAGCTCTTTATCCTATTGCAATACATCATTAAACTCTTTTATAACGTTATTTATCATGTTATGTAAAGTCTGTGGAACAGCCTTAAAGGATTTACATTTTATTTATATATGTTTTTACTTTTATTCTTTTTTCACTTGGTTATGTCTTATTTTAAATAATTTGAGGAAAAAAATATTGCTTGTTGTAAAACAGATACCCTCGGGAATTCTAGACCATGTAGCCTTTTTTCTCCTGTTCTGTTTCATCAGATTTTAGTTATCTCCCGGAGAGCAAGGATTTCATAGATTAAAACAGCAATTGATTTTTTTCTTTATCTTTTATTTGAATTTATCCATTCCACTGAAATACATTATGTGTCTCCAAAGAAAGTAATAAATTATAGACAAAGCAAAAGTTAAAATTAGATCTGAATGTGGTGTAATGCCCAAAGGAAACTGTTTGGAAAGGTTACAAGCTGTCAAAAACCAATTTGTATGGTTAAAAGCCACACAGTTAGATGCTGTTAATGGAGTATCTATAATGATTATTTAGGCATTGGTTGCTTATTATGTCTTTGAGGCAACTATTCACTGTGCTACTTTGGAGGCTATAAAGACCTGTAATTCAGCACCTATTATACAGAAGAAGTGTGTTCAAGAATGCACTGTACCACATCAAACAAACCTCTCCTCTCTATTCTCTAGATTTTTAATCATCTTTCCCTCTTGGAATTATGGTTGATGCTGATTGTGAGAATAAAGACTAGTTACTGTAGTGAAAGGATCATAAAGTCAATCATGTGGATAAAATTACTTAGCAATTCAGCCAGCTGGTCTCTATTTGGCTTCACTTTAGTTCATTAGTTTATGGGGAGAATTCACTCCACATTTAAGGAAAGCAAAAACTGCATAAAAACTGGTTTGTAATTAATTGCAGCTTTTTATATAGGAATAAAACTGCAAAGTGAATGTTTTACTTTTACTTACTTTTTGTATTCTTTGCAAAATAACTTTATTTTGTATTTATAACCTGTTCTAGGCATAAGGTGTTCACCCAGAATCCATCTCCTTTTCTTGAAAATGGTTCTTTACACCATGTAATTCTTGAAGGGTTTTCAAATCACAATATTTGCTAGAGGAGTAGACAACTTTAAACAACTTAGGGGTGATTTGGAAGCACGGCCATGTAATCTTGGCATTCTGTGCCAGTGCTCTCATGCAGGTGATTAGGTGGCATTGTATAACCGTAAGCATATGTTTAAAGTGCCATACATCATAAGCATATTGTGCTTTGCGTGCTTTAGAAGAATTAAATAGCTAATGTTAATTACTATTGTGTTTAACGGAGCCAGAAATAACAAATATACTATTCTTCTGGTTTTGAAACCTTTCGTGAAGAGCACATAAAAGCAGCAAGGCAACTGGGGAGTTTATACATTTCTAATCCCTTAACAGGATATCCAAAATGAACCCAAATTACTCCCAGATCCTTTCAGGTCTAACTGTAGAAGCCAAAGAGGCCGTAGCCTTTACGATTGTGTTAGCAGTTACATTGCACTGCTTAGGGAAAATGGTACAAAAAAGTTGTTGGAAATATATTTGTGAAAAAAAATTATAACTATTGAAAGGAACTTATTGTTTGTAAGGCCAGATGAAACACCCATGCATTAGCTCACCACAAAGTAATGACCTTTCTTCAGAAACAGCGTATACACAGAATGTATTCTCTGAATATAATTTGATGGATAAAGGGGGAAAGACAGTATTAGGGGGGAGTTATGACTCTTGGTTATTCTTCTACCTAATAAGGATATTTGAAATGTGGAATTGTAAAAAATTTCAGTGTTTCAAGATAAGTTTCAGTGTCTAACTAGATCTAACTATGTTTTGAAACACTGAAATTTCTTGTGTTTCTACATTTCTTACATTTCCATGTTTCCACAAGAAATTGTCCTACAAAACAAACCATCTATATTGTTATTCTTTTAGGAGGTCTTGAGACATGCTATCTAGATCTTAAGAATGAATGTTATTTAATGAATTGGCACTTTCCCATGGAAGATACTCCTGTGGCAACTTTACAACTGGCTATTTGGTTCATGTTGTGCCTCCTGTGAGCGTGTGAACTGGCAGAACTGAATGATATTCAGGAAGGTGTAGGGCGTCTTCTGAACTCCAGGAAGGTTTCTGTATTATTCAAGAACTCTGAAATCCTTGAGGCAGTGTAGCTGTGTCTTTTAGACATGTATGATCATTAAAAGAATGATTTACTTATTCAAAGGATTAGTTAATTGAGAGAATTTAGCTATAGAAAAGATAGCAGTGAAGTTTATATCCCTGCTCTTACGTTTGTTACCAGGAATGCATTTCTTTAGTTCATTCACATTTCTTTCAGCTTTGTATAGTAAATATTACTTGCATAAATGGCAATTTTGGAAATAGTTAAAAATTATAATTTAATCTGTTTTCTTTTTATCTTCTTTAATAGGTAGGTATCAAAGCAGAAAGAATCGGTAAAGGCAATATTGTCTGGAGAATATTGGAATTTTTAAATTTAGAGAAATCAAAATCAGATGGCTTTCATAAGCCTTGCTTAATACTGCAAAGCTAGAGTGGAAAGCTTGGTATTAGTCCTATTGCAAATACATTATATTAGGAATGAAATGGTTTGTTTCAATGTCAAACAACTGTGCAAAACACTGAGGAGTCATTAGTATAAAGAATATGTGAACACAAATGCCTGTTCAAATGTGTATTGTTATTTTCCAAAGCAGAAATCATGAAAAAATGGGTTCAGTCCCAGACTGAAGTCTGGACAAGGAAGAATGTCTGTATACAGACAAGGAAGTCTTTCTGTATAAGAAATTGCGTGACACTCTATTCTTAAATAGCTCCTCAACTAAAGCATGTTCCTTCCAACCATTTACATTTGCTTGGTTGATGATATTTTGTGGAAATGCCTGGGAGACCTGGAGTACTTGCCTTGTGTTCCATTGATGTTATTCTTTCATCTTCCAATTCCTTCCATACTATACATGGTCTCCAGGAAATCCTGCAGGACAGCGCTTCAGTAGTTTTCCTCTTCTCTGGGGGAGGGATGTCGATGGTGACTAATTTAGGACGGGAATATTCCTACTAAAGCCCCCCATGACCTACGTATATAAATAGTGTATGCAAGGTCTGATAATAGCAGAAAAGAAATGCTACAGTTGTAATTGCATCCTAAATCTGCTTTTGCCTAGTATGGACAAGAGAGGCCCAAAATACAGTTACTTTTATGGACCTCTTCATGCTCAACACATTGTAGATGCTCACTATATTAGAAGAGACAGAGGCTGGAGAGGCATACTATTAGATAGTGCATGGGAATTTTTAAACTCCCTGTACAGTAGTTAACTACTGTCATCTATTCCAGTTATTGACTGTTCAATTTCCTTAAGTTTATTACACATCTTCATTTCCTGAATCATTGGAGATCATTTAATTACAGAAAATGATTAACTAAAACATTTAGGAAGCAAGCCACCTCCATCTGTTTTACTAAATACTGAAAATAGAAATCAACAATGGTTAAAATGCATACATTCATGTATACAGTTCTTTAAAAACACTTTTACTTGCAGAAATTTAATAAAAGAATCAATAAGCAGTCCTTATAACAGAATGTGTGATCCTCTAGGTGTAGATTAAGTCAGAGTTGCAAAGAATAATTGATTATCACACGGAAAAGATTAAAATTACATTGGAGCTAACCAAAACTTTAAAGTTTTCTGATGCAACATGGGAGTTAAATTGTTAGTATAACACAGTGGTTTTCTGTGCAATACTGAGACATGTTTACTTCAAATAATACTCCACACAAACATATTTTATTGTCATGCTTAATAATATTATGATAGATGATACTGAAAAGATCTTTGTGAGATGGAGATTATTTATTTGGCTGGCTTAATACCCATAAAAGCACAGTATGCTGGAAGCATATGTGACCAAAATCAAAAATATTTTGGAGGTTTGTAAAAGTTTACATAACATCTTCTTTTGCAAAATTACTGTAAAACTTGGAATACTTGAGTGTAGAATCTGTTTGATGTGAACTTCATAATTTGGTAAGGTATGGAATAGAATCCTATAAATAAATTCCCTCTCCGAATAGGCAAAACTACAAGACATGAAAGAAAAAATTCCTAGCAGCCATTGCTCAGTATGAGATGCTTCCATATAATCTGAGTATCTGTGGTTTACGTTGTTTTTTTAATACAGTTGAGCAAAACAAATAACATCATGAAAATTCACACAATTCATTTCTTGATACCATTACTTATCTACAAAACTTTAAACTATTCAACAATTATTGTACGATAGCATAAGAAGCAGAAAAAATCAGCCATAAGCATTATGGATTCTTAAGCCAAATAATTTTCAGTCCTAGGCTTTCTGTCTGTTATTCAAGGCCAACTGGAAACACGGAGACAGAATTCATCCTACCTTAGAGGGGCAAGTGACCCTTTGCCTTGGAGCTGGTGATCCCTGAAAATGTTACATTGTAGAACTTCTCCTTGATTTTAAGGACTTCTGATCATCATTAATAAACTTTAAAATGTAAGAACAAATTATTAATATACTCTCCCATAATCAAGATTACATATGTACACTTAAAAGTAATCCTTAATTGATGAGGGAGTCATCTGTGTCCTGGTTATATACTTCTATGTTATTTCTCAACCACCAAAATATAAACTTTTCAAAATAACATAATCCTCATACGCCATCTATTATGTTGCTGTATGTTTTACTTATACTGAAAAAAATACTGCAAAACCTTCTTACAAAATGTCAGATCATGTTTTGGTGTGGATATACAAGCAAAGTATGAAAAGAACACCTGGTATGGGATCACAAAACAAACCTCATCTTTATTAATAACAGTTATGATATAATTAGGAATAAACTGTTTCCACTGCCAAGGTATAGTGGAATTCTCATATATTCTACAGAGGATTTATATGAGGTCTTGCTTCATATGACAGTGTTTGGTACTTCCAGAGGACTAAGGTTTGTTGGCGTCAGATTTTTTTCTCCTCCCTTCCCACGACATGTGCTCTAAACTTGTTCATATGCCACTATTTGCTGCCTGAAGATATCTGACTATATGCATATATCCCTCTGTTGAATTTACATGTATTAAACAGTTTACCTCTCCAGCAGTAGCTTCTGTTTTATTAACATTGTGAAAAAGGTAAAAGCATTGGCAATTCTGACACTTGGAATAAAACTCTCTGTGGACTACTACCACAAATAGGCAGTTATCTTATATTATGTCTTGCTACTTTTTTAATTCCAAGACAGGGTGACTAGTGTGCTACCTTTAATCTGTCCAGATCTTAAAACTTAGAGGCAGCCCCCACATGAGCCCTGATTTATAAATTTTCCCTGCTTCTTGCCTTGTCCAGTCTGCTCTGGCAGCGTCACACTCAACGATTGAGTATGGAAGGAACCTCTGGAGATTATCTAGTCTACGCCCCTGCTCAAAGTGGGGTCCCCAGAGCAGGCTCCTGAGAGCCATGTCGGGTTGGACTGGGACATCTTCAAGGACAGAGGCTCCATAAATTCTCTGGGCAACTGATTTCTGTATTAGGTCACCCTCACAGTAAAAAATATTTTTTCTTACTTTTAAACAGAATTTCCTGTATTTCCTCTTGTCTTGTTGCTGGGCACCAGTGAGAAGAACCTGTCTTTTGCTTCTTTATTCCCTCTCAGATACTCGTACGCATTAATAAGATCCTCTCTGAGCCTTCTCTTCTCCATGCTAAACAGTCTCAGCTCTCTCAGCCTTTCCAAGACAGATTGTCCAGGCCTTTGGTCACCTTTATGGCCTTCAGCTGAACTTGCATTGGTAAGTCCATGTCTCTCTTGTACTGGGCACAGCATTCCAGATGCAGCCTTACCAATGCTGAGTAGGGGGTAAAGATCACCTCCTTTGACTTGGTGGTGAAGTCCTTCCTAATGCAGTCGGGGAGGCTGTGAGCCTTCTTTGCTGCAAGGGAGCGTTGCTGACTCATGATCAGCTTGGTGCTCACCAAGGGCTACACAGTAGGAGAAGAGACAAATAGTGGCAGATCTGGAGAAGCCAGATCTTACCCACTCCATGATGGCACTATTTTTGTATAACCTCCACTAGCAGTTTATTGAGGATATGAGAGGGAGGGACAATTACAATAGTATATTTTGAAAATCACTTCTTCTGTTTAGATGGGACCAAACGAAGAAAACAGAAATGTGGTACAACAATAAATGTTTACATATACTTATGTTTTCCCAATAAAAATGTTGAGTAGGACTTATTTAATAAACTAAAAGATATGGTATAATATATTCATGTTCTACTTTTATTTCATTAAAAAAAAATAATTTTAGCTTTGGTGGAGAAGAACAGGCTGAAAATACAAATTTTTTGATTAAGCTACAAAACTAGCAAGCACTCCTGAATTAGTTTTACACAGAACTTAGTGTTGTGAACAAGGTTTTCTAGAATTAGGAAAAATTACAATATATATGAGAAACTTAATTACAAATAATTTTAATTGCATTAAGTACATGTAATTTTAAATAACATTCTTAATTACAAGTTAATTCAATGTAATTGTATGTATTTGTTTTTACAATGTAATACAATACATTCGTTTTAAGTCTTGGCTATTCAGTGTGTTTCAATGGTTTAAGAAACTAGGGTTGAAATGGAATTCAGTCTTCTTTGTCTAATAAATTTAAAAACATAAGAATAAAAAATTATCTCAACAGGTTTTCACTGTGTACAATATCCAGTTACAAAGAATCATCAGCACCAAATGTAGCCACTTCAGGAACATCTGTTTTGAAATAAAGTATTTTCAGTTTTTCCTAATATTCCCTCCTTGCTTAGTGGTTGATTCGAGCATTGAAGCAGGACTATCAGTATTCCTTACTGTAGGAGATGTCTGCAATGTACAGCACTTGATCCAACTAGTTGCCACACTAATGGACAGTAATTTAGGGGCTAAAAACAAGTCACTTTACAAGACAAAGCCTGTAGTCCTAATAATAGCCTAGGCTGAAAACTCTTTTTCTTTTTTTTTTTTTTTTTGTTTTCATATAAATTACAACTAAAAAATTAATTCTAGATGTTTGTGGTTTATCTTCATGGAGGATAAGTACAGACAATATACGTACGGCTTTTTCTTTATAATACCGATCAAATGCATTATGTCAACTTTTATTGCTTATTTATTTAGTGCTTTCTAAAACAAATCAAAATGTCAGCAGAATCTGGTGGAGTGCTCTGCTCAAGAAGCATCCATACAGCACTTAGGGTGTAGGAAGCCATTTATTAATACATCAATATAAGCAACAGCTGTGAGATAAAAGAGTTTCACAAGGTTAGGAACAATTCACTTTGAGATGGGACATAGAGAGTGCTAACTAGGCAGCATGAGCTTAGGCAACTGAGCAGTGATTACTGGATTTTTTTTAAATCTAAAAAATAAAACCTATTTCTCTGCATTTATAGAAAAGTACAAATTTTAACAAAGAACATAAATACTGAACAAGTTACATTGAAGACTTACATATTCTATTTGTGTAAGAGCTGGGGGAATCTATGTTTTTACTCTTTTTTCTACATCTTGTAGCAAAAAATGTTCACAAGTTAATGTAAGACTATAATGTAAAGTTTATGCAATTAAAGACCATAAGAGAGTTTATAGACCATTCATCATTGGATATGGATCATAAACTGTGAGTTTCAGAAAATAAGGAAGGAATTCCATTTGTAGTTCACTGTTGCCTGAAGCCTACCTAATGAAATCTTTCTTAGTCATAGAATTAACTCAGTATCTAGCTGAAAAGCACTGAATATTCACTGTGCATATTAAGCTTGAAAAATTAGAATAAAATCTTCCATACTTGCCAGGGCTTTTTGTTGGGCTCAGCTCAACCAAAATTAGACAGCTCTTGTTCATTTAGTACATTCAAAAGGAGTCAAACCTTGAAAATTCAAAACCGTCAGCTCCCGTCATTTAATATGACAGCTGACTGTTTGAGTGTAACAAACACAAGCAGTACTAAGTGAAAAGCTGCTAATGAATACAATTGCTTTTTTTAAACCAAGGGAAAAGAACATATTAGCCATCACTTTGTGGATATGTGTTGTGATGCAAAATTGATTCTCCACTGTTCCTGTTTGGTCTTACCTGTGTAGCACAGCACTAGTATGAAAAACCCTATGGATTTTGTTAAAGAGATAATTAATCTTTTGTTTTTTCTGACTTTAATATGCTATATGATATTGCCTCAAAAATTAAATACGTGGCTGAGAGATGTATTTTTAAAGCAATAAAAAATGATTCCTAAAGTTTTGTATGGAAGTAGTGTACTCTTTGGATCTCATTTTCTCAAGGGCTGTCTTCATCCTTTCATTGAAGTCAACTGGGGAAGTATTCAGCATGCTAGAAAACAGTCACACAGTAGTTATAAAGTCTGACTAATCCAAACTGATTTCCTGTATTTGTTTTCTCCACTTGTATTTTTGTGGTAGAACTCTAGAAACTTTAATTTTGATTTTCCTTTACCAAGGCTTGGTGTTTGTAAAGTAGAAGAAACATTGTGTTGTGTTTCTTTAAGGTGGCTTTTGTAGTAAGAAGATAGAGCTCTCGAAACTTTAGAAAGTTGAGAAGATAGTTTCCAAAATGGTAACTTTCTGCCATCAGTAGCCTTTTTCACTCTGAAGGCAGCGTACCTTTCACGGGGCTGGATCTTCAAACAGCCTACATACCATCAATAAATGACAATATCAGCTAAACTTTCCTTTCATGTACAGGAAATTGCTTTTAAAATTTACTGGAATTTTTTTTTGCATTAGTAGGAAGAGCTATTTTAGTAAGCTCTGCCAGTAATATAAAGTAGTATTTGGTATCTGTCTCTCTATCTGCACGAGGGGCTCTCGTGCAATGGTCTTCAGTACTTGTGACATGAAACAGCAAGATATGACGAAAGAGGCAGAAAAGGTTTATTATGAAAATAAGAGGACTGAAACATGGAAATTTCTAGATTCTGTTTTATCCCATGGCTCTCACTTATTGTAAGAGTCTAGGGTACTTACTTATCTACAGCCTTCATTCCTTCTTTGGTGGAGTGGGGGTGCTTTATCAAGTCTTGTAGCTCATTAGGGCTTGTAAAGCACTTTGAAATGTTTGAACAAAAAACCACCAAAACATTGTAGCAGTGCAAGTTATTTTTTGTGTGATTTGACTTTACTGGAGGTAAGACCACCAAATTATAGTCTGATCTCAATTTCATACCAAAGTCTGTTCAAGAGTAGAGGAAGAATGAGAGACTGGTGCTAATTACAGACAGGTGACATATTTTAAGGTACTGAAATACTGCCTGCATCAGGGTTTTAGAAGCTGTCAATTGCCATGCAAAAACAGTACAGTACCATCTCATTATCTTTAAACATGCTGCATGGTTTCAGGCAGAATTAGAGTTAGGGTTCATATTCAAGAACAGAAAAATTATAGTTTTCTCAATGAACTTCAGACTTACCAGCTGTCGGCTTCAAGTATAACTCACTTGTACTTTAAAGTCTCATTAACCTTCATAATCTTAAATGTTTTCAGGAAAATTTGAATTTGAACCGGTGAATAGGCTTTGGTTGTTGATTTGATGTAGCACAAAAATTGTAAGAATCTGTAAATCTGCACTTTGAGCTGGAAATCTCTAAAATTTAAAGTGGTTTGCATAGGCCTAGCTTCTGCTAATTACTGTTATCTGAAACAAATGCTGCTTAATTTTAGACATAGTTTTCTAATCCATCCATTCACTTTATATGGTTTACTGGTGACAGCTGGCTCATCATTCTGGAAATTATAACAGTAACTTCTGGTTAAGGACGAAAACCTCTAAAAAAGGAA
Organism: Numenius arquata; assembly: GCF_964106895.1. Lineage (NCBI taxonomy): Eukaryota > Metazoa > Chordata > Aves > Charadriiformes > Scolopacidae > Numenius > Numenius arquata. The sequence goes on from NC_133581.1 coordinate 50,392,203, forward strand.
TTTTCAAAGGGAAAGAGTCCTCTCTTTTTGTTGTTACGCAAAAACCTGGCAAGACTTGGAAGTAATCTGGAAACTGCCTATTACATTTGCTTTGTAATCTCCTGGATTCCACTTTCTTGGATTGAACTAGTCACCACTCTTAGTAATGTGGAAAAACTCAATTTATATTAAACTCTAAAATTACATGGTAGAAAAAACCAATTCGGCTATGAGCTTTGAAGTTTGCATGTTTGTTTCTTTCTGTTGGTGGCTCTCTGTATCATACATTGTTCCAGAAACTTTTCAACAAAAGAACTTGAAATAACATCTAGGATCAGTTTTTCTAAAATGCTCATTAACATAGCGGGGAGAAAGTTTAATGTTGAGCTTTATTTTCATACTTCTTTTAAAAAAATATTATAGGTAGGCTTTGTTTTCCTTATTTATAATCACTAAGAATATTTCAAAAATGAAATACTTTTTGAAAGTTCCAAACACAGCTTCTTGTGGTCTGGATGTGCATAGCTATATCTCATAAATCCAAACTTATCCTTTTCTTTCATTTGGCTTGCCTAGATATACTTAAAGATCAAAACCATATGCTTTTCCAGGTGTGCTTGTGAGCAGGCACCACTGATGGGGTTTTATGTAAAGAGATAAAAATTCTGTGCATGAGCTGTCACAAACTGTTTGGCTGAACAAAGTCAATGTTACTAAAGCACTGCTGATATTCTTAAATGGAAATGCAATGAGAAACACCTGTGTGAAAACCAGATTGGTAGAATTGAAAATCATCATGGATTCCAGGTCAGAAGTAAGTAAATAAGATGGTTCAGGGAAGGTCAAATAGTATCCGTGTTCTCAAGTGGTGATGAAAACTTCAATTGCAAAGAGTATAGAAACAGGTGTGATTGTTGTAAGGCAGCAGAATGGAGAACTTCGCTTTAAACACAATGTTTAAAATTCTGCAATCAAGGATGTTGTACCAGAAAAGCATAATATTATGATTACTCCTGTTATTTTATGAGCCTGGACAGGTTGCAGAGTGCCTGTATAAACACAAAGGAAACATTCTCTAACTTTGCCTTAACATCTAAAAGCCATTCAGCCCTCGATGGAGTATGGTATAGAGCTATAACATCCAAACAGGTGCACTGCATGGCACTATGCCTTTCATTCACTGCTCTTTTTGTGAGCCCATGTAGAGCTGACACAGAACAAACAATGGAGTTTGGACACATATTGCATTGTATGACTGGAAAGGGAATTTATCACATAGTGCAATGCACCCCTTCACCCCTCTGCTTTCATGGTTCCACAACACTTCCTTTGTGTGATGCATTAATGCTGATAGGCTTCATGGAAAGCTGTTCAGAAGAGCTATTTAAATGAAGAGGATGAATGATTGCCTCACGAAAACAGAAAACTAAGAATGTTTCTAGCAAAATTCATTTTTGTTTTCTTCAGGAGATGTTTCTGTGTTTTTTTCTGTAAAATTTGGCTATGGCTGGTCTAGCAGAATAAAAATAGATTAAAAAAAATGTAAAGAGCACTAGAAAAAATGCTGAGGCCCTTAATTAAGCCATGCAGAGATTGTCTATTCACTTTAAAGTTTAAACAGACGCATATGGCAAAGATTGGTTCACTACTGGGACTGAAAACTGGGCTGTTCTGTTAACTTCAGCAGCAGCAGCAGCAAGGAGAGGGAGAGGAAATAACAAATACAGACATGCAATAAACAAGCCCAGGGAATTACATGGGGAGCAAGTTGTAAGAGTATGCTAAATTGCACCTATACATTAACCTTTGTTTCCTTCCTGCAAATAATATCTAATTATAAATAAACATGGGAAAACCTCAGGCCAACACTACTGCTAGAATGAAGAATCCTTCTCTTTTTCTGGAAACCCCTAATAGCTTGAATCTTTGCTTATATCAATCAAAATTTTAAATTAAATACCAATATACTGTCATTTTGGGGGGTTTTTGGCTGTTTTAAATAGTTGTTGTGCGAGATTTACATTGGAAGAATTCTAATACAAAATTAATTACCTACAGAATTCATGCAGGAGACAGTTGACAGTGTATCTTAGAAAAACTACCTGTGTTTGTACCAAAGTCACCTATTGCTAGCAAACTGAATCAGGCAAAAAGCTTTATATGAAACAGATACATGCAATAACATGTACACTGTTATCACTGCAATTTTTTACATAAAGCTTTTTCTGTCTTCATTACTGAAAATACATCTATATGTCTCTGAGTAGACACTATTCCACTGTCATTATTCCCTAACTTTTCTTCCACAATAGAAACATTCCAGGTTGGCTTTTTTTTCGGTGTCTGATTTGCACAAACATGTATATATTCTAATACATTAATGGTTGGACTCGATGATCTTAAGAGTCTTTTCCACTCTAAATGATTGTGTGATTCTATGACCCTACATAAAATAGAATAAATATGTTTCCCTCAGATCTTTTTAAAATCAGATTTTTCAGCCTAAAATACGCTACTGTTTCCCTGATGTATCATGAAGATCTCAATACAGCCCGCACCGAAAGCTAACAACATAGCTGGGTGATCCCTCACGATCATCACTAGAGTTGGTTAAGACTCACACTACCTTCACTGTTGTAACTTTTACGTCCCAGTGAGGGAACCAGTGAAATGAGAACCAATTCAGTCTTTCTTATTAAAGGAAGATACATCTTGATCTTTCAAATTCTTACATTAATGTCCCATCCATTTTCCTCCCCCACACACCTGCCCATGCATTTACTGATTTCATATGATAATGGAAGAGAACTAATTTTAAACAGGTAGGTGTTCCAGACAGATTGTTCTTTTCTTCCTGTACAGTAAGGCAAATAAGGGACTAAACTATTTGCATCAACAGACTCACCTCACTGTCACAAACTACCATGAGAACATAGAGAATAAGGTCCATTTTTTCACTGCTGTGTTAGGAACAGCTCTTGCGCTTTCATAGCCTATTACATACTAGTAACCATTGCTCTGATGCCAGAATCTGATGCAGAACAGTTCAGTGGAAAGGTGTAAGTAAGATCTAAAACTCTGGATCTAATCCTGTTCTAAATGATCTCAGTGAAAATCTGAATTGACCGTAAACAGGGCATTTAAGGTTACAGTCTTTCTATTTAAAAGAGATGGAAGGCAGTCTGTAATTACCCTCTAGAATTTATTTACTCAAAATATTACTGACACCAAAAGTTTGCAAGAGTTCAGAAACAGAAACTTAGAGGAATGCTCAAGATATTCACAATTTGCCCAACTAAAGTTTTTGAAGAGGGTACCATAATTTTGGAAAGGACGTTATTCCTTATTGGGTTAGAAAAACCAACCAACCAAACAAACAAAGAAAAGATAATCCATTGAGGTCTGCTTGTTCAGTCATTTTGTATTACAGAATTTCTTATTCTCTCCTTTCAGGCCTCTGGAAATGGCCATTTTATTTTGCAGGGTACTGCTAGACAAGTCCTGAAATGATAAATATAGCAGTTCTTCCACAAGTGAACCAGAAGTGTATCACAAAGAAGCGCTTCAGTAGCTATTAAGCATTTACCAAAGACATTATTTGACTGTAATACATTGTTTCAGCTGCTCTGAAGAAAATTGTTTCTGGCATGAAGAGCTGGGTGTCACATCAGAAACAAATATTTGACATTTTCTTGTTTCCATCATGGCTTGTCAGTATAGTTTTATAAACATCCATGAAGTTTTGCACACAGAAAGGATGAAAAGGAACACTAATGATAGAGTATTCACTGAATGGATGTCACATGCTAGAATTTGTACTGTGGTAGAATTTGGAGACTCTTGCCAATAAGAATTGATGTTATAAAATTAAATTTTGGCTTAGTATTGTTAATGATAAAATTATACTGTGTCAATATACATAGCAGTACAATAATGTAACAGCTTTAGTAATGAAACTTTTTTTATGCTGGCAAGTAATAATTTAAAATACATTTATGACACAATTTTGAAGTTTATTTCTTTATTTAATGCCACACATTTTGCTAGAATTCTGGTGCTGGTATTATAACTGGATTTTTGCATGTGCATTCAGTGTAGAAAGCTTGTGGTCTTCTTATTTTATCCTGGAAGCTAATTAGTTATTGTGTCATATTTCATGGATGTGCCAACATAAAATTATGAAGGAAATAGAAAAAGAGTACAATCTGTTACAATTTTTGATATGAGCAGATCTTACATCCCAACAGCATAAACATCTAATATCAGAACTAAATAATTTAGATTGCCCCAAAAGATAAACACCAGAGTACCTAATTATAAATCCTCCAGTTAATATTAAAACATATTTAATAGTAAGAAAATCAAAGTAATTTCAGGACTGGAATGGTTAGAAAGCTAAAATCCGGAATTTTTGGTAAGTACATTATGATACCCAGACAAAAACTGTAGACTGTTTGGCTTTGTTGTTTTTTGATTGGCACGTTAGCAAAAAATCAACTAAAAAGTTCCACACTTCCTTCTACTACTACTATTACAACTAATATTTCTAGAGAACGTGTAACATAGATTTTTGGGCAACAGTCCTGAAGGACATCATGGTCTTTTATAGCCACACAGGTGGGTGTGGCTTTGAATGTTACTTTCTCTTCTGTTTGGATGTGGCTTTTATGTCATTTTTTAGGGTCATCTGCCTGAAGAAATGCTATTAATGATTTCTGAATGTCTTCTAATATATCCCAAGTCATTTGGGAAGTTACTGTAATGTAACATTTTGCAATAAAGCTAAGATACTGCTTTGTATTGCTGATGGTTTTTCCTAAAACTTCTAGTTAGTGAGCTAAAAGAACCAATACTGGTTTTGACTGGGAGCATTTTAATTTTATATTTTAAATGATTGTAAGATTATCTTTCTATTTCAAGCCCTGCCAAAATATGATCTCAGATATAGTGTTCCATTTATTATATTTAATAAACAAACAAATAAATTTAGTAAAAATAAATTTTGCTTAGTTATTTTTAAAAAGTAAGCTTTTTGAAAATTTCATTGCTTTAAATCTGAATTAATTTTTGAACATGGAAAATATCCAAGAAAAGAAATGAGTAGCATGGTAAATTTGTGCAACACATAGGGGCACATTAAGAAAGAGTAGGTGACCGAGGAATGGTAACATATCTTCCACTGATGAGCTGTGTTGTGCAAATTTTTGCATTGTTTCTCCAATGCAACTATGTTTAATAGCAAAACAGGATGATGAGAAAACTTGTACCTCAATAGGAATTTGAGGAAGCTGTACTCATGATTATATTACTGTATTTTTTAAAAACACAGCTTTGGAGGTGATAAAGCATGTGTTTACTTCTGAAGATATTCAGCTTAAAAGACTTGTTATGACTTTTGCAGTTATTTCAATATCCCTTTATGAATGCTAGTTTCACCATATTTTTTTTATGTTTTTTTTAATCATGGCATAGATTTTGATATAACTGGATATAGAATTACCTCCTGAGACATTTTTAAATGTTTCTTTGCCAAAATAAGCAACTTTCCCACTACTCTGTGTCAGAACACATGTATTTCTCATTACAGAATGTTGACAAATCTGAGGAAAACAAAAAATGTGTTGTAAAATGAACGTGACTGAACAACAACATAAATTGTACCCCTTCTATTTTCCCAACTGTTATTGCAAATAACAGAGTTAAGAATGGATTTGTAGAAGTTTACGTGGAAACTCCAGTGACATTCCCTGTTCCCAAGTCTTTTTACTTGTATCAATGGAGGTATTTTTGTTATTTTTGGTGTTGATGACTAAATTCAGTTGAACTTGGATCTGTATTGATGAAATAGCTTTTGTAATATTTTAAATATTCAACGTGAGGTTTTTATGCTTGAAGCAGGCACCAAAAGAAGTTTCAAGTGCATGAATCATTTCATTTCTCTCCATACATGCTATATTGTCGGCTAATTTAAAAAACTAAGAAAAAAATTAAGTAAAAAATCCCTAGCTAACAAAATGCTTTAAATGCAGTATGTATGTAACCAAGCAAGTTGTGAGGACCATCTGCAATCTGAAGCATTTACATATTTTCAAAGTTTGCAAGCACTCCTCTCATCTGTTTACACACCTGTCTATCTTATCCACCACTTTAACTTCATTTTATATCAACATCTGTTTCATCTTTTTGCAAAGTGTTTTTTACACATATGGTGATGTAGAAATAATAACAATGAATAGCTTAGGTTACGTCTTTGTATGGAAGGGAAACATGCTGAAGGATCAGGAATAAATGTAACAAGTGAGTTGAGCAAGTCTGGTTGTTGAGGCACACTGGTGGAATAGATCCCAAGGTATTTACCATCTTTATTAGCTTAATGATTATTGGCAATATATATTATTCTGCAGGAAGAAGCAAATCTGCCTGCAGTGCTGTTCCAAATTGTAATCTTTCAGTGTTTGAAGTCTTTAATAAATAATACTAAGATGAGCAGTAGGGAGATTAATGCAAAGGCCTATGAAGAAAGAAACTGAAAAAAAATATTTAGTTCAAACTGGTATCTTATATAGTAAATACATCATGGTGTGAATGTTATTTTAGTTATTTAGAATTTCAGATATCAAAAATCAAGGAGATAGTAGACTGAATTACAGAATCACAGAATGTTCTTGGTTGGAAGGGACCTTTGAGATCATTGATTGTATATGTACAGACTAAAGACTGTAGAATCATAGTATCATTTATGTTGGAAAAGACCTTTAAGATCATCGAATCCAACCATAAACCTGACATTGGACTGACAAGTCCACCACTGAACCATGTCCCTAAGTGCCACATCTACACATCTTTTAAATACCTCCAGGGAAGGTGACTCAACCACTTCCCCGGGAAGCGATGTGGAAAAAGTGAAAGATGTGAAAGTAGACAAAAATTTCAGTGAAACTCTGACATAACATCAAGTTAGCCATGACTTTATCCATGAGTTATAGGTTGAATTAACAGAAATTGTAATGATGATCAGTACTAGTAAAGGAAGTTTTCAACAGTCTACACAAAAATATAATTCACATTGGCCAATCTTGTGAAAAAAATGTAGTAGATCCTATTCTGTTGTATGGCTCATTATTTCTGACTTGTTTCAGGTTAAAAAAAAAAAAAGAAATAAAAATAATTATAGAAACTAAGCTCCAATGGTTTTATTAAAATATAAATTCAGTGAGTTGAACTTTGTTTCTAAAATATGTTGTGATTCAGTTCACCATAAAGACCTGGAGGGAGTAGTCTGTGAGTTCCTCCCTTGGGTTCTGCATAATTTGAGTGGGCAAAGCAGCCTGAAGTATACAAGAAGGAACAAGAACCTTCCGCTGATCTTCAAGCATCGTACTTGTCTGAATGATTTTTTTCCGATTTCTCTATTTTTTCTGATTTTTCTATTTTGACTTACATGAAGGATATTTTCTCAATGGTTAGAGAATAGTTTTTTTCATGTTAACATGTATTAGCTTTATTTATAACTGTACAGCAATAGTTTTCAAACTGTTGCTTCAATAGTGACTGCAATGACAGATTGATAATTTTATGTCACTCCCTTAATCTTGGCCGAAATTGAGTTTCTATGAAGCTCTTTCTCTGAAGCATCCAATCTTCCCTTACAAAGTGTCCACTGTTACAAAAGTGTAGGTCTCATGTCTTAGTGATGCTCAAACTTCTCAGGAATTGAGAATATTCAATATCCTTATAGCACCTTTCTCAAAACAAAAAGATTTACAGTCCATTACAAAACATACCTGTTGTAAGGTTTTTGAATTTTCAATGGAAAAACAATATTTGCAAAATGACAAGTAAAAAGTATTTTTTTTTATAGGGATTACAATTTGGATATATAAATCCTATTTTTGGTTGGTTGGTTGGTTGGTTTTTTAAATGTAGCCTATCTGTCCTTTTTATTATTTTTTTTTTTTCAGAAGACTACATTGTCATAAATTCAGATGTCACATTTTGGTTCAGACATCAGAGCAGTTTCCATCTTTCCCATTGGCCTCAGAGTGGCCAAGCACACATATGTTCAAACTCATATAGTCTCTTTCTGTGTATGTGTTTGTGAGGAAGATTCCAGATTTACTCAGTGGAATTCTTATTTTCCCCAATCTTCTGCAGATACAATATGTTTTTTTTTTTCTATCTGTCCAATCCAAATTTAATCTCTCATAACTACATAACTACAACAGCAACCAGATGACATTTTAAATTCCCATTATTTTATGGGTATATAATCCTGACTTCGATACTGCCATTTAAACACAGAATGTTAGAAGAACTCTGTCATCAGCTATGAGCTCTTGTACTATATTACAAGTATCAGACGAAATGCATGTGCGTGCACACAAATACATGTGTATAGGCATGCAGAGGAAGAAGAAACATTTGTATTACACGTTCTAATCACATCTTTCCCTGCGCCTTGTCTCTGAAGTTGTAGGGGGAAGAAGAAGAATTTTGTAGAAAACTGATACTTCAATATAATTACTGATGGAGATCTTTTATTTCACTTTACTATTGTCAAGTGGCAGAGGGTTACATCATTTATACTTTCATAACTAGTACGTTTTTTAGAGCTTCTTTGTATGCAGCTCCTAATACAACCAAACTAAAAATACTTTGTTAAATCTCTGAATATTTTTGTCAGTAAAAACAAATAGAGTTAATTGGGCAGGACTTAAGAAAATAAAGAAGTTTGTTTCTACTGGTTCTAATTTTAATAAAAAAGAAACTTTCAATCTATTAGCACATAACTGTAAATGAGTATGGCAATTTCCCAGCTTGCCTTTGCCTTGCTTAGGAACTAATCTTGGTTTAGAATGTACAATTTTAATATGAGAACAAAAATTATAAGCATTTGAAAAAATTAAAAATAAAATCAGATTAAGATCTACTACTGGTTCCCAGCCTCCCATCTTAGTCAGCAGCCTTTTTTCACTGTGGAAATCCAATCAAAGGACCAGGATGCTCCTCTTGTGAGGAAGAATGCCTTGCAACATTTTAAATATAGACCATCTGAATTTGTGTGAAAGAAGATAATCGTATACATGTTTACAAAAAACTGTGAATTGTTAAGTATTCCAAAAAAAAGTTATTTTGTTTCTTCATGCTGCTTAATGATTGGGCGTTTATTTTACTTTATGCCACTATTACATGAAATGCTTTTGATTCTCTTCAGCACACATAATTTAAAGTCCAAAGAGCACATTTCAGCACAGTTTCCTTTCACTATTTCCCATTCTCTGGGAAAAAAAAATCATCTGAGAAAGAGAACAAAAAAGAGAAAAGCCAGAAACAACTCACTTAAGCACTGCTGAGAAAGAAAACCATATGGTCCAGCGGTTAGAGACAAATTCAAAGGCAAGAGGATCTTTATTTTGAACTTCTAATCTGGATGGTCTGTTTATTATGTGATTTTTGGGGAAGTCCCTCAACCTCTTTCAGTTTCACTCAACTCTGCTGGCATAATGGGTAAAACAGCAGGACATCACTACAAACCGTATGTTACCAGATGAGTTTCTCTGAGTAAATAAATACCCTGAACACTTTAAAATGTTCATGCTCTCCTTAGAAAAAGGTTAACTCAGTGCAACAATGCAGCTTCATCAGATTTAAAAGCACAAACCAAGTAAGATAAAGCTGTTATAGCAAGAGGAAAACGTGAAGATACAAACAATAACACTAATATTGAGAGCTCTTCTAGAGTTGTAGAAGAAGGGACAGAGACCAAGATCATGTTAATCAAACAGTAGATGAACCACAAATTTAATTAGTAAAGAATAAAATGGAAGTCATTCTTTGGAACAAGGAGCCACATCTGCTTTCAGTCATGTCAGTATGAATACGGAATATTTCAGTAATTGATTTGAATGAACTAGGTTGACACTGCCTTGGTGTATTGGTGTTGTGGGGCAAATGCTTCTATCACATGGCACCTTCAGGTCCAGAGGAAGAAAATTAAGCTACACAAATGAGAGTAGTACTTTTCCTATCTGACTATTTAGGTCCTTAAATAATGAGAGCTTTGCTTTGTCTGATATAGAACTAACATTTTGTGAACAATAGTTTGATTTCTTGTAGTATATTATTTGCCGTTTTAGGAGGCAATATGTCAGAGAAATTAATAAAAAAAAAAAAAATTAAGATAAAACATGTGCTGTAGTATGGACTCAAATTAAACCCACTGGCAAACTTCTGGACCTCCAGTTCCCTCATATTTTCCCAGTGTGTTCAGGAAAAAACCCAAAACATATTCTCACACATTCATTAGGAAAGAATTCATTCAGCATGTCTCAGCTTACTGTAAAGAGCTCTATAATGTTTCCCTGGAAATCTCGGGGCTATACTCAAGAAAGTAGCACTATCATTCTACTAATCTAACACTTGCTTGTCCTTTCATAGTGTGGTGGAAAGCATGTTACCTTTGTTTTCACTGTTTATACATTTCTCTGATTGTAGACTTGCTTATGTGTGTTTGTATGCATTATATAAAATTATTTAAAAAATAATTTTATGGAGTGTATTCAGAGCCTGAATAGTTCACAAGTGACACGTGCATCAGCAGGGTAGAGCCACTGCACTGGGGCTTTGTTTTTCCCTGGGGAATGGAACTCAGTGTTTCTTAGTCATAACATTTTTCTACTTTTGTCAAATATCTCTCAAAGCCACTTCTTTTTACTGCTGTTTTGTATGAGAGATGTTAACCTATCATTATCATCTACTACTCTGTTAGTCGACGTGTGGTAATTCTAAAGATTTCAACTCTGCTTATGACTCTTTTTTTTTCAAAAAAACGTGGGAAATTACATACGAAAGGGTTAAATGACAGAACTAAGAGTGCAATTTAATGCACCCAGAAGTTAAGAAATGACAGATTAGATTGTACAGGTAAGCTTCAATTAAGTCCTGTTATATATCTTTAATTATAGGTTATTCCACCAAATCTTGCCTCTTCAATGCCTAGAATAGATCTGTTCTGGGAAAGAAGTAAGGGTATGTAGTGAAGGATACAATTGTTTGTAGGACCCTTGATTCACCTGTTCATAAGTAGAAAAGCGTATAATTAATGAGTCAGGATAGCTCATAAATAAAAATGTAGTTTCTGTTGTCAAGGTAATTTGATGCTACTATAGAAATTTAGAGTTTAATCCTGAACTTTAGTACATACAAGCAATGGGCTGTTTAACAAATAATTTAAAACAGACCTTTAGCAGTGTTGGTTTGTGGCATTTTTTTTTACTAATGGCTATGCCCAATTTTTGGATGCTTATTTCAAAATGTTTGAAACTGACTGTCAAGGATTCAGTACATGAAGGCTGTGCTTTGATCCTATAGGGTTCTGTCACATACTGAATACTTTGAAAAAATCAGGTCCTAGCACTGAGAATTATTGCATATTTTTACGTTGCTTTTTGTGTTGCTTAGTTCTATTTGTAAAAAGGAGATATTACTTCTCTATTGTGAAAAAAAAAAATTATTAGAGATTATCACAGTAAGCTAATAGTAAAGCAAGTAATTTTATCTTTAGAGTAGAGTTTGAATAGTGTACTGTAAACGACCTCTGTGACACATGGAATGATAAGAACAGCAGAAAATAAGGATAAGGATTTTTTTTTTAATTAGTATTAAGCAAATGTTATCCATTCTCTGCAGTTGGCTTGCTTTAAAAAATGTATAAGGGACTATCATAGTGTACCAATTTATGCGTACCAAGTCAAAGCTGAAATCAGTGCTTGCTTGTATACTTTTACTAGCCTTTTAACATTGGTGTTTTCCATTTAATCTCACTTTGACATAGATCACTACGGCATATGATATTATCATCTTGTCGATTAGCTCATTGAAGTATCCTGTACGGTTTAGGATGAAGCAGAGGGGGAGTATAAGTAGAATCCCAGTTTACAGACAGGAACAGCGGTACTAAAGGGAAGTAACACTGCCAAGAGGTACTGAAAGCAGAAGTTAATGCTATTTTTCTTTTCTTTTGCGGAAAAAAGAGCCCTGTTGGTTTGTTCCAGTTTCTCAGTTTTGTGGCTTGAACCACTTCTGTTTATGAAAGACAGTAGAAATGCCTTTGGATCAAGTTCAAACAAGGCAGCTGACTAACAACCCCTTCTGTTAGTTGACATGGGTCATCTATGAAATAGTGTTTTTTTGTAAGATTACGTTTTTGTTAATTTCATGTTTTATGAGGAATGTTCACTAGGGAAAGACATAAGAAAAGTCTGTTCCTGGGTAACATAAAGGTTGTGGAAAAATTAATCACCTGGATCTGCTACATGATTATCTAGAGACTACAGTTTTGACCCATATATATGTTACTATTTTTAAAGCTCCAAAGAGCAGATGGTATTGGTTGACAGTCAGCAAAGACAAGTAAACGTGTTTATAATGTTGCAAGGTTATGCACGTGAATTCAAAAACAAAGGATTTAGAAGTGATAAAAAGTACAGAAAATAGCTGGGATGGTAATAAAGCTGCTTCCTTCCAGGGGGAATATCTTTTTTTTTTATTATGTCTGATTGCAAATTAAGGTGAAAAAAATTAACCCCAGGCATAAAAGAATATTCTGCCCCTACCTCCCTGGTTTCCAGAACAAAAACCCTCAGTCTTTGATTTTAGATTCGATTTTTTTCCCTCCTGGTTGCCATACAAAGAGATATAGCTCAATAAAATGAAAGATCCAGTGCATTGCAGTTCATATTATTGGCCTGAAGGAATTCTTAGGTTAATGGATCTGATGGCTTTCCCTTCATTGATTTTTAAGATTATTATATTTTATTTATAGGTGAGAAAATAATAGTTAATCTTAAATTTATTGAAAACTTATTGTGAGACTGCAGGAATTGATAATGATAACAATACATTCATGGAAGCCAAACTATTCCTGTCTTTAATCCCTTAAGTGCTGATGTGAGGCAAACCTATTGACTTGAAATTAAATGTGCTTTTATGTACACCTGTGTTCAGAATAAAAGAGTTATATTTTTCTTGCTCTTATGAAAGATTTCATTACATGAAACGTTGATACACCTCAGGTGTTTCTTTTGTGAAAACTGTATGTGAAACATCCAAGAGCTGAAAGCTCATGGATAAGAGCAGGTTGTCCTCTGGAGGCTATAAGGTCTGATTTCTAAGTCAGCCAAGCCATTTGTCAGATAAAAAGCCTACTGGTCAACCGTAATTGTGTCCACAGGTTTGAATCTTAAACCAGAACATGTGGGTTGCAAATTTACAGTGGAATTTGGAGAACAGCATGAACAGCAGCTCATTTTAACTCAGCATTCCATGCCTCAACACTGTTATAGTTTGTTTTTATGTCCTAAATGGGCTCAGAGACCTTTTGTATTTTTTTGCAAGCCAATAGATGATAACAAAAGATGCAACAATTTTACAGTATAAAGCTATAAAATGGCATTCAACTCTCAGTAGCACTGAATTTCAGTATTCAGCTCATCTTACAATAGTGCATTGAACTGGGTGGCTAAAGATGGAGAGATGCCGAATCAAAGTTATGCCTCAGGCAACCATAAGCCCTTGTTACACAACCTAATGTGTGGTGAAAGTTCTCGGGTGGCATTATATTTTGACAAAAAAAATCACTTCTCAGCAATTTCATTAGTCATAATGATCCAGATCCAGTGCATTTCTGTGGGGTAAACTAGCAGAAAGACCAGTTTGGGAATGTGCAGCAGATTCTGTAGAAAACAAAGTAAGAAAAAGGGAGAGACATCAGAACACAGCAATTACTGTTGAATTTTTCATGCTTATAATGCATTATCTCAAGCTGGCACTGCTGTTAATGGCTGTATAAGGCCTCTGACTGGACACCTACATTAATTTTAGAGCTCCTCTATTGTTTTGCTTGAAGCAAAATTTGACATCAACACGATGTTTCACCTTAGATTGAACTTAGTGGGGAAACAACATGAAAGTAAATTAAAATCCCTGCTCACTTCCCACCACTTTTGCAATAACATCTTTTTATTTTACACCAAAAGCTGTCTAAAACCTTTAGAAGAGCTTTCCAAAAGGAAAAGCCTATTTTTTTTAACTTCCTTTGCCTGACTCCAAGATGCACCCAAGGCAATATATTAATGGTTTAAGCAACATACAAAAATAATTATATACACTGTTTGTCTTTGGTTTGTTTCTACACTGATGAGAGTATGTGCTGTATATAATTCAAAGGGAAATAAAATGAAGAGTTGAGGGGTCAGAGCCTTTCCTAGATTTAGCCTGTACAAGCATAACTGTATAGAAGGGGAGGAATACTGAGGTAAGACAGGGAGTTGCATGTACTGGCTCTGAGATTACCACATACATGTAAAGTATTTTCCTGTTGGGAAAATACAGCTGTCAAAATAGATTCACACATAGCGCGTGAATTGGGGACTGTGGGACAGGAAGAGAGGGCAGAGGTTGAACAAAACCAGCAGAGATTTGGCCTTCAGATTTGGGTAAAATAAGAGGTGATCTGAACCGTTGCCCAGAACTCAAACCAAGAGAGAAGTGAACCTGTCAAAAGCTTCAAAAAATATTTCCTATTTTCTCGTTCTTCTGCACTTCCTGGTTCTACTTGGTTCTATTAGTCAAGGGCCAAGGTAAAATTAAAAGGGCTGATCTTGCACTTTTGTACATACACTGACTCAAAATCCACAAGAAATATCACATCAAGTCTGTTCTTATAAAGTTGCTAGGTAAATACTGCTGTTAATTAAATTAGTTCAAGTAAGACCTGGAAAATTCATCAAAATCAAATCTGTTTGATCTTTCCTATAATTAGACATAAAGCAGTTCCTCTCATTTTCTTCAAAGAACCAAAAAATTTATAACAACTTCAGTAACTATGAATGTCAGAGGTTTCAAACTAGTATGGACTCTATAGACCAGGATTAAGTGAGCCTCTTCTTTCCTTCCTTCTCTTTTTTCTTAAAGGTATTGCATGAAAGAGAACAATCATGTGGCACTTGTACAAACAGTACAAACAAAAGCCTTAGGACTACTCAGAATGCATAAACTTGAGCATATGTGCAAATCTGTGCTGGATTGTGCCCAAAGGGTGCATCTATAAAGAGCTACAAGTATAAAATACTGAAATTACTTGCGCATGTGCTATTTAGGTCATTATCTATAGCAATTCAATGTTAAAGAAGGAGTTATTTGTGTTATTTGTATCTATTTATAGACTTTGTCCAGGCTTTGAAAGAACTCTCTGTGAACTATTGTTAATTGACTATTGCTTATCTGTTATTTCAGGAGCAAAATGATGGAAAAAGATTAAGGGGGGAAATACTAAGTAATTAATTATATTTTTCTGTAGTATGAACCAGTCATCAAGCTTTAAGGATTAGAGGAGAAGATTATCCACAGCAATAGTGTTAAGAATATTCTTTCATAATTCCAAGTCCTTCGAGTTACATACTTGCATCTTAAAACTTTTCTAATAAACAGTATTTACTATCTGCTTTATGACTGTGAGGCACTTGTGTTTGCTTTCCTACCAAGAACAGAGAAGTACTTTCATTTGCCACATCTTCATTTTTAACCCCTACAATGTCTTTTAATTTAGAAACATTTCCATTTCTGTACACTTCTGGGTACAATAATGAGGTAGATCTCAATTTTTGTCCACATTTTTGGATGATACAGAATTAGTACAGTTACTGATGGGGAACTTGAAGCAAAACCACACTATTTCTTATAAATTGCACTTATTTTATAAATTAGAATAATGTTTATAAAATTGAAAATAATAATCAATTAGAAAAATGAGAAAATAATTTAGAAAATTATTCTAATCTATCTTTTAGGGAGTGCAAAGTAATAATCCTTAAGTAGGTTTCCTGTACTGCTTACCCTCCCTCTACCCCCTAAAATAAAATAACTTTCGGAGAGATTTTGCTAAATTTGTCCAGAGGAATTTCATAAGAAGAGGTTTCATTTTCTAGTTCAAGTCAACTGAAATTTTCCCAGTTTATAAATTTCAATAAAAGTTCATAGAATCATAGAATCATAGAATGGTTAGAGTTGGAAGGGACCTTAAAGATCATCTAGTTCCAAACCCCCTGCCATGGGCAGGGACACCTCCACTAGACCAGGTTGCTCAAAGCCCCATCCAGCCTGGCCTTAAACACTTCCAGGGATGGGGCATCCATAACTTCCCTGGGCAACCTGTTCCAGCGCTTCACCACCCTCACAGTAAAGAATTTATTCCTAGTATCTAATCTAAATCTCCCCTCTTCCAATTTAAAACCATTACCCCTTGTCCTGTCACTACACTTCCTGACAAAGAGTCCCTCTCTGGCTCTCCTGTAGGTTCCTTTCAGATATTGGAAGGCTGCTATGAGGTCTCCCCGGAGCCTTCTCTTCTCCAGCCTGAACAACCCCAGCTCTCTCAGCCTGTCTTCATAGGGGAGGTGCTCCATCCCTCTGATTCAGGACTATAAAATGCATCATAGCTATCTGCAGCCTGCTCAAGCTAGGAATGCAACTGTGATGAAATAAATAGGAAGTACCAAAAAAAAAAATTGTATGATAACTCACATACAGACCAAATTAAGGATGTAACAAATATAGTAAACTCCCATAGGCAACAAAGACAATGAACTTCCTATTTTACTCTGTACACATTGGTGCAATTAAAAATAGCAGGTCTTCACTTGACTATGACTTCACTTGATTATTGACTATGGACTGCTTCCTTTCTTAAAGGACAGAGATGGAAGACAAGCTGGTCTGGAGGATTAGTATTATGCATGAAAAAGACAATTTACCATGAAAAGAATGAATGTCACAACAGTTTTGTATATAGAGATTTAAAAAATTACACAGTAGAAAGAGATTGGATTGTAGGCAAGCAGATTCATGAATCTACATGGACTTTTCAAGAAAGTGAATAATTTGTACTGAACTCTGGAAAGTGATCCTTTCTAAGGCATGCATGAGAGGTTGTCCTTAGTGAAATACATGGAAAAGGATTTATCACCTAAAAGAAAATACTAAGCCTCAGCAGTTGTGGTTTGTTCAGGCCAAACACTGAAGTAACTAAGCTAAGAATTTAATAAGAGAGTAGGCAAATAAAATAAGGTATCACATTGAAAATACCTGATTATATACTTATGATCTTACACAAACTGAACAAAAAAAAAGTCCAAGAAGCATTTTATTTCACCCACGTAAATAGACAGCTAGGTTTATAGTATTTCCACAGGTTTAGAATGTACAATTTGTTTCTTTCACTTATATTCTTTTACTGAACGACAATAATAATAATAATAGTAATAGTGCTATAATAAACCATAAACTGTACTCCTGCCTTTGCTACAAGTTATTTAAGTCATTGCTGATAATGGTGTTTGCTGCATCTTCTGTCACTGTGACTCCCCCACTTGTGTCCATTCGCTTCAGTGTTTTCCTTTCCTCAGCAAGTACGCAATCATTTGTTAAAGAAGCCAATTTTGCTTAGACTATCTTCTTTTTTTAAGAAACTCTTTTTCTTTACCAGTATGAATATGGTATATTTCTAAATTTGCTGTCAATTATGAAACATACACTCATTAAAATAAACCTAAAGTATCGATGCTGCATAATATTCCTGAATCTTCTGTGGTAATTGATGTACATAGTTTTCTTCTCAGTATTTGGTATTTTACTCTACATGGTCATGCAGAGGTGTTGCTTGCCTTTCATTTGCCCTTAGTTTGGAAACCAGGCCTACAGTTTTTGTGCTAGATAGGCAATCCAATTGCACCGGCTTCTCAGCTTTGTTGTATGTGTAAAGGGCACATCCAGGTAAATGAATGGAAATGTAGAAGCAGAAACAAGTATTCTTTAAACAGAATATGGCTTACCGAGTGGAGCAATGTAGATAAAGAAGAGAAGCACGCTTAATGCCAAACTGGACTTCTCAGGTAGTATAAAATAAATTTTGTGATTGTTACACATTGTTTCAAAATAATTGAGCAAACAGGATAGAGAAGAAATGCTATGTAGTAGTAACTTTTTTGTGCAGTATCTTCTACAGACAGAATCATGTAAGCATTTGGGTTTGATCTGGATGTTGAGACTGGCTCTTGAGAAACTGGCCGTTTATGTCATTTTATAATTCCTGTTAAAGAATAGTGTAAATGCATTGTGTGCAACTCTGTTCCAGGACAGATGGTTATGTGTAAACAAAGCAAATTGCACTTAGTGTATAGACATACCCACTTTACTGTCTGTCTTTCCTTGAGAGAACTGTTCCAAATAGTGATACTTCCCAGAATAAGAGCAAAATTAGCTACTGGTTGCAAGGGAAGAGATATGTATCCCCACTCATTAAATAAACTAGTAAGTACTGGTTTGTTCAGAGAAGTATTTAGACAGGTTCCCTTCATGCTTAATTACCCCTTTTTTGGGTGTACATTGCATAATTTAATGTACAAGTAATTTTTTTAAAATGTGATCCTCAGCATTGGGGATCAATCACATGGTTATAGCATTCATTTTGTTAAAAAACTTGGTGGTTTACATGGTAATAAAAAATTAGTGGTTTACATGGTAATTTCTAAAATATGGGTTACGTCATGTTTTTTCTTTTTCTTTTTTTTTTTGATTGGAAATATTTTCTGTTTTATGTGTATGAACATTTGCATCTCATTCTCTGTTTCTTGACAGAATTTAGCCTAAGGAACACTTGGAATTTTCTTTTATTCATAAATTCTACTTTTCAGAAAAATTCTTGCAAAAGATATTTTTTCAAGAGAAAGAGATTAATTAAATGATATCAGTTGTAAAGGCTTTGTTGCCTTTGGTTTTCACATTAATAGTGAATAACACTGATGGATAGAGGTTGGGGTTGTATTAAATCACAGCTTGCTCTTAATCCTTTTCCTCTTTCTTTGAAATACAATATAAACAGGGCATTCCAAACCACTCTTCAATCAGACAGGTGTTCATAATCTTCTCTTATAATGCAAAGGTTAGAAAG
Source organism: Numenius arquata (assembly GCF_964106895.1). NCBI lineage: Eukaryota > Metazoa > Chordata > Aves > Charadriiformes > Scolopacidae > Numenius > Numenius arquata. Next base: position 50,411,188 of record NC_133581.1, read on the forward strand.
TATGGTGTTACAGCTGAATCATCAACAAACAAAAAAATCCCAACTCAACAACTAAAGCCATAATACTTGGTTAATATTTAGATTCTTACAATAAAATATTTGAGGTTTACCTTATCTTTGTTCATCTTATTCAGCAGGATCTCTTGTTCCTGCATTTCTCCTAATAAGATATGAATTGAACATTTTTTTTACACGTATTTTAGTCTGTAATATAAATGCTGTTTAGTCTTTTCTCACAGGCTGTTCACGAAGCCAAAAACCACAAGAAAATCTGTCCAGCTGAAGGTGGGAACTGCTGGTCTTATTGATTTAAGGAACGGAAAGGAGGAGGAGACAAGGTACACAGCTGTCCTTTGGCTTTATTGTAGCTTCATTTTTTTTTTTACTGTAGTTGCTGTGTGGATTGGTGGGAGTGTGGAGAATGGTTAGCATAAAATGGATGGCTGTACATAAAGTTTTCTCCTGGGATTTGCATGAGAATCCCTTAAAATTAAGAAACCCAAGAACCTTTAAAACCTTTCCCATTTGGGAAAGGGCTCAGTTTTGACTCAGAGTAGTAATAATGAAAAAATATTTTCTAGGTATTTGATGACTTCAAAGTTGGTTGTCTCCTTACATGGGGGTAAGTGACATTGTAGGTAAAGTAGGAGAAGAACAATTATTCTTCCTGATAACAGTGTTTATTTAAAATAATTAGGAATCAATTGGTAGAGGTGCAGAAAAGCTGGAATGTCCATTTTCCATGCAAAAGTGGTGATCTACAGTTGAGGGAATTCCATCCACAGGAAATATAGACATTATCCGTGTCTTTCAGGTTTTAGAAATATATTGAAAGTTCTAATTCCTCGTTCTTGCTAAATAAATATTTTCTCAATAATCACCTAAATGTAGTTTTCATACTGATTTTGAAGAATAGCATGTGTATTTTCAATTGTTTGGTGGAGGCAAGAAGGTAGTTTTCATGCTTGCTTGGAAAAATATTTTGGACCAAGGAGCTACAGTAGAATAATATGTTATTTTTAACAAAACATAAAGGCATAGCAGTATCACCTTGAAAAGATCTCTTCTTCAGTGGCAGCAGAATGGCATTTTGGAATGGCAGCTTGAACTAAATAGTGTCTTTGAGTCAGAGAGGATATCTTTCTTCTGTCTCCTTTCTCATAAGATTTGTAGCAGTTTAAACATTTGTGACAGACTTACTAATCAGCTATCTTGATGAGATCTAATTAAGCAGTGCCTTCTTGTGTTGATATAATTTGAAATGTTGTCCTTCCTACTCTCAAATCTTACTTTAAATTATTTAGAATATACACACAAGTTGCAGTGAAAGTATTGAAAAGTTAGACTGAAATTAGTTTTGAGTCTTTAAATTCAAGAAATATAGACAAATAGGCAATCTTTATTTCATGATTCATTGCTTAACTCTAATTTAGGTGCTGCCTTTAGCATTCTTAAGTACAGAAGAATGTAGCTCAAAATATTAGGTTTGTAATCTCTGATGTTTTTTTTTATTCTGCTCTAATTGTGATGACTTACAACTCTTTGACTTTCTGGTTGCTCAATTTGTGGGGCAGAGAATTGGTAGAGCTTAATACGGAATAAATATTACAGGAGTTCTACAGGAGTGTGAAAAAATCAATATATTTAATTTAAAGCAGACAGGTAACACATCCAGACCCAACAGATTTTCATCAAAAATCAAATAGGATTTTAACATCAGCATGTTCCCAAAGATCTGAGCATCTGGGAACTCTCTATGGCATTAAAATGAGGAATGGTTACATATTCCTCTTGGATCATTTCTAAATAAGTAATATCCCATAACCCTTTTATTAAATGTGTGGGTTTTACAGATGCTCTCTTCTAATCACCTGCTTATGGATCTACACATGATATCACTCTAACAGATGATCTGTCTTGCAACACTCATACGTAAATAAATACAAGGAAAGACTTGGGGTCCACCAGTTTCACAGAGTCACAGAATCACAGAATGGTAGGGGTTCGAAGGGACCTCTAGAGATCACCTAGAACAACCCCCCTGCTAAAGTAGGTTCACCTAGAGCAGGTTGCACTATCCCTTCTCTGCATTGTTCATCGCCAGGGCACCCACCTCATTGCAACACGATGCGATGCAATAATACAAGTGAAGCTTTATAACTAATATTTTGAATCACCATTTCTAATGATCTTATCAATGCTTATAAATACCTAAAGGGCAGGTGTTGTCAAGAGTATTGGGCCAGACTCTTTTCAGTGGTGCTCAGAGACAGGACAAGAGGCAACGGACATGGTCCCTCCCAGCCCCTATGATTCGGTGATTCTGTGATTGCTCCTTGGGACATTTATGAAAAGTAGATCCTTCTCAGCAGTAATATATTCTTTTTCTTTTTCTTCTTCTTAACTCAGCTTATCTTCGCTAACAGAGGTAGATTTTACTCCTATCTTTCTAATGAAAGGGTGAAATACAGGACTGAACCAAAATTTTACATCTATAAATACCCTAATCTAAGCTATGTTTGAAGCCCAGAAGGTAACAGAATGATCAAATGGAAGATTTATCAAATATATTCAATATACGTTTTAACAGAAAACTTACATTTTTAAAGGAACTCTTTATCAAATAATGAAGATTAAGCGGATTTGTTTAAAGACTGCATGTTGCAATGGATCTTCTTCCATGTTACTGCTGATGTTTCGATACTTGTTGAGTAAACTGGTATTAATACAACGTTAGGGAAAATTTCCCTTCCTGAGAGGAAATCTAGCTAAACAAAGCGATATTTAATGTTTTCTATTATATTTATTTAACTAAAATGGCTGATTAGATGTTAAACAGAACAGAGGTTAATGATCTTTGTTATTAGTATTGTAAAAATTAAGAAAGAGTAAAACAGGGTTAATGATGTATCCCATTATTGTTATTACGGGGATTAAAAGCATGTTGTTGTCCACTGCACTGAAAAAATGAGCCCCAAGCTGACAGTAATCAGCAAAATTATATTATTACCTAACCTTATGCTGTAACCTATTACTCTCATCATTGTATTTTTGTGTGAGATCTATGTGTTTTAGTTAAGTCTCTGGTTTTGTATGTAAAAATCGAGGAAAGAAATTCACATCTGATTTAGTCCAGCCCGCATATGAAAGCTGTTATTTATTGCTTAAAGGCAAAATGAAACAGGAGAGTGGATAGGGTAAAAGGTGAGTAAATTGAGGGTAATCTGAGTTTGTTCCTCATACCTAAAGGGATGTCCTTGTCTTTTCATTTTACCTTTTGTTTTGAATATTTATATTACAGCAAAGTGTCCACTGGGAAGAGAAAAAAGGTATCAACTGGTGAGATAAAACTATCTATTTATTATTGGTTGTTTTTGTTATGATTGTGTGTGTCAACCCAGAACAAGACTTTATTGTGCTAGGCTCTATACAAACAGAGAATACCAGATGGTCCTAGCTCTAGAGAGCTTATAATCTGAATCAACAGGGTGAATGATGAGGCATAACATAAAACAGTAGTGTGAACAATGTGATGGCAGCAAATGTTACATTAGTTCCATAATTTCTTGCTGAAAGCAAGGAGGGAGGGTTTAGTATGTTTACTGGTGGATTAGGTCTAATATGGCAATGGTGACCTTGTTAGCACTTTGCAGCTCTGTGAATACATTCGATGATGACACTGGGAAAGAGCCTTATGGCTGCACACTTCCTTCTTCCCCCTCCCAGTTGCCCCTGCACCTCTTTCCAGAGGACAGAAAGACAGAAAAATGAAGAAAAGGGTAGCTGCTATGGATATCAAGAAAGGCTGAGGTGAAACTACTGTAGGGGAAGGACAATTTTGGACCAAACAGCTAACCATATTTTTAGCCAAAGAAAATTATCTGCTTTGGCTACTTCTCGTTTCTTCTGCTGGACCTTCTCGCTGGCTTGCTTCTGTAGTTTTACATTAGTAATCAATGGTCAGAGGGAGAAAAAGCCATGTGAAAACTCCTACTGTGGGTGGAGTTTCCCCTATGGGTGGTGCTCCAATTCTTGCAGTGTGGAGAAGCAAAGGACCTTCTGCTCCCTGCAGTTGCAGTTTCAGCTTAGTCTTTTTATATACTGTCATCTATAGCTGGAGTCCATATGAAAACTCATTCAACCTGTAGAATAATCTCAAAATTATTTGACTCCTCCAGACTTAAGGAGTTCAAGGCAGGTCTTCGTGCTTCAGGCGTCATCTCCATTTTTTCTGTCCTGAATGTTTTTATAGGACAGAAACCTGGTTGTACTTCAACCAGTCCCTTTATTTAACTACTGTTACTTCTTGATGTTAGTCATAAATAAACTAACAATGCTTTTTTAAAAAGGAATATAGAGATGCTGGAGTTGCTTGTTTAGGAAGAGTAGGCACAAGGCCAAATAGTACATCACAAATATCTTCCTGAATGCTCATGATACCAAAAGTCCAGAAACAACAAAAACCTAGACTTGTTAGGGATGTATGTGAAAATATAAAGACAATAGTGAAGACATAGGTTTAAAAAAATCTAGATGTAGTTCACAGAAAAATAATTTCTGTTTTTCTATGATTTCATCTGGGGGAAGAGATAATTGTTTCATTTTCTGAAGGTGGTTCATGTTTCAACTTCTTTGCAAATTAGAGGAGGCATTTTGACGTAAAGACATTCTCAGAGAGAAAGACAAAATGTAAGAAATAGAGGATGTGTACTTTTGATTGTTTTACAAGTTTTTTTTAAAGTAAATTTATTTATTTCACAAAGTTTATGCTGCCCAAGCTTCTGCCATTTTTATATTTCTCAGGAACCATTTCTGACTCAAAACTGAAATCTGGATTTGATGTATTTTGCAAAAAAAAAATAATTCAATTTGTACGGACCATATCTGGAAAAAATAATTTCAAAAAAGGAATGTAACTTCCCACAATGTTCTAAAAGTTGTAGAGACAAATATGTTTATAATTTGCCTCCTATTTGAAATCTCTGTCATGGCATTGTGGAATTTGGAGTCTGAGCAGAAACATCAAATACTTCTGGCACATTTTCACCTCTAATACTCGTACAACATGAATGCAAGCACTTAAGAAGAAATTATGGGAAAGAAAGAGTAGTAAATAGACAACGGAGAAAAGGGGAGGTGCTGTGAAACTAGCAGGAACAAAAAAGAAGAAAAAGAATTTGAAGTAGGAAATGTGAACTAGGGTGAGGTTGGTGGGAAACAAGTAACCATTTAAAAGTTTCACGAAAATGTATTATCACTATAGTGCACTTTAATAAATGAATAATTTTTAAAGCATATATATTGCATACTGTAAGGGCTTTTTTTCACTGAGTATACGCACACATCTAAACACAATTCCCTATTTCTAAAAACCGCATTTTTGCTGAGTCCGTCCTTTGGGATTGCTGCCAGGCAGGTTAAATTCTAGTTCCATCTAATCTCTGTCATAATGGAACATGGAGGCTATTCAGAAAACGCTGCTACATTATCCTTTGGGTAGCATATGGATTTCTATCACCTCTTGTCATTCATCATGTATTTATATTAAGACTATCTTTTAGAAATTGTCAGCATAGGGAACCCTGACCCTGACACATCTATACCACATTACAGTACAAAGAAATAATAAAGGAGCCTAGAATCACTAAAACTGTGGATACATGTGCAATATGAGCCAGCAGAGCTGATGTACGTCTTATGACTGTTAGCCATTCCTTCAACTCTGACATCATCTGCTTGCAAAATATCCTGTTGCTTTTATTTTCTAGCATAAGGTAATGGCATGCCAAATACCAGCGAAGATAGCGAGGAACAGACTCAGTTCTTCCTGTTTCCTTTGCACTGTACCTGCCTCTCTGAATGGTCCTAGAAACAGTTATGGGACTTCTCAAAAAGAAAGATGTCCTGAATATAAATAAAGACAACACTGACTATTTCTGATTAATTGCTTTGATGTCAAACCAAATGCTCAACCTGTGTTGTTTGACAATACTGTTCATTCTTCTTGAACTAAGACAGTTTTCTAAGCAAATATTTGCATTTCTTTGATTAATAGATGCTTGCACAAAACATATTTTGTCAACTCTCTTCCTCTGTTGGATATAATCTATTTAAGTCTGTTTTTTCCAAAGTAATCTGTGAATTATTTTGTTAGCTACAACGTTCATTGTGCAGCTAAAGCCTCCCTCACCTGTTTAAAAATACACAGGAGTATAATGTCCTGGCAGTAGGTTAGCAAAAGAAGAGTGACAGTAATAAATTAATCCTAATGCACATTGTGTCACTGGAAAGGAGCCACTACAGTTTTTCTGCACTTGGTTAAATTTAGTGTGCAAAACAGCTCTCATGTGAGTTTGGTCATGCATCTCTTGGTGTCCTATGAATCAATCAGAATTTTTTACTTCAGTTTTGGGCTTTGTGTTAAAGACGCTAATGTAGTTTGTATAAGATTTAAGAAATAATTTGTAAGGTGTCAGATCTTGACTTACCTTGAATAAGCTTGTTTTCCAGAAGTGAGTGTTGGGTACCTTCCACTAGTCAGAGTCTTTTATTCATTTGCACTGGTACTATTGAGACGTATCAAATTTATCTATGCAGAAGAGTGCGGGTATCCATACTGTTAGTCTTTCTTTAGAAAATCTTGACAAAAGTGAGTTCACAATTCTTATGGGCCTTAATGGCAACTCTGAATGAATAGATCTAACCATTTATGATGAAAAATGCATCTTTTGGTGAAACACTTGTTTTACCTGTACAGCAAGTCTTTGAATGCTCTTGTTGACCAGAATGAAGTCACTGTTTTCAATGCTGGTGTGTGCTGTATGAGAACAGATAAAAGCAGAGGAAATTCTGGAATGGAAAGCAAAAGCGTCTACCTAGCCAGGTCTAAGGTACAGGACTTAAAACTTCATCATTATTCTCATCATGTAACTCATGTTAAGCTTACTTTCTCACTGTCATGCTGGTAAGTTACTTAATGCTTCCATGCAGCTATTTCTGTATAGCCTGCTTTGCTTAAGCAGACGTGAGATATGCCTGCTTCTTACCTCATCTGCATATTATCTGTAGCAACAGGCTCCTCAGTTCAATGAGGCATTTTGACATGATGAGAATGCAAGTTATGACAATAAGAAAATGTTCTATTTTTTTAGTTGCATTTGTATTTGTTACAGTATATTTTTTGAAAATTGCATGCTTCGTGCTTCAATGTATAAAATCACCTTTTGTTTCTATTTCAACCTCAGTGAAGGCATTGTCTTGGATAAGGATGGTCTTAAGCATTTGTTAGGTGTTTTTTGATTCAGAAGCTGTAATGTTCTGCACCTGAAAACATGCAGAGTTATGCAAATATGTGCTTTATAGACATTTTTAGAAGAAGTTGGCAGTTACGATGTCAGCTGAGTTATTTCTTCCATAAACAGACTGTTCAGATATTCTGTATGAAGGAACAAAACTGGAGAGAACATTTTATGAGCAACGGAAGAGCAGTAACTCAGGCTATCAAAGAGAAAATATTATATAATCATTATTTATATGGTGCTTTATTTCCTTCCCTATAGTCAGTCTTTTTGTAATTGTTTGTTTTCCTGATAATTGTTCAATTTTTCCTTTGTAATTCATAAAGTCCACCTTTCGTCATTAGAATAATATTATTTACACATTAGGTTATTAGTGAAACAATTGAAAGAAATCTGAAATAATGTCTGATAAAAACCAATTCATGATACTTTCTCATTTTATTTTGGCAAATATATTCAAGGTGACTGTGCACAAAATGTAATTTGGCCAACAGTTGTTCCATTGCACATGTAGTGTGAATGGAATACAAAGCTATATCACTGGTACAGGAAATCATAATATTGCATTAACAAGCGGGATTGTTTCTCTCCATGGATGTACCAAACAATAAGCTTAAAAGAAGTTAGTAACATGCGATCAGAATCAAGCATCCTTATGTTGAACAGTACGTTTTAGTTCGGCAGCGAATCCATATTTCTGAATGAGCCATGATATGCTAGCATGCTTGCCTATTGAGTGGACAGTCAAGATGTCCAACAATTAGCAGCTCCCCTTGCATGATGTAAAGGGGTTAGGGATTAAACCTTTCAAGTCAGAGTTCTATTTTTCTATATGCTTAAAAGCCGTAGCTCATAGGTTATTCTTTTTTTTTATTATTATTTTTTATTTATTGTGGTCTTCCATTATCAGCAATGATCTTGTCTTTAACCTTTCGTACTACAGGTTCACCATTAAATGTCAGATAACTTGTTTCATAGGCTAATTTTTCTTTTTCATTTTTACTCCTATGTTGACATCCATGTCGTTATGGCTCTTTGACATCTTCAGTGAAATATGGTGTCAGAAGGAAACATTTTCTGGTCCATTCTAGAGCCATATTCACTACAGTGAACTAGATCATCTAGCAATACATTTTCCATAAACAGTTTGGATTATAATCTATTATTTTTGCTGGAAAAGAGCTACTAATGGGAATAATGTCACTTTGGTTATGAGCATTCTTCTAAATCAAACAACTTGGATTTTAAGGAATTGTTATAACTGCTTTTTCTAAAAATTAAGTACATTAAGTCCTTTTCTGCCCTTCAAATTTGCTGCATAACTGTAGAGATAAATTTGTTGTACCGATAGTATAATGCACAGGCATGTTGAAAAAATGAGGAGGAGATAAAAAAATCTGTTCACTTTGGCAGCTGAGAAAACAGGAAGCAGCGAGGGCAAATGCTGGTTTAGGGTGCAAGGACTTTGCCTTCCCTGTATCCATTTCCATGATATTGCTTCTTTATCCTGTATTCCATCTTCTCTAAACTATGCTGCTAACCTGAGAAGACAAAGAGTATCAGTCTAAAGCTTTGCAGTGAGGGCATTATTCTTTTGTCCTCTGTCAGTGGCTTCATCAAATGCCTACAAAGGCTATGTCTGAGGTCGGCTGTACATTGCCTGCACAGTAAGACAGGGTTGTAACATGTTCTGACCATGTGATTGAAAGGCCCACAGCCTGCAGTTCTGAAGGGTGGTCCTCAGTTGCTCAGGTGAACATCTGGTGTCAACTGACACACTCTGAGGTACCTGAGACATTCACATGGAGATGGCAGATATGATGCAAGACTTATGGAAATATTGACTACTTCTGGAGTGATGACTGGATGCAAGATTGACATCACAGAGCATCTAAAATGGCAGAGATACCTACTTGGCAACTATGTCCAAATGTCTTTATTTAGGCAGTAGAACCCTTCACCCTTTCATGTCTTGTATCCAACCCTAGATAGAAAGGTTGTGCACCACTGTAACTGGAAAAAATACTATATATTTATGCATTGTATTGTTTTTCAGATCCATTTATTTTGCTGTATTTCTTGGTACTTCTGCACCTTTCAGAAAACCCCATTGTGCCAGTACTACTGAGAAGCAACAAATTATAGCACAGGGATGGGAGTGAGCCATGGCAAGCCACCCAGAAGGAGGTTCTTGCTCTGACTTGAAGTTTAAAGTCTGAGTTTGAAGAAGAAGATATTGTCCTGTTTTCCTGCAGCTAAGTACAGAGGAGGCTAATCTTGGGTTGAGACATGAGAATAAATAGCAGGGCTCTCGTTGTCCATTCTTCCCTGCAGTCCTACAATAATATTGTCATTGTTCATGTTTTTAGTGCAGTCACAATTTTCTCCTGGTTTCTGTGTCCGCTAGAAAGATATTCCCACAGGAAATAGGAGAAATTCTGCAACACTCTACTGAGAATGATAGGTGTGCTTGTGCTATAGCAGGGGGTTGGAAGATAGAGATTAATGGGAAGGAAGCAAAAACTCAGCAAATCTTCTCTGCCAGAATATCTGTGCTATGTACAGGAGGAAGTGAATGATGTGGAAGAGGAATAAAGTGGGCTATTTTTTGCTCTACGAAAGGCCAGAGCTGACCTCATCCTAGGTTAGTAGGATGCGTTCAGAAATGAAGCATACTTATTCATGGCTCTGAAAGTTTAAAAGTTCACATTTTTTGCAGTTGTTGAGGAGAATAAATAAGCTTTTGAAGAGGGCTAATGTAGTAAATATGATTAGCCAAGAACACGACATACGGAGAATTTTGAATTGATTTAGGGGAGGCAAGGAAATATAAACAAACTTTGACAATGTGTGTCACAGTCTCTCCTAAAAACTTTTTCCAGAGGATCTCAGAGTATTTTTCAAATGTTAACAAAACTGATTCATAAATTATACTTTGCTTATTTTACAATGAATAAATATAGACATATATTCTAAACGTATAGAAGAGATTTACATGTAAATAATTATCTTTCCTCATCACATAGGTCCAAGGCAATTCTAGCATGATATTTTAAAAATACATCACCTGACAGTATCACCTAATATTCTGCAGAAGTATATAATTGAGATAGTTTATTCATTAAGAAAATGAGTAGCAATTATTTACTTTACCTACTACATCAACTAAAGCTGAAAACTAAAAAAAGTATAAATAAATTCATAATGATAACATCAGCCCAGGTAAACTGAATTCTACATTTTGAGATATATTTTTTGGATTGTCCTAAGTCTGGAGCTTGCCATCATTTTTTCAACTCAAGCAGAAGTTTTGGAAACTGTTATGTATTATTGTAAGGTGTATTTTTAACCTGGGGTTGCTACAAGGTAAAGACAAGGAGTAGTACACTATTTGACCCTTCACAGGAATTCCAGATAAAACCCCAGAAGTTGAGTCAGAGATAATCACAAGATCTGGAATCTGCAATAACAAACTGTTCATATATCTACCTGTCAGCCGTCTTCCTCTAAGGGAGGGACACAAGGTCACTGAAATGGCCACTTTCCATCACTTTTTTTTTTTCCTGGACATACAGTGGGGTAAATGAAGAATCAAATATTTAAAGGAAAATATTTTTCCATCAAGACTAAGTAAATTTATTTCAAATGTTTTTTAGTTAGGTTTATTTGTCCTTTTTTACAACTTTCCATACTATGCTAATCAAGGTTTGAAAAAGAAAAAGATATTTCTAAGTTTGATTAAGGTAATACGTTCTAATTAAATAACTCGGGTATTAACTTTTCCATTAAATGAAAATGAGAATGCATGGAAAGAGAAGCGGAATCACAAAGCCAGAAGATGGATCAATTAATAAATTCAGTAAACCAGTTCTACCTGGAACAGTACAATACATACCATCAGGTTTATGGTACGTACAAGCAGTAGCACTACCCTCCCAGTCCTATTCTGTTATAAATTTTTAAAATATCTCAGATCCCCAGATCCACAAAAGATTCTGTTTTAAGAGCTCCTAACAGTCACGGCTGTGGCTATTCAAGTAGTAAAAGCTGTAACATTTACTGTTTAATAACAGTTTTCTGAAAGGGAAGGTGCTGAAATTGTTAGAATCAGGTAGTTTTATCTGTGATTTTCTCTATTACAAGAAGACCAGTATTTAAAAGCAAAAGCAAACAAGCTATGATCTTGGCTCTGTTAGAGCATTTAATCCATGTTCAGTTGCCCTTTGTCAGCAAACTCTGGAGAAGTAGCAGTAAGCACAGTGGCAAAAAAATGTTACTTTGACTAAGATAATTTGAAAGAGAAAATGTATTTGGATATTTCAGATATATTCAGCAGTTAATACTTCTGTGAGGCAACTGAAGAACAGAAATGATTATATCTCTGTCCCTACCTCCCTGCTCCTCATACAGTCTGGGGAACTCACAGCTTTGTATTTATTTATCAGAGTTACAGCTGGCTTTAGGACAGTGCTATTCTCGTTTTTCAGGGGCAGGGAGGGAACTGTGAGCTGCCTGAGTTCACACAGGACGTCGGGGCAAGAACAGGCAACGGAGATCTATTCTCCTGGGTCGTGCGTTGGCACTCGGACAACTGAACCCAACTTCCTTCTCTCCGAGCCTGGACAGGACACAGAAACGTATTCATTTGGCAAAGAGGGAGGGGAACCCCTGCATCCCTTCCTCATTTTGTTTTTATTTTGGAAGGGCCAGTTGCAGTTCTCATGCAGGGCAAGGTTATTTAAACTTGATGATCAGTAGCCACATGTTTTTCAGTGTTTCCTAAAGTGTATAAAGGACAAATTCCAGACAGAGCACAAATCTACCTAACCACACAAAAAGCAGTACCAGTGGATTTTGCCAATCTATATAATGAATGTTAATAATTCATTGTTGGTCAATGTGCATCCATTTACTATAATTTATCTTTATACATATATAGTATATTTTTAAAGGCAAAAAGAAGCAGCATGAGTAGCATATGTTGAATGAAAAGAATTTTTTCTTTTCTATTTTTCTTCTTTTATCTGATATTATAAAGATACATTAGAAGACACATCTAGAAACTTTTTATAGTTGAAAGGAAGGTCCATTGTTTTGAATGACTTAGTGATCATACTATTTATAAAATTGAATTTGTTTTCCTGATTTTCTGAAAAAGGTGCCTTCCTGTTTAAGTTAATTTTATGTGTATGTAATATACTGCTGTTGTACTAAAACAGAGTACGGTAGTAATATTTTATCATACTTTTCAGTGTCAGTATTTTTTTTGCTAGTTCTGTAAAGGCAGCAGTGTTCTTTTTCAGATGGTGTCTCCATAAAAATGAGACCATACGCTCTCTGGGGAAAAAATGTAAGTTTTTCTCATATGCAGGGTATGGATCTGTATTACTTATGTCCATCAAAAACATTTTCATAATTTAAAAAAACAGATTAATTTTCTGCATTTGAATAAATGTATTTGTTTCTTTATATATATATATATATATTCATATCTACCTTAAACCAACTTGATGTAAGCATAGTTTATTAACTTGTTAGCTATAATGAATTAGTTCCCCAAGATCTATACATTGGCACCTTGAGACTTAATATGCCAGAACAAGTGCTCCTACTCCACAGCTTATACTTTGCTTTGTCTGAAACCTAAGAGAAGCTATTCGCATTTGTACTGCATGTTTTAGTTGGAGACTTGGCACCACAGGAGTCATGAAAGTTGAATCTGTCTTCTAGTAATTGTTTGTGGCACTGAAGCCTCCTTGATATGCATTAAGGTACCAGGACATGTGCTTATCAAAATTTGTGAGGCTATCTTTTATTACATTAAATGTCATAGTTATAACTTCAATTATTAATCACCATAAAGAGTATAATAACTTGAAAAAAGAGATTATTTGGGGGAGAGGGAGATATAATATCGGTCACTGGCAATTCCACCAAGTGCAGAGCAAAAGGAAGGGAGAGCTGCAAATGCTCATAAGTTACATTAGCAGTAGAACTTCTCAAAATTTACGTAGTGTTAGATTGACAATTTAGTAGCAGAAAGCACAATCTCCAAGAAATTGATTCACTATTGAACAAATCCATTGCAGGCATTTTAGTATCACACAATAAATAAAGAAAGAGGGAACATGCCATAAACTAACTCAATCAATTGTAGGAGAATAGTGTCCTTGGAAGGAAAGCATGTACAAGGCAAACTTCCCTCATTTCCTACTTGCTGAGGGACTGAAGCTGCTCAAAATGGCCTGAAAAATAGCCCTACCTTGCTTATCTCAAGGGGCAGTGCACCCAGTAAGGTGCACCAGTCCCTGCTGATAGGGATGAACCTGGCTGTATATCTAGCTTTTGTTCTACTATTCTAGATACAGTAAAGAAGGAATAAAAAGACTACATACTTTCCTTTTGAAAGACAAGCATATTGTTTAAATGGAAATCACAAACTTTTATTAAGTCAGCATGCAAAATGTGGCAAAAGTACAATTTCCAGTTGTTGACAGCATGCATTACATTTGTCCCTCAATCAGAAGCAATAAATCCAAGTGGGAAACTAGCAAAGCATCAACCTTTCAGAGAACCTGTTGTGTGTTTTCTGCAGCACTTTCATCAGTGTGGGGGATTTTTCACAGCTGCTGCTAAATGATACTGGCTAGTTAAGATGTTGTGTAATTTTGGGATTTACACTGTGAATATTCAGTGAAGTGAATGCAGTCACTTTCACAAAATACTATTACATGTCACCCTACATGTCATTAACATTTCATTTGGTCCACTTCAGAAGACAGTGCTCGCCTGGTGTCACTGAAATAAATGTGGCCAAGTAAATAGTACAGTAACATTTTCTTCGCAGAGAACACTCATTGTTTTATCATTTACAAGTCACTTTTTAAACTCTGTCAGAAAGTAAACTTTCCTATAATAATATCCACTTATGTTCAGTTGCTAGTATGAAGCCAGAAGTTAGTATCTACCCACTGGACCATAAAGAATTTTTCAATAAGATGCTATCCAGTTCCTGTGGAAGTTCATTATGTTCATAAATCACTCATAACACTGAGTAAATAAGTATGAAGGAATTTGATTCCGGGTTTCCATTCCCCTGTCAGACATTCAACTCCTGCTGTAGCCACTAGAAAGAGTTTGCTTATTTGTTTGTTTGTTTTTTTCATGGAGGCAACATGGGCTTCACAACTGATCTTCCTTCTATTGTAGATATTTCAGGATTTTTTTCTTTGATTGTTTTTGAAGTGGAGGCCAGAAAAATTACAAGGGAACTGTTGCTGAACTTTCTTATTCTGAAATTATGTCCAAATACACAGTACTTTTACATTTCAGGTCAGTAGATTCAAATGATTATATTTGTGGATATGAACCTAAGAACTGATAAAGTAAAAAACTACCTGCATTTGTTTAAACATATTGTGTGTTACTAAACCATAAAAAATGAGGAGGGAAGAGATTCTTGATTTATATAACTACTTTCTCTTATTTCTTTATTGTTTCTTTCTCAGAACAGCACACTGTTCTGAGCCTGGTACTTTTTCGTAAGTAATGCCATTATATTGGACAGAATTGGCCTCCTCACTATATAGTGGATGCTGTAGTTGAGAAGAAACAAGTATGGAAAAAAAATCTTAACATAACCCAGTGTCACCCAGTGTGTTCTTCAGTCTATCAGTCATTTTGTCCTTTCTGAAAGATGAAATCTGTCAGTCTGTACAGTGTTGTACTATGCAGAGTGACTACAGTAGTAGCGGCCAGCTCTTTAGCATCACTGCCTAAAATAAATTCTTATTAGCATTCTGATCCTGAACACATGTCAGGAGAAGTCATTACATGTAGCCAAGCAACTGCGTGTAGCTATCCCTTACTCCCTGTATTGAGTGCCTGGGTAGGTCTACCTCTGTATCAAATTTATGCAACTGAAACATGAATCAATATTATTCTTCATGCATCATCAACAACCATCTCACAGGCTTGCACAGCCCATAGTTTAGGATAAATTAAGGGATAACTTCCCTGATGAGCTGGAATCAAGGTGGATTTCTTTTCTCATGGTTGAGGCAAATTTTTTTCTAATTGAAAAAATGAAATAAAAACAATTTCTGGAGCTGAGAGAATGACTGAAAGGTGCTGTCATGAGTTTGGAGGGAAGTAATACTTTTATTATTAAAATTTGTTCAGGAAGAAGTTTTATGCTTTAGCATAATTACTGATGGTTATGCAAAGAACCTTCCACTGTATTTATGAACACGATGGACAAAGTGGGATCAGGTTTTCTGGAACTCTGTTTATAATGACTTTGTCTGTTGAACTCAGGTTAATTATGAGGGAGGCCCCATCTGAGGAAGAAGGCACACCACAGAACAAAAGTGATCCATTTTTTTCATTCTACTGTTTGAATTTTATCCTTTCTTCTTTCATCTTTTTTCATCTTATGGAAGTGATTATAAGTGCTAATGAGACATTTGATCTTGCTTCAGGCAGTCGTTTTCTGGTTAATACAACAGGGGTATCAAGCATCTATTTTGGTGTTATAGGAAGGCAACAGGCTGGGGTCACATAATCTTGTCTCTTATACCTACCCAGTTGTGGCAATCCTTTTTCTGTTACCTCAAATACTTATTACACTATTTTATTTTTCTGTCTGCACCTCTTATATGAACTCCTTGTCACTAATTTATGTCAGGAAAAGATATAACTGTTACAGGTGTTTCCAATTTAGAAGCCAGTCAGAAGTATTCGAAACATTTTTTTTTTTGCTTTTGGGAGCTAATTCTAGTCAAGTTGAGAATTACAGATGTGTTGTTTAGTTCAAGAAACAAGTGGTGACTGATGAGCAGAAGTAACGCTTGAACCTGGGACCCAAGGAGTAGAGTTTAATAAATTGGGGTATCAGTCTACAGAGAACTGTACAGTTTGAAAACATGATTTCTTTCATGTTGGCTTAATTTTTCAGAAACCATAACCAAACCTGGCAGTTCTGAGCCATTCATTTCATCAGCCTTATTTATCAGCAGAAAGTCAGAGAGCACTTTTGGGCCTGTGCTCCTCAAGCGTTGATAAGTACGCGAATAGACGGCACTGCTTGTATTACGTAGAACACCCAGTGGAACTGGGAAAACAGTTTTGATGTAAAGGAAGTACCTTTGTGAAGACCCAAGGTATGTACACCAGGCAGGCCCAAAATATTTCATCCATTAGTATAAATTTTCCTTTTGAGGAAATAACACCTGTTAATCACCACTGCTCTTTTGTTATGGTATAAACAGTTTCTCATTGATAACTTGTATGTGGAGCCCTTCTAGCACCTCCTTTCCATAAATTAAAGTTGGTGCCAATTAGACATTTTATAGGAGACAGACACTTGTGAGATCTCTGATTCTATGATCTCTTCTAGAAATGAACACAGGAGAACAGAGGCCAATTAGTGGAAATACTTTCCTATAACCCAGTTATTCTAAGTAATATCAATAATTTTTACAAACACTCTTGCTCTGAGACTGATAGAAAATGCTGCTAAGTATTTGTCTGCATATGCATAGGCATTAAGTCTGGTGGTCAATGAAATGTGTTCCAAAGTTGCATTACAAAGCAGAATAGTATATGACCATCAGATGTATTCAGTCAGCAAAATCAAGTTTGTGAATTGCCTTCATTTTTTCCCACCTAATATTCGAGCAAAACTTTGGGTTTAACTAATAGCTTTTACTAGAACATTTAAAAGCACACAAAAAATAGAAAAAAAAAACCTGTGGGCTTTGTTTCTGATATGTGGAAAATGAAAACAGGCCTAGAGAGAAAAGAATAAATATCTCAAACTAAACCTTTAAAAGCTGGTGAATTGTCAGCAATTTCTAGTGGGCTTTTCCCCAAATTTTTTCCTCTGAAAAAATCAGCAAATATTTCTTGATCAATACCTTATTTGGGAGCATCTCTCTTAAGCACTGGATTTTAAAATATATAATTTTAAATTTGTGACTGAACGCTGCTGATTAATTAGATTAGGGTGATCTTTAAAATCAGGCTTCCAATGCAATAAATGATAAACAAGATTTTTCTTTATATAAATAAACCACTATAGATACTTGATAAGTCTTTCAAGTTTCAAAACTTCAAAGAAATTTTAGATTAAAAAAATTAATTACAATGAAAAAAATTCTTGAAAATTTATAAAAATTTTCATCTTCAAAGATTTCTAATTTTATAAATATTTCATTAAATATTTCTGCTAATAAACATTTCTTATAATATTTCTGAAACATAAAGACAAAGAGAATGGTAAGAAAATCAAAGCATGTTAGAAAACGGAAATGAAAATGTACAGAAATTTTTTTTTCTGATTATCATGCAAGAGCATGTGAAACTGAGGGCTAGAATCTACAGTCACTAAGTGGATTCTTATTATTCTTAACTTTACAATTTTGTAGTCCTACACAAATCAGTAAAGACCCACATATATAATGTTAGCTAGAGTAAAAGAGGTCAATTCTACAAAAGCTTATGCCTTTATGTAACAATTAGATGAATTGATTGTACTCATAGTATAACTCCTAAACACAGATATTGTAGGTTATTTTCAGGAATGGGACCAACATTAGGTTTCAAAATAGTTTTTTTTAATATGTTAGACTTTGTTAAGTCTACTTAGAAGAGTGTTAGGGAGTAGAGGACATGTGTTTTTTAAACCGGACAAGTTTCTGACACATGCTGTCATATTTAGAATACTAGTTCCTAACATAGCGCTTTTTGCCTCCTTCAGAATATGACTTCACATTTTGGTAGTCCTCAAATTCACAGGCATATGTCAGCTTCACCAGCTGCTCATTAATTTATGGATTTTAAAGAAGGTAGGGAAATGTGGAAAGTTGTTTCTTATCGAGTGTGTCAAGTGTGCATGTGACGGTAATAATGAGGAAACATAATGGGTTAAGAGGAGAGAACTCCCACTCTTAATCCCTTCCTGTTGGATGAGCCCCTTCACCAGAATTTGATCCCTCTAATGCACACACATTTCTAGCACAGTGTTTCTTATTTTAAGAGTTGTGGTGATTCATTGTATGGAGGTGGAGAGAACTGAGAGAACCCCTTTTTTCCTGCCTTTGCTTTTCTGGAAGAACTTTAGCAAACAGAATATTTAAGCATGATGGTTAATTTTATATCAGATTTGATCCGGCCACCAGTTACTTTTTACTTCTGCAGGGTGCTTACTCTGTCATTTAGTATTAGATGTATTACCTACAGAGCAGTAATTATATTTGACACATAATTATTATGGTTTTGATGACAAGAAGGCCTTTTCTTTTCCTGCTTTCATAACATATATTCCTGAAAGTGCTGGCTTGGTGAATACAGTTAGTTTAAAAGCAGTTGGATTTAAATTAAACCCGGGGACAAAGAACAAAATGAAAAGGAAAAGAGTGAGCACATTCGAAAATTCCACAGATGATCTCACACGAGTCGATTCTGAACAGGAAAGAAAGCCTTTAAGTGTTGTTAATGCAAAAGGAGAAGGAGCTGCCTGGCTGCAGCCATGCCAGATCCCCAACAGGAAAAGAGTGCTTTTAAAGTTAATAAACTGAAGGAGGTTTGGAAAAAACGGAGGCTCCTGGCAAGGCCACATAAACTACACAAATGAGTTTCTAATCTTGCCACATGGGCATTTTTCCAACTCTGCACTCTGAGTCACCCCCAGCTGCAGGCCTGGATGAGCAGTTTAACAATCCTTAGCTTCCCCCCACCCCCCCTTACCCCTCCTCCCCATTTTTTTTTTTAATGATCAGCATCAGAGTATCATGTTTCTGGAGCCTGGGGGCTGTGTGGTATTCAAACAGGCAGAGTGCTTGGAATTCCTCCAACCCTACCTGCAGCTGCCACTCTGCTGAGGTTAGAAAAGCAGGAGCTGCAAACTGCGCCATTACTTTCTTCCTACCTCACCTCTTGGTTTCTTATAGCGTGCACGGGGCCAAGTACAGTTGGGAGGATGCTAAATGTTCTTCCTGTCTTTCTAAAAAGAAAGAAAAGTTACAAGGCGTGGACAGAGCAATGTTAATGCTAGGGATCCTTCACTGGGAATCAAGGGGTTTTGAAGGAAACCTGAGCGGAAAAAAAATGACCTGGCTTCCTTCTCTGATCTGAGAGCTGAACATCAGCATCAAGGAAGCTGTAGCTGATGTACAGAGGATCCTTCCTTTTGATGTGACCTCTTCAATCAGTGCCGAAACAATGATAATCAAATTAACATACTATAAAGTAGCTCTAATTTTAGCCTGGTTTGTTATTGTAAGGGTTGGTAGGGGAGGCTAAAGGAGGAGGTGGAGGCTGCTACAAATGACTACTGCTATTTTTCAGCCTCTTAAGCCATATTTAGTAATGTGGGATATAAAAATAAGCTTTCGGTACAATTTTTCCTATTTGACTTCTGTTTCCTTTCTTCTGTTCCCTCTCCTAAAGAAGGATTTAACTAATTACTCTTTTAGCTGGATGTTGATAGACAGGTATTTATTATTGGTGCTGTAAGCCCTGAAATTTTTTTTCCACAGTGAGTCCACAGACATATACATTAAACTCCAATTCTCTGGGGCTGTCAGAGTTACAGACCAGCCCGAGGCATAGCAGTATGATAAAGTTTTCAGGCCCTGTTTAGTTAAGGCTGAAAATCTGGGACCCAGCCAATCTATACCACTCAGGGCTCTTTTCACAGTCCAAAATGATTTGGCTTAAACATTTCCAACTGTGATGAGGTCCCATTTCAGTGATTATACAGTCATTCACTTTTCCACATCAACATCAAAGTCATTAACAACTGAGTATTATTGCATTGGCTGGAATTCAGTTAAGGACTAGAGGGATGTTGCTCTTTATTAAGATAAATCATTGCCTTGGTTATGTCACCCATGAAATAATCAATTTACTGTGTTGGTTAATTTCCTCCCTCTTTGATCTGTGAAGTAAATTCAACAGATCATTGTTTCACACAACTGCCGTGCAAAGGATGCTTTAAAAGAAATGTACCACATTTTCTAATAGTAAGAGTCTGGTAACTATGTAAAACAAGACGACTGCATGTGGCCTGAGAACTTTGGGTTTTTTCCATTCTTCATTTCAACAGTTTCCTTTGAAAACTTGATGGGAAAATGAACCATCAGCACCTATTTGGGTGATCCTCCCTCAAAATTCCTGAGGAATTACCAAGAGGAAAGAGAAAAGCTAGGAGAATTGACTCTGAAGTCTTCAGAGGAGTTAGGTTTGTGCCAGAGCCAATGAAAATGTTTTCATCTAGGTATATGGCAATTTATTGATAGCCTTTTATGAGCTTTACTTATGGAGATGCTTACTGTAAGGAATTATTTAGAAAAAATCCTGCTCTCACAGCAAGCTAAATATTCTGAACAAAATAAATCTGAATAAAACAGTGTATGGGTATTGATCCATATTCTAATCTTTTGTTTTGCATTGAACTATGCATTCTGAAGTTAAAATATATATGTGAATAAATTTAGGCCACACCAACTATGGAACTCACTATGCCTATCAATGAGAAACTGATTATGAGAAGCTAAAAACCAGATTGGACTCTTGGCTTTACAGAATTTCACAGTATTTTTTGTATTTAAATCTTATTTTTCAAAGATTAAAGACTCATTTTTCACAGATTAAATGGGATAATCTAGGCTAATTAAAATTAATATAGACTTCACTACTTCTCTACTGTAATTTAAACTCAGATCCATGCCTCTTCTCAAACTTGAACTCTTCTCATGTCTATCTTCTTTAGAGCTTTGAAAAATAAAAGTAGTGCATGATGTGGCTTAAGAATTTGAACTCAGGTTATGCTGTAAAATTTGCCTAATTACTCCCCTACTGATAGTGTTGCCAGCCTGTATGAGTAAAACATATTTGCTAATTCTCAGGTCAAAGTTATGGATTAGAGCAAAAGATTAAGAAGATATACTGCTGATTTATTATAAGAATGACACTACAAATTCACTTCAAAATTAATGAAAGTTGATTGCAGATTAGTATCTATAGCACTTATACTTACAGTGTTTCTCCTCACATTTAACATTTTCAAACACTCTCTCCAGCCCCTGCAAAACTTGGATGTGATTTAGTGAAAGAAAAGCAATTTGTATTAACAAATTACTTTAGTGCATTTGAAAGTCATCTTCATGAAACAAAATATTCCATAGCTGAGTACGAAGGAGAATGAACACTGAAGAAAGTTCAAAATCAGAACTATGCAGCAATTAATTGTAAATCAGTCATGATATTCAGAAGATGTGAGGAAGCTTAGTATTGAACAGCTAATTGCAACTCCAGTAAACCTGCTTAATGCACATGACAATTTAACCCTATATTGCTTATAAACCTTCTCACTTGGCAATCAATCTACTATTTTCTAATTAATTGCATTTGTTAGTTTCTCGTTGTCAATTGCTTCATATTCATGGTCATTTGACCAATTAGTTCTCATTTCTAACTGAATCATTCTCAGGGCAGAAAGTAAAAACATTGCTATTCCTCATGCGTGATTACTTATTTTGTCGATATGAATGCATAGTAACTGCAAGTTTCTTCAAGCTGTTGTGGGATATTTATTTCTTAGAGTTTCCATGAGCTCATATGCTTAGAGTTCTTAGATGACAGAAACTCCTGGTGGAGTTTTGAACATGCATTTAGCTTTTGTAATTCTGCTTCAGGCAGTAGCAGGCAAGTTAAACAATCACTGATTGACTTTTATTAACTGTGATTTGTAAGGCTGATAGGCTCAGGAATGCAACCAATAGGCAGATTCTTGAAATCCAGCCAAGACAGAAATCCTACAGAAATCCCAAAAATAGCAGATAATACTGTTCCTACAAACTTTGTAAGGTATTATTGTTTTTCTAAGTTAGATATTTTATTTGAAAATTTCATTGATAAAGTTGTGATTATTAAAAAAATATAAGTATCTATTGAACACTCTGTCCTGTGCCATCTTATATGACATTAAAAAAATACTTTTTTCCACTAAGGTAGCTGAAGAATTTAAGTTGAAATGTTAACTGATGTAAAATTAATGTAATGGTTTCTTTGGCAGAAACTGGCTTTGCTAGAAGCCCTGAGGAAGATGCTGCACAGTGAGACTCCTGATCTGCCCTTGGATTATCCCCTTGCTCCGGGGGAAATGGGAGCCAAGCTGTACTTGGCGTGCATAGCTTTCCCTGCCGAGCAACTCCATTCAACCCAATGAAAGAGAGAGAGCAAAGGACCAAAATTATACCTTTCTCTAGGCTACCCACCTGTGCAGGGTGAAACACAACCCTGCTAAAAAACATTTTCCATCCCATGCTGATTTCTCATAGCTATTCTGCATATCCCATAATCTCCCTTGATGAACCAGATTTGTGCAAGCCAGTTCCTGATTATACAAACCATAAGTGATGTGATTTCATAGATTTTGATATTTGTGGGACCTTGGGTTCCTTTTTTGTTTAAGGGTTTGTTTTGGATTTAATTATTACATTGCATTTTTTGAATCACTAGAGCTGTGAATAAAACCAATTTCTCCTATGAACATATAGTTATAATTACATATTCTAGGGAAAAATTCCAATTAGTGATTTGGGTTTTATGTCTCTGTTTTATTTTTCATTGCTATGTCAAAATGCATCTGTCATAGTGTTTGGTCCTGCAAGCTTTCTATGTACAAATCCCCAGACTTCAGTGGCAGTTCTTTAATTTTGAAGGGCTTATAGAGAAAGTCTCAGAATCTCTAAGTGCATTTACACATTTGAAACCACATACATTAGTTGGATCAATGTCAGTGAAAATGCTTAACATTCTTCTTCAAAACAGAATCTTGAAATCTGTTAGCCTCCCTCTCATTTTTCCATTATCTCTCTTCTCGCTGACTGCCAAACAGGAATAATTTTTCCAAAGCCTTGAATACCAAATCTATTACTCCGTTCTATATTAGTTCTTATACTCTCCCTTGAGTGCTTATGCAGTGGATGCGCAGTGAAAGGAGCACTATAGTTTGCAATAGCATATAAAAGATTGAATCTGTCAGCAATTGAGGTGCTACCGTAAATTGAGTTTTCATTAAAATTTTGCTTTGCTTGTCCATTCATCTGCTACACTGCCAGTTTAGAGGAAGCAAACAGGCACTGGAAGTTCATTAATATCAAGTAAACAGCCAAATGAAACTATTATCCAAATTTCAAATGCGAGTTCTGCCCATCACCCGTGCTGGAAGCTGAGTGGCAATGAAACTAGATAAAGACATTTCCTCTTACTCATGCAAAATGGTATTGCTTCTGCTAAGAAGATTACTGCATGTGATGAAGAAAATATTTGGCACGGTGATTTCTGCTTCAACAGAACAGAAAATGCCTCTCCTAGACAATGAGCTTCTATGGGCAGTTAGGGACCACTGGTAGCACAGATTTTTTGAAAGAACAACTAAAAAACGAACTTTCTTTAGATAAATATTTTCTGCGATCATTTGATTTCCTGTTTAAATTTGCTTCTGCTGAAAAAAAAAAGAAAAAAATGTCAGGGAAAAATTGTGAGTAATCTCAAAAGCTTGTCAGAAGAGAAATGTAATCCTGAGGTGACCTACCTGCCTCATATTAAAGCTTTTTTTCTCAACAAATTGCTGTTAATAAACATTTATTCAGCTACATATCTAGTGTTTTCAAATGAATGATTGTGATTTCTGTTACTGAAATAAAACATAACTGTGACCGTGCTCCTTAAAACTAGTTCCCTTTCTCCTTTTTTTCTATGTAGATATGTTCATTTGTGTGTCATGCGTATGATGATCCATGAGCACATAAATATGGAAAACATTAGAAGAAATACATTCCCCTGCACAGATCTTTTGGTTTTCATTCAGTTGAGGCCAGCATGATCTAACCAGTGTTTTCTTGCACGTGCAATCCGGTCTATCACAGAGCTGCGAGGAAGGGGTGAGGCTACAGCCCCACTCACACACCTGGGTATGCCCTGGCAGCTGAATTAAAGCCTGACCATAGTGTTTCAGCATGGTCCGGGGAGGGGGACAGCAGGGGCTGATAAGACTGGTCTCTCTTCTCTGAACTGAAAGAGTAGACTCGCTTTGTGTACTTCTCCTTGCCACTTTTGCTTAAGTAAACTTTTGAATATTATTGGGGGCAGCGGAGCACTACTGTTAACAGTGCAAAATGAGTATCTGAAAAAAAGAAAAACAGAGACACATTTATCTAAGTATTTTCATTAATTGTCAAGGTGACCTAAGAGATGAGAGATTCAGGCTCAAATTCCTTCCTTAACTGATTCAGAATGGGAACTGAAAGCAAGATTTATGTTTTATACATGTGAGCTAGCCAGTATTCTGAGATGACTATTCTGTCACTGGGAATCTATAAAATATTTAAACAAGTTTGAAGACTATGAGCAAGTAACTTGATTATTATATTGCCAGGTAGTTGCGTTACTCAACCGAGTTCCATTCGTGCTGAGTTCTCTGCAGTAGTGACTATTCAATATTATACATAGAGCATCTATGGAAAAAAACGAGAGTGTCGCTTTAAAAAGTATACTATTCCATTCATTATGGTATCCCTAGGAGAGGAGTTCAAAAGAAGGGAGATGCCTTTTGATTTTTAATACCATCTATGAATGCACTAATATGAAAGACTTCACATTTTTAGGTATTTAAGACTTCATCTGTTTTAAAACCAAAAGTTAAAGCTTAGATCAAGCTTACTGCTGACGTTTTAAACATTTTTTTCCTTTTATTTATCAAAAAAGGGTCTAATATGGCATACAATTTGAGATTTGACTGAACCAGAAAGTGTTCTATTGGAAGCTCTGGGTACAGCAGGGGTCCTCCACGTCACCCAAATTGTCTCTGGAAAATATAGGTGCAATCTGTTACATTAATTTTTGTTTTAATTCAGCCAACAGTGTTGTTTACAAAGATGCAATATACAAAGATGTTATAGCATGCAGTGAAAATGCATAGGTATCAAGTTATTTGGGAACAATATATCATATATAGTAATTACTACTGAAGGGTCTAATCAATTTTAATAAACCTCTTTTAATTCTGCCATCCTTTTGTGCTGCTACATGCTACAACTTCTGGCGATATTCTTCAATACTGTCACTAAAAGCAGATCAATTACAGCATATCCTTTTAACAAGTTTGAAACAAAATATGCTAAGGATATTAAAAATGTGCCAAATATGTTACGCCCACTGCCAGTTTCAGTACTAGTAAATTATCCTGTTTTGCAAGTCATTGCCTGTTGCTGTTCACAGATTATGTGAATAAACCTCCAGCTTTCATTCATTACCTTCTATTTTTGAGCAAGAGTTTGGAGGAAATTTAGATTTTAAAGGTTCGTAAGTGATTAGACACAGTAATGAAAGCAGCTAAAAAAATCTAACATGTTTTTTCCACCTACAGATTTTCCTTTCTTTACTATAGGATAAAATAAGTCTGACATTTCAGCCTCTAGCTACAATATAGCTTTTTCTTATTAATGCAGCTTGTTTATTAAAAGAAGTGCAGCTTGTTTATTAGTTTTGATATAGTGCTAATTAGGAAATATATTATGAAATATATAAATTGTGATTTGAATAGAGATTGTGTGGGTGATGTAAAAAAATGGAGCAGCAAACCAGTTTAGAAGAGACAAGAGCCTTTTAAAACGTGCTGTGTTGTAGAGTGAAGGGTGGTCACACTTCAAAGGCACACATGGGTAACATTTTGTCCCACCGGTCAAGTACTCAAGAACAATATAAGAAGCAGTACTCATAGCACTTCCAGTCTTCAATATACTTGCAAAATTCTATATGGTGATAGAAGTTGTGTTATCTTGCTCTCTTCTAGTGGGTAAGTGAGACAGCTTCTGAGGAGGCTGGCAAGAGTTAATACAGCAACAATGCAGCTGGAAAATCTTGGCTTTTGTTGGATTACATTAGAAATCCCAACATTAGTTGATGAGGTTTAACCAGTTTTGTTTTTTTTTTTCTTGGTGACATTCACCTGAATCTTCTGCATCCTTTCCCCTGCTGCTTTCCCATATATCCATGTACAGTGCAATGATATCAGTTAGGCAGTATTCGGATCAATTCTCCACAAGTAACTGACAGTGTGCTTTGCAATTTACATTTACCATTGCTAAAAACATTGCTGGGTCTGATAAGTTATTTTCATGTTTAAGTTGCATTTCAGTTTTACAGAACAGTTATTGGAAAGAAATTTCCCCAAAATTCCCAAATGTCGCAAAGGGACAGTGTTATTGGCTCATAGTCTGAATGATGGGAAACGAAGCACCACGTGCGCTCTAAGACACTGAATCTCAGTTAGCCAAATGGCAAGGATTGGCCTGAGATGACTAACTCTCCTCCTGAGATTGTGACATGTGATCAATCTGGGTTGCTGAGTTGTCTGAGCATTAACCTGAATAGTTTAAAAATTTCCAGATTGGAAAGCTGTTTATAGTCAGAAAACCTGAAGAGGCTGCCAATCCTCCCTAAGAGAAGCCTGTGTAGTTCACTTGTTATGGATTGCTTGTTCTGTAAAAGTTTATGGAGAAGAATCTTTATCAGAGCTATATTTTCTTTCCTACAGGCAGCTTTTGGCCATACATGAGCAGAAGGGAATTGGCCTTGGTGTATGGGAATTTCTTTGTTAGACTAAAATGTGATGAGGTGGTGTATCCGCTTTAATATGCTCCTACATTTGAAAATAAAGGATAAGCTATGATATACAACAGAAAAAAACCCTGAATGTCCTCGTTCCATCTTCAGTTTTCTCTGGAAGGGATTTAAGGACTCTGGCCATCTGGATGTCTGGCAACTCAGTCAGAGCTGTGGCTACTGTGTGTGTGCAGATTAACTGTGTAGCACATGCACAGTAAGTCCAATGTGTCCAGTACACATCAGACCTGCTGCACATGTGCTGCACAGATGGTCTGTGCATACACAGTAAATCAGATATGTTAAGCCTACTGCGCATATGCAAACCATCTGTGCATTGCACGTATATATATTTTTGCATGGGAAATCCCTAGTCAGAGCATGAAAGGTTGTGGCAGAGAGGAACTCCAGTGGTAGAGAGACCGTGAGAGACTCTGACAGTGGCATAAATTAAAGCAGCTCCTTGCCTGTTTTTGCTTTTGCCTGGACCAAAGCTGCAACAAATCAGTTCCTTATAATCAGAAAGTGTGACTAACTGCTCAACAGTTTCCCTCTCTGTAACAATCGGCTGCAGGAGAGAATCTGCATCAAAACCGTTAGTTTTATAGGCAGTGATTATCAGCTCCCTATTGTCTCCCTAAACTAGCTAGAACTGCAGCCAGTTCATCAGGTAGCTCGAATGAACAAGGTATGGTATTTTACTTAACCAATAAAATAGTGGTGCTTATTGTGCAGGCCTCGGGGATACGTTTAGCCAATTATCTTTCTTTTATTTTGCAGTAATCTTTTTGCTTCTGTTCTAAGTATCAGCATTTTTACATAGGCTGTTTAAGCCTGATAGGGATGCTTACTGATTAGTACACAGACACAGCTACATGTGTATATAAAAATACCATTTGTGCAGTGTGTATGCAAGTTATTGTTTATTATATTTGTTTATGCACATCCTTAAATCTCAGTCCTGACAGGGGCTAGTGTAACTCTTTAAACTAGGTCTGCTTTAGGTCTGTCTCTAATGAATTCTATGGATCTGATCTTAAAGAGCTACTTTTTATGCCACAAGGCAATACTGCTTATCTAACTGATATGCTTGAGGGAAGGGATGCCATATCGCGGCACTTTGACAGGCTTGAGAAGTGGGCCCGTGTGAACCTCATGAGATTCAACAAGGAAAAGTGTAAGTTCCCATACCTGGGTCAGGGCAGTCACTAGTATCAGTACAGATTGGGTGGTGAATGGATTGAGAGCAGCCCTGCAGTGAAGGATTTGGGGTTACGGGTGGATGGAAGGGAGATGTTTTGAACATAACGTTTCTCATTGTGTTCTCTTGGATGATTGGTGCCATTATTAGGTCTAAAAACCTCATTCACTTAAATAAAAAAAAAAAAAAAAACCCCAACCAAAACCATAGATATACATGCAAATAGAATATTACAAAGTGAAATTAATAATGAAGCTTAGTCTAATTTTAATTGGCTGCAAATGAAAATCGTTGCTGTAGAATGTGCAGGACCCTAGTTCCTGGATTCTAAAATACTGAGAAATCATGGGCCTTGACTGCAAAGGTCTCCATGAATCACATCCTTTCCTATAACAAAAGGAAAAGTGCACATACAGCATTATTATAACCAAGTCAGTACAAGTACCTGTTAACAAGTACCACACACTTTAGCTCATTTTTGAAGAGGCAAGAATAGCTGTGATCACTGGAAGGGACTTAGGTAAGGAGGAAAGGTCTGTGTTGTCAGATAGAGGAAACCATACTGAGGAGGAAAGAAGGTACAATTCCAGACTCCAAAGACTATGAAAACAGACTTCTGAATAATGAATTTTTGTATGAATTTTATATATATCTTTCTGAGATATATTTGCTAAAGGCATAATGATCTATATATGTAGTAATTTACATTAAATTAAGATTTAAAAATAAGAAAACAATATGTTATTTTTGCCTTTAATGCCATAGCACTATTATGCTGCAATCCTTTCCTTAGTGGAATTAAAGGACTAATGGTTTTGGTGAATTCTGTAGGTATAGAGGGGGATTATATCTGCTCCTTCTCAAATATGAAAGCAAATTTTCTCATTTCATTTCTCACAATATTTGAAAAATTGGCTTGGAACTAGCTTTGATCCATCCCATAATACCTTAGTGTAACTGTTCATGACTCACAGGGCTAAATCAGCACAAGCAATATGAAGTCACAGTAATGCACAGCCTGATCCTGGGAAATTCTTTCCTAACAGAATACGCAGTTTGTAAACTCAAGGTGCTCAACAGTTAAAGGACACCAGAATAAGATTGCCTTTGGTAGTGCTGAGCCTCAGAAATCCTGTCTTCCTCTCTGGTCCTGGAGAGGAGCGCTCTTCAGTGGGCTCAGGCTTTCACACACTCCGGCCCTTTGCACTGTTGTCTTACCTGTCCACCTCGCTCTTAATTGCTTGGTCATTTCCTCCCAACCCTCTCACCAAAGTCCAAGCCTTACGCTTCTGAATTTCCAGTCTCAAATTCCCAGCATCTTTCTCCTCTAACCAGTCATTTTCCTTTACTAGTATTCTATCCCTTTTTGTGTGTGCATGGTTGGACTCGGGGATCTCGGAGGTCCTTTCCAACCATTAAGATTCTGTGATTCTGTGATTCTATCCCTACCTTTCCATGCTTTATGTAATATTTCTGCTTTTGTTCTTGGTTTCTCATTGAAAACTGCCAGTACCTATACACAGTGAATTTCTCTCTACTTTTATTCTGGGAAGAGCTGTAACTTTCTTGGCCAAAAACTTTCAAACAAAATCAGCCTCAATCAAATATTATCAATAGGCCAGGTTTTACAAGTATTTTAATATAGTAATAAATCATATGCAGTCAATGTTTGAGGTGCTGATTTCCAATACGTTATAAATAATCCATTGAACGAAAGGGAAATACCTGAACATATAAAATAGGCAGGATTTTTCTATAATACAAATTAGAAACATATACTTCAAAGTCAGGATGATTTTGAAAGAAGATGCTGGAAACATCATAAAAGTGCAACAAACAATAAGCTGACATATCAAGTGATCTGTCATTTCTAGTTAGAGTTCCTCCAGCCCCGGAAAGCAACAAGATAGATGGAGCACTAAAAGAGAAAGAAGGAAAAAAGAGAAAGAAAGGAAGGCTTAAGTAAAGGAGGGTAGGAATAAGGGCAGGAAAATTGTAGAAGATTATTTGAGGCCGTCTCCTTGACCCTAGCCTACCCCCACTGCTGCAGCCACTGGTCAGGGTGAAGTAAAGCTGACAATAGCTATTCATCACGCTGTAAACTTGAATGTAAAATGAAAACCACAACTACCTCATATGATGCAAGTAGGTACAGGAAGGGATTAAATCAATGGAAGATGTTATCCCAAAGCAAAATAGGAGTTTTTATTAAATTCAGCTCTTCCTAGAAGCAACGGATTTTTTCCCCCCTTAAGCTACAAATGCATGCATGTAATACACCTTCATACCTAGTCAGGTGTGCTGAAATTCTGGAGGAGTTCTTTGACCCACTCCTCCAATTTCTCTTTGTCATTAAGCTGGATAATATTCCCATGGATGATTTGGTTTTGAAGACGAGCAGATGATGTACAGTGAGGAAAAAATAGTTTGCTTTCAGGGAGACTTCTTGGATTTTCCTTCTTCATTTATTTCAAAAGCTGGTAACTGTTTTAATTTCTGTCTGAATCAAGGAGTTAAAAAAATATTGTCCTTAGAAAATCCGTTGCTCCTTTCTGCAAAAACTTATTTCTTGAAAGACAGAAGTACAGCGGGCATCAGTTTAGTCAGGGAATTTCTACAGCTGGGCTGATATGTGGAAGTAAATGTTCTCCCCTGAAGCACAGAAGATGATGTCAGTAGGTGCAGAAAAGGAGTTCCTTTAAAAAAAAACAAACAAAAACAAACAAAAAGAAAAAACAAAAACCAAACCCACAAAAAACCAAACCAAAAACTGTATTCTTCCTCCTGTTTCTTACCATCATGAAGGAGTGAAATTCAACATCAGGTGTCACAGTACCGTGGTGTAAATATCTCAAAACAGTCTATTAATCTTGACTAACAAAACACACATTTTTCAAATTGCTTAAGGCTGTGCTGCAATCCTGGGCCAGTCTGGAAAGGACTTAAAAAGAAGGAATGCAGTTTGCTTCAGTTGTGTGCACACGTATGCACACGTACTTTGAATGACCCCTTCATTCTACAAAGAATGTGATTGTCCATCGATTTCTGCTCTTAGTACCAAAGTACATTAATTAAAACTACCTGGTTAATATGACCTTACTCTTTTTAGACCTTCATAATGGATTATCCATATACAACTACTGCTTCACTGTTTAAACTGAACCTGTTTCGTATCCAAGTAAAATAACTGCAACACTTTCTCTTCCTTCCCTTACCACTAAAAATAACAATTGTCACAACTGAAGAACACAGCAGTACTTCAGTTATTTGTCAGAAATCACTTCACAGACAATGACAGCTCCAGATCCTTGTTATAATTGGACAGTGAAAAAGTTAATGGGTGTCTAAAATAGAGGTGTTGTCCCTTTGACTGACAGGTGCCATGGAACTGCAATGTGTCCAACCTCCTTCCCAAGAGCCAAGATCTCCTTCAAAACTTTAGGAAGATTTTTATACTTAATGGAAGTTGTCTATTTAAAGCATTGGTGCATAGAAATGAATAATAAATCATTTTTTCATCCATAATTTCATCAGTATAAGTAAAAATTCCGTCTGCAGCGACTGATTTTCATAAGATGTGCTGCTAATTGTGTCACTGATTTATCACTAGAAAAACAGTTTATTCAGTGGAATAGATCCAAACCATTAACATGCTGGCCTTTCATGATGCATTTTAAAGGCACTATAAAAAACAATTTTCATCTATTTTCAGCTCATACAACTCATTTAGTTTGGTTGTGGTGGCTGATTATTATATATCTAATTGATTTTGTATTTTCATCTTTTTTTTTTCTTTTTTAGTTGGCAGCCTATTTTAGGGCTCTGTCTTTGTGGAATATTTTAAATGGTGAGAGAGCCATTAATTTACCTATAGGAACATAGGTCTTTTGTGTAGAGAGACAGATTTACAGCTTAATACTGGATGAGTAGCTGGCTCCATTTGGAAAACTGCAGTCTTCACCACAGAGAATTTCTGTTCCCAAAACACATTTACTAGCCAGCAATTCGAAATGATCTGTGTCCAAAATCAGGGCATGGGTATTCACATCCTTTATATAAGTGAAACATGTACAGGTTAAAAAAAACATACATGAAATATTGAAATTTGCCAGTATATAATTGATGCTGTATCACAATCATCAAAGAATTAACAGCATCTCTTTCATCTGTAAATTATATTGTTTCGCTTGCATTTTTCGTTTTGTCATCAGTTGAATATCTGCCTTTAACTACAGGAGCATGGACATATGCTTAGTATCATAGCACTCAGAGGTGGAAAAGACCAACTACATAATCAATTCTCTATTTAAAGTTTTGCAAGTAAGAACTCAGTTAGCTTGGAGTAGAAAAATGTAAACAGACAGTACATATTGGTGGAGTGGTGGAAGTCACATAATTAGGTTTTGGTGAATAAAGCTGGTTTCATCTGAAACTGCTGAAATACTACTACATCTGTCTTTGAGGTTCTGGTATTTAGGCACTACTTCCATTTTAAATTTCTGCTTCTTTTCTGTGGGCAGAAATAATATTTTCTGAAATATTAATAATATTTTGTATTATTATGTATTCCTATATTACATATTATAAGTAATATAAAATAAAAATAGTATCTAAATATGTAGTAAATAGTAATTAAAATCTTCATATTCCTTATTCCATGTGGAAAAAAAGAATTGCTTCAACTTGCTAAATTTAGCATTAACTTAAATGTCCAAGGATCCAAGATAACTCAAATAACTGGATAAATTCTGAAACTTTTGTAAAGGGAAGAAAGAGGGAAAAATATTTCCTGACCCCAGCCAGTCATTAGCTTAAGTTTTCAATCAAGAAAATTGATAGTATTTATAATTTTGTTTTCTATCTTGTGCCTATCTATGCCACTATGCCTGTGCAAGGCATTTCACAATGCAGAGAAATTGTGTTGCTTTGATGTTTTTTTTGGAAAATGTTATATGCCTGGGTTTTTTTCTCTATCAGAACCTTATGCTCATGATGATAAAAGTAATTTTATAATTTAGCCTCTGCAAATTCTTTTAGAAATTCTTTCCTTCTAACATGGGAAGCTGCTGTCACAGAAGCTTTATAAAAGTGCATATCTAGATTATACTAAGTTAGTTATTACAGTAGAAAAGCCTGTTCTTTCTTTTTCTTCTGGATTTTATTGGTAAATACTTAGAATACTTAAAATGTGATACTCAAATCTATTTGTCTGATCAGTTTTCTTGAACTTTCACTTCATTTAAAGCTGGTCTCAACTGCAAAAAAAAATCTGAACATGCTTATGATGCATAAGTCAAATTCCCTGGAGTGTTACAAAGCAAAAGACAGTATTATTTCCAACATAAATACCAGAGATGGGAAAAAATGCTTCCACAAATAACCACATTTAAAAACAAATTAGCTCTGATGAAGTTGATTTCCATTTTTGTTTTGTTTCTACCTCAGCTTTCAACTGACAAATACAAATTGCAGGAATTCCAATGAAAAGCACCATTTTAAACAGACCTGTTTACAAAAAGTAATTTCTAAATACAGAAGTATGATTTTGATTAGTAATTAGGGAATAACCTGTTTAGGAATATAAACAGTATCACATGACTTATGCAATAAGTTACACATACCCAGCATGAGCAGCATTTCAGCTTGAATAGAGCTACCTTTGATAATGTATAGAAATAAAAGAAACTTGTAAAAGGAAGTTCATAAAGTAATAAATACATTTGAAGAAACTGTTTTCTGTACAGAATTCTCTGTACAGCAAAGATTCACTATTAAAGTTGAAGATGTTGGATACTGTGAAACACACAGAAAAGACTGATGGTTCCAAAGATGAGGATCGTTTCTTTGCTGATACAAGAAAACATATTTTTAAATCTTCCTAAAAGCCTTTAGATGAACCTCATGATGTTTTTATGTTCCCTATTATTTTTCACCATAGACTTCTGTTGCTTTGCTTTAGTTTCTTTATAATGCTTTGCATGGTAATGTGATCACTCAGAAGTTAGTTTTATCCTTTAATAGTGTTGCACTTAAATTGACCATGAACTTCTGCATGCATCTCATCTCTAATTTATTCTTTATTTTTTACTGTTAACCAAGGATACCTCTCCAGCACTTTTGAAGTACAGCCCTACAATATTCATTGCTTTAATTGCTAATTGTTCCAGCTTCATTTTAACTACTTCAGTGAAAGCTGTATGGAGATAAGCTTGGGAAAACCAAAAAAAAACTGGTAATGACTAATATGGTACTTAAAACTTTATAAATATCTTCTATTTGATTGCAAGGAACAAAAATAAAATAAGCATTCCCTGACAATATAAATTTAGTTATCTTTTTCTTATTCACTACTTACAGAAGTTTATATAATTATTACAGCAAGCATGGTAACAGGATCTCAGAGCCTCTTTGCTGTGATACCTTGAGCATATCAGAATTCTGTGCAGTGGCAGAGTGAAATTCAATACTGTTTACTCACTGCAGTAAGTGTGTTTTATTCTGGTTATAGATGGTTGATAAGAACTTAAAGGAAACCAGGAAACTAGCCAGCTACAAAGTAGCCTTTCTACCTGATAATTTCTGGATAACTTAATGAAAAAAGTACACTTTCAGTAACAAACAGATTGATTGGTATAGGATGAAACTTCTACTAGTGAACAAAGTTTTGTGTTTTCCACAATACACATACCATAAATGTATATGTATATATAAACCTGATATATAAATATATACAAGTGTTCTAAGGTAATTAAGTGGTGTGCCAACTATCTGTAGTTTCTGAAAGGCATTTCAAATTATTCTCAATAATTTCCTACTAATATATCTTCTTCACCTAAAACCACTACCACCTCCTCACAGCCATTCCTTAATCACTATTTGGTTTCACAAATTTCCATTCTTTTCACATACATGTGTGTAGTGTAATGCAAGGACAAATCAATGTACTCAGTTATGTTTATGTTCCATGAAAAAAAGGGTTGTTTGCCCAGTCAAGTGATAGGAAAAGACTGGTATTTTTGGAGATATATTCAATATTAAGGTAATGCCAACCTGAAGAGAGGGTTTCAGAAATGTTTTGCATTTAAAGCCAACGAAAGACAGAAGACAGCTATCACTATTCCTTACACAGATAGAATAAATGGCCCAATCCACTACCCACAAAAGATATAATGGCACTAATAAAAGTTTTTCTCAGTTAAGGACTGCAGAATTTTAACCAGAAAGAGTGCAAGTGGTTAAATGGCGGAATGTATTAACAAAAGAGTAGTTAAATAACTACTGCAGTTAAATAATTAGCATGCTATCCCTCATTAGAAACAGTCATTTTGTGGTGATGGCGTGGTTTGTAAGTCGAAAATGATGAGGATTATGGTGCTGTGATTTAAGAAGTCCTATTGTGACTCACTGGTGTGTTAAATGTAAATATATGTGTGGTGTTGAGCACAAGCCAAAATCACTGTTGTGAACAAAGTCTTTGGGTAGACTGGATCCATCTCTGAACAGAGGTGCATCCTCTGTAAGAGCTCTGGGTTTAAATACAGCTATTCTTCTCATCCAGACACAGATCCAAATTTCTTGTTGTGGCCATCTGGCTAATATTATAATGCTGCATTAAAACTGTGCTCTTACTAGCTTCCCAGGCTTGCATCAACCTTTTGAAAAAGTTTTATCTTTCATGATTAGAGATTCCCACATTCATTTTCACTCAGGAGAAACAAATATATTTCATCCTAAGAAGTGAACTAACACTACATATATAAGGAAGTGGTGGTTTTTGTGGGGTTTTGTTGGTGTTGGCCTTGGTGGTTTTTTTCTGAAAAAAAAAAAAAAAAAAAAAATTTGGAGAAGCTGATGTGTTTGACTGCTGGTGAACTGAGTTCCTACTTCCACTGCTGGGAGCCAGCAAGTGGTGCGAAGTAGGAGCACCCAAGCTAGGGCTCTTAAAACTCCTTGGAGTGAGGAGCACAGGCAAGTTTATAGTTGATGGTTATTGGTTAATTTTTATACCAGGATCTTCTGGGTTAAGGATCTGAGCTCTTGGGACAGACCTACCACTCAGACTGGCCAGACACTTTTGACTTTACTGGTACCAAATTCCCTGACGCAAATCAAGAAGCATGCAAGTCTGCACAGCTCTGACTTGGGTCAGCTTTTCTAGACTGAAGGTTTTGGAAACCCTGAAGTCTCTGAGTCTATAACCTTATATATATTAATAAGTTAAACAAGGCTGAGTCATGTGCTTGGGCATTGTTCAGCAATCATCCACGCTGTTTAACTGTGAGCAAGATTCCCCTGTAGTTTCCCAGTCAGTATCTGGGCAAGGTTTGGGGACAGCATTAGGCCAGGGAACAGAGAGTGTGCTGGGCATTGTGGAAGATGCCAAATTATTGGAGTGAGAGAGAGGGAAAGAGTTTGGTTGTGTAAACACACACCATGCCATGCCATTTGGTTTAAGAGCAAGAGAATGGGCCCAATCTGTTTGGTTTAATAATGTATCATACCCTCAAGGTATCCTGTCACATCTAGATTTTACAGAGGTTGCCTGTCATGTTTTGCAAGTTTCCAGGATTTGCAGCTCTGAGCTGGGTTTGCCAAACAGGCTGCCACAGATTTAGGATAGATTTCAGTATGTTGGGCTAGATTGTCTGTACTTAAAACACTCCACATTATAGGGTTGTCCTAGGGGCATGTCAATCCAGCATTTCAAATACATTCTTGTTCTCCATACCAAGTATGACCCAGCTAACACCCTATAAAGTGGTCCTTTGTTGATTTTCCTTTATTTATCATAGAATCATAGAATGGGTGGGACCTTAAAGATCATTGAGTTCCAACCCCCCTGCTATAGGCAGGGACACTTCCCACTAGACCAGGTTGCTCAAAGCCCCATCCAAGCTGGCCTTGAACACTCCCAGGGATGGGGCATCCACAACTTCTCTGAGCAACCTGTTCCAGTGTCTCACCACCCTCACGGTAAAGAATTTCTTCCTAATATCTAATCTAAATCTCCCCTCTTTCAGTTTAAAACCATTACCCCTTGTCCTATCGCTACACTCCCTGATAAAGAGTCCCTCCCCATCTCTCCCATAGGCCCCCTTCAGGTACTGGAAGGCTGTTATAAGGTCTCCCCAAAGCCTTCTCTTCTCCAGGGTAAACAGCCCCAGCTCTCTCAGCCTGTCTTCATAGGAGAGGTGCTCCAGCCCTCTGATCATCTTTGTGGCCCTCCACTGGACCCGTTCCAACAGGTCCATGTCCTTCTTGTGCTGCGGACTCCAAAGCTGGACGCAGTACTCCAGGTGGGGTCTCAGGAGAGCAGAGGGGCAGAATCATCTCCATCGATCTGCTGGCCTCACTTCTTTTGATGCAGCCCAGTATGTTGTCGGCTTTCTGGGCTGCCAACACACACTGCCAACTCATGTTGAGCTTCTTATCCACCAGCACCCCCAAGTTCTTCTCCTCAGGGCTGCTCTCAATCCATTCTCTGCCCAGCCTGTATTTGTGCCTGGGATTGCCATGACCCAGGTGCAGGACCTTGCACTTGGCTTGGCTGAACTTCATGGCATTCACACTGGCCCACTTCTCAAGCCTGTCCAGTTCCCTCTGGATGACATCCCTTCCCTCCAGCGTGTTGACTGCACCACACAGCTTGGTGGTGTCGGTAAACTTGCTGAGGGTGCACCCTATCCCCCTGTCCGTGTCTCTGAGAAAGAGACAATTTATATCAGAGTTTATTAAAGCAGATTTTTTTATTGCAAAGTATGAAGTTCATAGTTTTGCGTCCATATGTAAGGGGTTAGTTTTGTATGGGATGTGCACAAAATGTCTTGTTTTCATGAACCTCAGGATGCTACACTAACTCTTATGAAGACTTCACACCTGTCACATAAGGGTTTTATCTTAGGGATGTGACTGAAACTATATCACCTGGAAAAGTTTGGATAAAGTTTTTGTTACCTTTCTACCTGCCTTTTTCATTTTCAAAAACAAGGTAAATAAAAATAAGCCAATGGAAGATTCAAATTCATTGAAACAAAAGAGACTCGAGGTTTGTACCCCTATAGCATTTTTGGTATGCAAATACACATTCTTGTTTATAATTTATTACCTAGAGAAACTATCTGGATATCTTTTTCATTAATCTCCTCATTCTTCCTACTGAAGGTCTGAATTTTGGACAGTACAGCAAAGCTTTTCAATGTAATATTTTAAGACTCTGCAATCCCTAACTTCTCTATCTCAGCCAGTCTCGGTAACTTAAGTGTTGACAAGATATAGTGGTAATTACTATGTTGTTCCAATCCATGGTTACCTTTTTTCCGAGGTCTTTTTGGCTCTGTTAATAGGATCATAGGCACATCATGAGATTGCAACATGCTGCTGTGGATTTAAAATGCATTTCAAATCCATAAAAGGCAACATATTCATCTGGCAGGACTTTAAGTTAAGGCTGTTCATCTGGCATGTAGCATGTTCCCTGTAATATTTGTTCATCCTCAAAGGAAGATTGCCAGAATGCATTCTTAGTAATGGAGTTAGGTAACACGCTAGGAATGTGTAAAATCATATCCTCAGGCTCAGAGGCATTACTTTGTACAATATCTTTAGTAAGACTCTTAGCAATATAGATAGCATTAGAGCTGTTTTCCCCTGAAAGTAGTGGTACCCTATCACGTACACAGACTCAAGAACCCTTCATATGAACTTTGGTATGAATAGGTGCAGTAATTGTATAGTACTCAAAATATAAAGTGTGTGATAGATCCCACAGGTATGTTCTTCACTGCTCCCTTGTTTGAATTTATCCAAAGGCTTTTTCTTTATGTCAGAAATTTTTCAGTAAGCTACTGGACCCTGCAAAGCAAGTGCTATAACCTATTCCTCAGGTCTGTGCATCCTTTCCTAGTGTAAATCAACTTTGCACCATTTACATTTATGTATTACACCTGTTATACCACCACTTTAAAATTTGCTCAACATATTTTTTGTGAGTGGAAATTCAGCAATAAAACCTGCTTAAATAGTTGTGACTTGGTTAGCACAGAGCCAGGGTGTGTGGAAACAGTAGTTGATGTAAAACAGTGGAAGATATTCTGATATGTTCAGGCCAAACTATATTTCTTCCTCTTTATGAAAGTTCCCTGTGATGGAGGACTAACAATTCCAAGATGCTGGCACATCATTTGAGCTATAAGTAGAAAACAGAATTTAAAGTATCCAAGCCTGTTTCTTTTGATTATGCTGCCATTATAGATGCTTTCAGAGATACAGAGAAAGAAAAGGTAGAATTTGTGAGAAGACTTTTAATAGAATGTGGATTTTTCTTTTTATTCTGTTCTTTTCTCCTAGCCAAGGCATTTGAGTTTGTAAGTGAAATTTTGTTGTTTTCCAGAAAAAAAAATACTCTTTTTCCCTGTTTTAAATCAATGAATTAAAAAAAATATAAATATTGGTTAGGGTTCAAAGTCCTGAAGAAGGGTTTCTTACAAGGACTTCATTTCATTATTAGGGATTCTATAATGGTGACTGAAAGTGATGGAATCCTAAGGCAGTATTTCACAAATGATTTTGTGTTGCCTCTGCTTTCAAAGGATCTTCCCTTCCCCATCAGACCAGATTCAAGGCATGTTACTGTGCTTTTCAGAAAATAGGGCAAGACAGGCAAGTGTTCCATAGTTCAGAAAATCCTAGAAAATTCTATTAGGCCTTATGGGAATTTATCTTGTGATAATGACCACTGGAGCCTTTGTAAAAAATAGCAATATTCTTCAGCTGTAAAATTAACAAGAATTTTGAGGAAAATATACCATACAGTTTTGCCTTTAAAAAGAAGACAAAAAAGTATGATGAAGTTGGACATAACCTTTGAAATAAGTAATAATAAATGAAGTTAGGAGGACAAAGTTGAAGTATTAAACTATTTTCTTAAAAAAAGCTACTTTGAACAAATGTTAACTATAAACTATGCTTACAGGCATTTAAACTCACTAGCAGATGCTGTCATGATAGACCCTCATTTTTGCTGCTCTGGTCAGCACAGGGACAAATTACTACGGTGCTCTACGTCTTTGATTCCTGTTCTTTCCTTTGGTCTTGATTAGGATTAAGCTCACTGGGTCTCAGTAGTTAGTCATTTTATATTAATTCATAGCTTCCTTCTCAGTCTTTTTGTAAGTTTAATTCCATATTGGTTTAGGTGAAATTTGCTTTAAGATAATAGTGGTAATAAAGACTGATGGCATCTTTACCTGACGAAGCTATCTTGTGAATCTGTATCAAGCTCTTCGCATTCTGCCAAGAGCAGAGCATCTGTGATTATTGCAGCATAGTTTAAAGCACTCCATTTGAGAGAGAGAAGCAAATTCTGCTTTTGGCTGCCTAAGTGAATCTCTGTTTCTTTTCAGTAGAAGTCACATGTCTGCAGTGGAAAACACTATTCGACCCCACGACACTGAGGACTATCTTGACCATCAGGGCCAGAATAAGAAATGACTCAGAGAGGAACTGTGCATCAGTTACTTCTCTTTTTCATGAGATAGTAACCTTTAAACCGTTACTATAATTAATATTTTCAGGTACTCTTTTGCAGTCTTTACCCGATAACAGCATTTCTGCTTCTATAAAACTTTTTCTTAGTACATTCTAATCTGTTCTTCTTACATGTGTGTGCAATGGAACTCACAGAGAACTCAGGAAGGAAGGCTGTGGCTCTCTAGGCTAGAATTTGGCTAAAGCAGCAGGCGTAAAGGCATTTCCTGTAAAAACGCACGAGGAAATCTTCACTGAAGATAGAGACTTTCAAGTTCTTACATTACATGTCATCTAGGAAAATGTTATTCTGCCCTAGACATCTGTAATATCCTAGAGACAGTGAATCAAAAATGGTAGAATAGAGGGTCCCCAGTAACATCAATTAGATTACCTGATGTAACACTTCTTGTTATAATCTATGTTAGCTCCATTTCCTCATGCTGTAAGATAGCTGCACTGATGTTACTGTCTAAGCTGAATATTAACACTAAAATCACTGTGAATATATTCCATGCCATTTCATTATCCCGTTTTAATGATACATTATGAAACCAAAATATATTAGACTTAAAGATAAAGAAGTAAACCTCAACTCCCCTGGAACAATTAAAACACCTTATTAAAATATCTAGAAAAAAATTAAAGACTATATCTTCACATTATTCCTTCCCATGTGTT
Source organism: Numenius arquata (assembly GCF_964106895.1). Classification (NCBI taxonomy): domain Eukaryota; kingdom Metazoa; phylum Chordata; class Aves; order Charadriiformes; family Scolopacidae; genus Numenius; species Numenius arquata. The sequence goes on from NC_133581.1 coordinate 50,452,567, forward strand.
TTTATTTTTTTCAGGTAGAAAGACCTTCTTCAGATAGGGTTGAATACCAAACAAAAATTGTAAGGAAGATGAAAGCTTAAAAATGCAATCAATTTTTTAAAAAAACAATCCTTTTATTGCAGGCATTGTTTAGCTTAAAGAGATCAGTAACTGCATTAAGACAACCGGCCATTTAGTGAGGAATCTTTCAAGTTTTCTCTGTGATATAGGAAATAGTATTGGATGGGCGCTTTCTCCTCTCTGTTTGTAGCCCTTTTCATGAGAAATCATGTCATTGCTTATGGCAGTACATGGTGGCAAACATGGCTTTATGTCACAGAAGCCCAGGATTAACAAGAGAACTTGACCTAGCTTTTCTGCTTTGCTGTGCTCCTTTTTTTTTTTTTTTTTTTCCTTCCCCAGAATCTTTGTGCTAAGTGGGTTGAAGTAGATTTGGTTTGTACTTCTCAGAGTGGATTCAATGTGACATGTTATGGGAAGCTCTGGCAGAAATATGTGGTAAGTAGGTCACAACAGCTATGTTGATTAGCATATTGGTGATTTACAACCACAGTATCAGTTATAATGTGACAGACGGATAACATAAAATTCTGTGTATTTGTTGGGAGATGGAATTTTTCCAGCATGAGACCAAGCTGAGTAACCATGCTGTACTAGCAATATATTTATTTTTCTTAAAACTGCAACCCCCTCATGAAATGTTTTTAGCCCTCAGCTTAGCCTGAGGCCAAATCCAAGGAAAGTTGCCTAAAGCTCATGATGAATGTTTACTGACTTTTGTGGTCAGTGTTTCTCAGGAGTAAATTGTAAAGAGCATGTGAGCTGCACTTTGTTTCCAGCTTCAGGCTGTGGAAAGGAGTTGGAGAAAAAAGGTATGCCATTTGAAATTACCCCCAAATTACATTCACAAAATATACTTCACCTTTTTACAATTGTGCATACTGAAATTACTAAATATTGCATTCCTTAGTAGGAAGTCAAATACACCTACCTCATGTGGTTTAAATAAAATAATATGTAGTTTCATTTAGCAAAAAAGACAGATAATTCAACATGAAAATCTAGGGGCTGAGAAATGATCTTGGGAGCTTCTGGGCAAATCTTGAGATTTGGCATGAGGAAAGGCTGCAGCAATCCCTTCCCTTGATTACCAGCAGGATGTGCATTGTCTTTTTCCTATTGTCTTTATTCATGTTTCAGCAGCCTGCCACATGCAATATGCCAAAGCTCATACAAAAACCTGTCTGTGCAACACACACAAATGTGTGCACATGAACACACATACACAGTTCATTTCAGAAGACTCCACGTAACCTTAATAAAAACTGCTTTGTGAAGTAGAGAATTTCTTGAGATACACCTGTGCAAGCTCTTTGCTGAACACAGGAATTAAAAAAATATATATAAAGCTTTTCTGTTGTGACTGTCATGGTTATGATATATTTCCATAGTTTGGTATTTTTCTGTATTAATTGCAGAGTCACATATTTTTGCACGTGTTCAAAAACATATGATTAGACATAGAAATCAATAGCAATAATTTCTTTCCACATAGCACCAATATATACATGTTGTACTTACCTGAACAACACTTTGAGACAATTTGGATAGCATATCAGTATTGGAGGTGAACTTTGAGGTTCGGGTATGATAACTTAAAGCTGATTGACTGAAGACACCCAATCTTATTCCATGCAACAATGAAAATTTTAGATTAGATGTCTATCAATGCAAACTGTCTAGACTTTAAATGACAAAACTTTATTGCAAGATCAACTATGATATAATTTTAATATAATTTTTGAATACTTTTTTAATAGTAATTTCAAAAGATATAATTTTTTTATTTGAAAGCAAGAGGCAAAGCAAAACATGAAAAGCAACAACTGATCTGAAAGCAGATAAATTATGTATTTCTGCCTTTACATCAGGTAAAATCAGAAATCACTTTCAATCAGATCTTCAGAGCTGAATAGCACACTGGTCTGTACAGTGAGAAATAAACACATTGACGTTGATTAGAACTGGCTTTTGGAATAATATTTTTTTTTAGGCACGCAAAGCAAGGAAACAGAATACTGACCAAACCAGGTCCACCCACTTCTTTTAAAACATCATTTCAACACTGGGAACTATCTTATGCAAATTCAAGGGAATGGCAAACCTTAGCATACATTCAACTGCAATGCTGTCTATTCTCTTTAGGAAAAAAGCATCCCTTTCCAGACACCTAATATTTTACTCATGTACAATAAGAGCTAGTTCCATTTTCCTGCATGAGCTTTCAGTAAACGCTGGCTCCTTCCACTTACATACTGTCCAGTAGAGTTTTCTAGTAAAGTAAGGGAAAAAATTAGCATAATTAGTATAATAACATTATTAGTAAGGGTAAAGCAATCTCTAATAGGAATAAATTACAGATTAGTTATAGAAAAGAAGTTCAGGTAAAGAAAAAGTTATCTAAATAGAGTTTTTATATTTTCAACAGGTGAGCTTAGTGAGACATATATGCATATATAGTTTGGTGAAATTATATTTTTACAATCTTATCATTAGCTAATTCCAATTTATGAAGGCAGAAGATAACTCTGTATACCATTGTGCTGTCCATGTATAATAGGAAAGGGCACATAAAGCTCCATAATGGTGCTCTGCCAAAATCAGTTGAATCAAAAAGTGATTAGAGGATGCTTCTGAACTGGTGGAGTCAGTATTTGCCTGACCAAATAAACAAAAGGAAGCAAACTTTCTGTTTTAAGGAATGGGCTGATTTAAATAATAATTTATTTCCCTTAGCCAAGGAAGTATTGTAGAACAGCTAAAAATGCTGAACTTTACAACTGTAGATGGCCTCTGCATGCTTTAGGTGGCTTACCTATATATAATTTCATCATGATAATAAAAAGTTTAAGGTCAAGTTGCCCATTCTGATCTTGCCTCAATCACCTGCAAGAATATATATATTTCTACATATATGCATATATATTTGCCTGTAGGCATATATATGTATATATGTAAAATATCTATAACAAAATATGCTTTTATGTATGTAAGTATTTAGGAACTCTCATTGAATACTCGAGTTGTCCATTTTTTTGTTCTTTTTTAATTTATTCTTCGTGGTTAATATGAAATCCTGAAAAGGCACTTTATTTTTTAACCTCCTTAGACATACTCTATTGCACTTTTACAGATATCACCAGATGCTTTTTTACTGCCTTAAATATTTGGGAGTATGTTTGTAAGTTATCCCTGCAGAGTCCAGTGCAAACCCTACAAAGTGTAAGCACTGCAACAGCAAGCAAACGCATCCTCAATATATAGCGCCTCATTTAGCTATGACTGACAGGTGCAAAATGCTACTGAATCAGAAATGACAGGTATAATAGTGGCAAGCACAGGAGATTCACAAACCAAATTTTCCTGGGAGCATCATCTGCAGTGGATGTTCCCATATGCCTAATATGGGCATATCTAATTACAATTTTCATGTGTTAAAATGAGGGAAAATATTGATAGAATAAAATAGAAATCCCCAAAGAACAGAGCCCAGATGTTCTTCATAGTGATTTTAGCCTTAGGAAAGTTTGGGAAACAGAAGTGTCTAGAGGCTCGGGGTAAATTTTCTGGGTGGTATGCAAGGAATTACATACATAATTCCAGCTGTTTTTAATGGGACATGTCTAATTCCTTATGTACCAGGTTGAAAAATTACCCACAGACTTTCAGAGAATTTACTTTCAAATAACCTTGCTTTTAAACCCGAATCTTCAGGTAGATGCATTCAGTGGATAAAAAGCAACTAAGAGATAGTAGGTCTTTTTGTTTTTCTTTCCTGCTTCTAGGATACCAAAAAGAATTAAAATAAAAAACCTGCAGACAGAAACCTGGATCTGCCCCTGTAGACAGTGGCATTCCCTTGTCCTGACTTAGGGCACTGCTCGAATAAGTGGAATTCTAACTAATCTGAGATTTTTGACCAGAGAGAGAACACTACAGGCCTAGTGATTACATCTTTCTTTATTTGATGGGACGTAGCATTTAAAGAGACCTCCTAGGTCATTATGCCCAGTTCCAGTTGCTAGCACAGGCAAATATGTCATGTAAAATTAATATCAATCATGTAATTCAAAAATCTTTTAATATGCAGGGATTTTATTCACCCCTCCTGTGATGATACAAATAAAATCAAGAACAAGATTTAGAATTTGATTTTGAGAAGAAAGAGTTTCACAAAACCGGTTTCAGTAATATAAAGGAAGGTTCAAATGCTGATTTACTCTCTTGGAAAGACACTAGTGAGAAATAGGAGAGAGACTCAAAACTGCATCTGTACCACCCATTTCTCTCTTTCTATTATTCCTGTCATGTGCAAAGGTGTTTTTCCTGATCCTTCCGCTTCTGTTGCCATTAATTTACATTTTGAAAAATAGTTTTTGCTGAAAAGTTAGGGGCCATAAATTGGTTCTTTATGACTCTTCTAGTCCATTTGGCTATGGAGTGAAACAAGATTCAGCCTGAAAGGGAAAAGCAGCTGAGAGTGACAGTGAATTTCATAAAGGGCATATAAGAGGCTGCAAGGAAGAGCCTGAATCATCCCCCATCTCTGCTTCTGAGTTATTAGGCCACATCTCACTCAAAAGATTAAACATTTTATCTCACAGGTCATTCCATTTTATTGCAGCGTTGCCTTTAGCAATGCTATAGTTAAGGTTCTGTCAGTGTTTCTATTATAGGCCCCTATTTTCTGGAATTTATAACTTAGGGCTAGAAATTCCCTCTGGGTTAAAACTTGGCAACAGCATACTAGGTCTTTTTTCCAGCAGAGAATTTCTCTCCCATCCACTCTCCACTTTTCAGTATGTATTTGAAGTAGACAGGAATGCCACAACCATCTACTTATAATTTTAAACCATATTTCTTCTACCTAAATCCAAGAAATTTCAAAAGGTATTTAGTTCTTAATGCAAAACTGCATGCCAGGGAGATCTGAGAATCTATGAGGTACTGGAAATAGAAAACGGGTACTCTGCGTGTGTGTAGGCATGCGCATGTGTGTGTACACATGTACACATTTGTGTTTCCATGCATGCACACGCAGTCTCGCATTTTTCCACAGCATTTTATCGAATGCCATGTTGAAACGAAGACTGAACACCTAATGAACCCTTAGTGAAATCAATAGCACACAACTGCATACACGTCTGGCATTCAATAGCTATTGCATACAGTTTTGTTCAACTACATTCAGTGATCCACATGAATTTAAAATGGAGATTCTTAGTTTAAACAATTTTAAAATCTCTCAATAAAAAAAAAAAAAATTAAACCGATGTGGTTACATAAATCGCTTTGCAATAAAATCCTCTCAAGATCCAGCCCAAAACAATGAGTCCAGAATGAATCAGAAATGAGGAGAAGGATGAAACCGGGATACATAGTTTAATTGGTTTACCTCCCTATTTATGCTAAGACTTGTTTAATGTGTTAAAACACAATAAAAGGTCAGCTGCTGAATAATGAAATGAGTAATATGGTGGGGCAGCCAAGACATCCTTATTTAGCAAAGCACTCAAGATACTTTCTGAAACGAGACCCACTCACACAACCTGTAAGCAAAGATCCCTGCAAGGAGTGGAGGTTGAGAAAAGAATAGTGAAAAGTCCTTAAAGCAGCTCAGGAAATGGAGTGGGCAGGAGAGAAGGAAAATTAGTCAAGGATGATATCAGAGAGAAAGGAAAAAAAACATCTGGTAAGCAGAGAAAAGGTAATCTGTGTGGGAAGCGGAGATGGAGGTAATGGTGGAAGAAGACAAAAAAGGTAACCCAGCCTCTTAAGAACTACTTTTATTGACAGCCATAGTCACCAAATTTAAATTTCAAACTGAGATACTCTTCATAATAAAAATACAGGCAAAAATCGGAAAAAGGAAACAGGAAGAAAAAGGATACTAAATAGTTACAGAAAATAGAGCTCTTCTATTTTTAGCTCAGTGGTTCAAAGCAAGCATAGATCAGTAGTGACTGAAAATTATTTCCATCTGTTCTGGCTATTTCATGAAATCTGATGATGATGTTGGTTCATTTACTACTGCACAGCTCACCCTACCATGGATGATTCCTCCAGAGCTAAGACTAAATGGCAACTTTGAAATTTCAAAGGAGATGAGGGCTATGAAGAATGGGCTAACCCTTCCCTCACCCACATGGTATTGCCAGAGCAGCATTGAAACTACTTGGATGGTGTAAAAAAAGTTACATTACTGCTCTTCTCCCTTAACTTGCAGCAGGCCTCTTTTTCCACAATAATTAACACAAATACAGAGTAAAAGAAAGATAGTTTGTTGAGTCAATAGAGGAAAGTCCTGTTTGCTAAAAAAATACACAAGGTTTACTTGCATAAGTGTATTCATATAGGTGTTTAACATCTCAAAGTGATACTCTGGCAGAGCACAGTGTTAGAAATGAGAAGGATTCTGCAATATGAACTGTAAAGTGCTTTTATTATTTCTTCTGTAAGCAACAGAAAAGGCAATAGAATCCTGCATGGAGACTAACCAAAAGAAATTATCTGTAGGCTTTCATATTACAGCCATCACTGTGTTTTCTAATGTCGAACCACAGTATTACTACCTGGGGATCCTAGATTTGGATGACCTTAGCCAAGATAACAACATACTGGCTTCATCAGCCTCATATCTGTAAAACAACTATACAATTAATGTTGAGGTGGGGACATAGAAGCTATTGCTCTCAACACACTTTATGGGGGAAAATGTCATTTTTTAAACAAAGAAGTAAGAAGACAGATGTGTGTGTACATCTTACAGGATGTAAGGATTACAGAATCCTTGTCTCAGGTTGCATATATTCCTTTTACACCTACTTCATTTAATGAAATCTGTGTAAGAGCACTGTAGACATGATTTAAAATGATCCTTTCCCCCTCTTCAACTCACTTTCAGGATGTTGTTACTGTTTCTGTTACTCAAAATAAAGAGAAGAAAAGAATAAAGAAGATGAAAAATTGTGCAATCATCTTACATAACAAGGTAAATATAGCATATTTTTTAGCCATTTTTATGCTGACATATGTCAGGAAGAACAAACTGTAATCTGCATTCTCTCCCTACTGCTTGAAACTTGTGGAGTACTTAACTAAAGTTGTTTTTCTCCTTCAAAACATTTCATTAAAACACAAGTGACTTTCTCCCTCTTGATGATGCCACAAGAAGGCTCACACCATGTAATTAAATCTCTGTTTTAAAGTACTTTTCTCAGCAAACACAGGCTTCTGAGTTGAAGACTGCATAATAGATGTTATTAACTATACATATAAATAGAAAATGTGTCTTGTAAAACATTATATTTGCTGAATGAGTTTGCCTTTTTCCAAAGTCATCTCCTTATTAATGACTCATGAGTTTCTTTTCTATTATTTAAAAATAATGTAATTATAGGCTATTCTGGAATAATTTGATGTATCTTATGTTCATATCCAAACCTATTAATTAAATGAAGCATAAGTATTTATAATGTGCTGTATGCTTCTATTATTCAAGCTAATCCTTTTAATCCTGTTCAAACTGGAAGATAGAAGTTAATCCCAATAACATCTCTCTACAAACAAATATTAATAAATCTGTTTCAGTCTTTGTTCTCCCTTGTCACCTGTCCTGGAAATGATGAGTGAGTTGTCTAGTTTACCTTAGGTAGTGAACAATGGAGATGAAAAGCAAAGCATGCAAAATTGCTGCTTTGTATCTAAGGCCACAATAACAAAATGTGGAGGTAGAAGCACTGTAAAGCATTCTCCTGTATGATGTCTCTTTTAAAACTAAATGCTACTTAGTGATACTTGGGAACTCCTGAATCTTTCTGATACTACAAAGCAGCACTAGACCTATGTCTAGAGGATGTCAACTGGATGGAAGTTTTAATATGTCGTGTATTATAGCCAGCATTTCAATGTCAAGCTATAGTTTAGAGGATTCCTGTATCTGGTAACTTCTGTAATTTGACCTGGCTTTTGGAAACCAGAAATTACATAAGGAAGCCATGTTGAATGTGCAATTTTGGATTTGCACCATGGTACTATGATCTGCACATATGGCCAGTCTCCAGAAACCGGAAAAGAAGCAATTGTTTTTTCCCTGCTGTGAGCAATGGTTTTGAACATAACTCACACTGTTTTCATGCTGGCTTTTCTCCCTTTTGCCCCAAAACACAAGTGCAAACTGAGCTTCTGCAATTCCTTTGGGCAAAAGAAAACCATGCTGTGTCTACACAAACCTACAGGTCGTTTTTTGTCCGAGGACACTTACATCTAAAATAGATTGGCCTACCAGGACAAGCCTTTGTTTTGTTAGGTGAAGATAATTCATGGCAGTTGGAAAATTAAAAGGATACTGAACTTTATAGATTGCAACATACAAACTAATTTTCTTTTGGAAGCCCAGACTGATATTTAGGCTAATTGTTTGTTTCACTTTCTTAACATAAAACATTTAAAAGTAAATAATCCTTTCCCTAGAAGCAGAAACTTCCTAAGAATAACAGTAACATAATTGTATCAAAATAAAGGTCGGAGTATAGATCTCTGCAGATTCTGCATTTACTAAAGAATACCTGCATAAAAACCAACAAGCCTAAAACTATGAGTTGGTGATCTGCCAAGAGAAGAAGAGAGCCAGTTAAGGAGGATAAAAGTATTGAAAATTCTAATTTGTCTTGTTGGACAGAGTATATTAAGAATATCCTTTCTATTTTAAAAAGTTTAAGGCTTGTCAGAGGCTCAAATTTTCAAAAGGGAATGGGCTGGAAGTGAATGGGTAAATTAAAGAAGGAAAAAAAGAACTGGATACCGTACATGAAGGAATTCTAAAGTAATTAAGATTGAGTGGTTGAACTGCTAACATAAACATACAGTCTTTGATTTAAACTGGCCACTATGCCAGAGGACTAGCTGGTAGCAGATGTTACACTATTTTCCCTCCTGTAACTAAAGAAAGAATCATCTGGGGCAATATAGATCAACATCTTTTTCAGTACCAGAGAACTTAAGCACCAGATATCAGAATACAAAGAGGACCTGTTAGAGTATGGACAAACAAGCAGAGGTCCAAGAAGAAAAAACTGTTTCTCAAAAGAGAATGGGTTAAAAAGGAGTTAATTTGGAGTTTTTAATTTATTATGCTAAAATCCCATTGGATGAACTAGTCAGAAGAGTGAGAAGATGGAAAACCAGAGTTGTTATACATAAAAAATGGTAGTAAGAGTAGTAATGAACAGTTGAAAAATGCTAAAATATTAAAATCATATTTCAGGACTGATGGAAAGAGGAAAGGGCTGGTCAATGAAGCGGGAAATTTTTCATTTGACACAGTGTTTAGATGGGTTAAAACAAAGAAAAAATGTGGAGTGCACTAGAAAAGAGCTTCGAAGATAAGGTGATGGTAGGTGAAGTTCAGTGTTGTAAATGTAAAGCATACTGATAAATGTAACAAGCACTGCACTTAGTAAGTTTCTGAATTAGCAGTGAGTGCTCTGTGCAATCATTGTGAATAGTTGATTGAAAAAACTCAATATGCAGTGGAATTTTAAAAAGCAAGCAATGTATAAATAACTATTTTTAAAAATAGATAAAAAATAGTAAGGGAAATACTCCATTAAATAAACCAGTGACACAGCTTCATGCTGAACACCTGTGTCTGGATACCATCCCTCCTAAAAGCTGAAAAAGTAGGAAATATTTCAGAACTTGTTGTTAACTTACAACCAAATTCTGTAAAAAATAAAATGTACAGAAATGAACAGAATGGAGAAGATATATCAGACATTACTTAATACCAGTAACAAGAGGACTTGGAAAAAAATGTTTAAAATAGTACTTCAGTGAGGTTTTTTTTCCTAAACTTATACGTTTAGTATAATTTCTGTAAAAGTTTTTTTCTAAACAAAGTGAAACGCTAAGCTCTGTGAAACTCATTTTCAGAAGGAACTGTCAAACTCAATAATTTAGTGGGATTCATAATTTATATACACAGTAGACAATGTAGACGCGGAAGGGTTTCAGAACGAGTTCACAGAATGAATTCTACATAATGGCAGATTTTAAGAAAGAGGTGCCCATGCACAGGGCACCTTCTATAAAAGTTATTTTACAGAATTAAGAGATAGTGACTACTGCAGGAGCAGAACACCAGACCAGGGGTACTGGTTTTCTGATTAATACCTTGTCGTTCTACAATGGGCTCCTGGGCTTGAGCCATGCTTTCTAGGGATAACTCTGCAACATTAGAAGATACACACTAAACCTGCAGGTAGTTTGACAGTGTAGCAGAGAAGGTGACTTGTGTAACTTGTGAAGCGTGACAATAGTGGAAGCCAGCTACCACATTATCTCGTAGCGTGCTTGGGTAGGCCACTTGAACAACATGCTGGACAGCCAGAGAAGAAACAGAGAACATCTGCTTTCATCACCCACCATTTGTAACCAGTATTACAAATGTCTCACAACAAAATCCTTCCAATTAAAAGCTTTTGAGATCAGACAGTGAGCTTCTACCACAATGTTATGCCAAAGAGCAGCACTGATATCTGCTTCCAAGTATCCTCTATCTAGATAAGCTAGAGGCTAGACCTACTGCAGTGCAAATTTTGAAAAGACCTGATTTTTCACTTCTTACTGTGATATTTAAAGCTAATCTTTCTTTCCTTCTACATTCAGATATAGAATGAGGTGGAACAAGCTGGCATTTTTGTTTGCTTTAACAGGTAGGTGGCTTACCCATGCTTTCTGTTCTAATATTAGTGGATGCCCGTAGGCAAGGAGTTCTTTTACATCATATTTTGTTACTTACAAAAAATATTCAGAATTTGTCCTGTTTGTTTCCTTAATTCTTTTTTTTATTCCTAGATACCTTCCTATTTTAGGATAGGGAGAATAAAGACATACAAGAAAATTTTATTTTTCTTTTCACCACTGCATTATTTTTTACAGTCTGCTGTCATGCTTTTACTTTCCAGTTTTTGAAATGGAAATGTGTATGATGTTATGGAACTCAGGAATGAGTTCATGCAAATCTCAGTACAAAATTTAGAGTAGTCTTTCTTAGTACTATTTGTTAAGCAGTGCTGCCTCAGTAATGATTTGTTGATTGAAAAAGATTATGAAAAATGTTAATAAATTACATTTTAGGAGAAGTCCAGTGAAGTGCTGCAGTCATTTAAGGAAACTTTTTTTAGTTTAAATATGAGACCTTTCAGAAGATCTGTTATCAGACCAGCCTCATTCATACGCCTGTAGTAGTGCAGTCTAAATTTTGAACTGTGAAGCTTTCTGTCATCACCAAGTCCTTATCCTATGAAGCCCATAGGTGTGTGTAGGTTTGCCATTTTACATAAAGATAGGGTTTCATATTCTTTTAATTACCTTCTTGGAGGCAGGAGAAAGGAAACAATATTTACAAGTGCTAAAATGAGCATACCGACGCAAGTCAGCACACTGCTGCCAGTCTCCCTAGCCTCAGCCTCCAGTCAATGCTGACAGACAGGTTATTCTAGAACATGATTTAAAATCTAAGATTCTGTGCTCTTTCTTCTAAGGAAAATGGTCTCCTGATTTACGCTAGAGGGAGCCTGGAGAGATTGTCCTTTCTGGGCTGAGGTTAGCCTTTGGGAATAGCCACTTCAGCATGGATCGCTTCAAAACCAGTTATATGAATTTAGACTTTACCAAAACATGTTATACTAAAGGATTTACCACAGAATAGTCCAACTTTAAAGCAATGGAAGAGTGCTTGCAGTTAAAGTAAACCAATCAGTGTTTGATGTGGACTGCCAGAGTGTTAACTATGTAGACTAAATTGATTTAAGAGACAAAATACTCACTGAGGCCACTGTGTTAGGAGAAGGTAAGTGTTTTTGCTTCAAGAGAAGGTAACTACATAAATTTTGAAAGAACTGCATCTTCTCCATTTCATTAATTAAGTTTCTGTAGCTGTCATTTACCCCCACTAGTCATCTTAATTAATCATTATAAACAAATGATGCACAACTGAATTGGAAGATAGAGGGAATACTGGGGAAATGAAATTGCAGACAGCACACAATGCTTCTGATCAATCATCTCCTAATTTTCAAAGGCTGCCAAGGGATGCCAACCCTTAATGTTTATTTGTGCCATGGTGATAAGAATTGTTCTAAATGGTAGTTCCCTTGTGTTTTGCTTTCTCTCTCCAGGGCCTCATTGCAAATAAGAGGCTCCGTTTTCATGTGTTTTTATGATGAAGCATTGTAGTTAAATGAATGCCATGGGACACCTCTTAAACAAGTAGGCTACAGAGGAGCAAACCTGTTAAAAGAATATATTTCCTCTTCATATAGAAAAACAAGTCCTATGCAATGAATGCTTGTACTGAAACTTTATGACCATTTAAAGTGCAGTTTAAAGAAGTGTTGCTTGTTAAGGGAAATGACCTAACAAGATTTTCGTACAGCAAACAGCATTACACCATAACATATACTGGGACCTTTAATAATACACCTTAATTACAGAATTATATGGTTTAAAAGAATTGCTTTTCTGTCCACTTAAGAAGGCCTTCAAATAAGCTTCAACTCTATGATTGTTAAGGATCTATAGAGTAGTGTGTACAAACAGTAGTGTGTACACAGGTGGTTATACATATATAGAGAGATATATAAAATAGAAGCTGCAGGGATGGAGTTCTTACTTTAAAATAGTTTTACCGTGGGCACACCATGCACTTTATCTACACGAATATTTATACCTTAAAAATAAACAGGACTAGAAGCATCCTATAAAACTCAGAATTTCCATTGACAATATAATTTTCACGGGGGGAAGAAGCGCTCTGGAGCTCCTGAACTTTTCAAGGCTGCAGGAGACAATAAGAGGCCAGGGGTGGTCAGACACCCTATGAAGACAACGAGGGGTAGTGGTTTTAAATTGAAACAGGGGAGATTTAGTTTATATATTAGGAAGAAATTCTTTACTGTGAGGTTGCCCAAAGAAGCTGTGGATGCCCCATCCCTGGAAGTGTTCAAGGCCAGGCTGGATGGGGCTTTGAGCAACCTGGTCTAGTGGGAAGTGTCCCTAGGGGGATTGGAACTAGATGATCTTTAAGGTCTCTTCCAACCCAAACCATTCCGTGATTCTATGAAACTCCCAACAGTCAGTACAGCAGGAAATAAAACCCCCACATATATAACTATTTCTACGGTATATCAGTGAAGAAAGACCAAAATGTTTAAAAAGATACATATGCAGTTTTCTTTTCAAAAGTTCTCTGTCCTGTCAGAGTTAGAATTTTCCAGTCCTTATTCAAAATTGCATTACCTTTTTAAGGTAGTTAATATTGTTTTTCTGTTTTTACTTTCAGTTCACATCACTGACAGTCTGTTATTTTTTGCCTTGCCAATGAACAAACGTACCAAACATTCCTGCAATAAGAGTAGCTTGGTAATTATCCTCTTCCCATACGGCTCCCCACCAGTTGTCACATTGCAGAAGCTATATTTAAAGAAACCACATTTTATTAAGTATTGCCAGAAGACAAAAGACAGAAAACAGCAGAAAAAGAAAAATAGTCACCAAGATATTTACTGCTTAGGAATGTGTGCTGTATTTTTTGCTGTTTGCTGTATTTATTGAAAAATCAATGGTAGATCTCCTCCAGTGTGACTGTTGTGTGACAGACTCTTATTATAGGCTCACGTTCCATTACACCAGTTCATTTGTGTAAAACTTTTTGCTGGAGTGGCAAATATCGATAAGATTTCAGGCTGAAAAGCAAAAAGAACACTCTTTTCAAAAAGGAAGGGACATCTCTGACAGTGCAGTTCATTAAAAGGCTGGAAAAAAATGTGAGGCATGATTTGTAGTATAAAATAAACTAGTTTGTGGTTGTTTTGCAAGGTACAAACAAATTTTTTATTCACAACCTTAGATTTTTATTTTATAGAGTGCTTGCACATACATATATATGTTACAAACATACCATCCACACAGTCAACATTTAAATTTAATTATGACATTAGTGGAAAAATTGTTAGTATTGCAATTCTAATGTTGCAGAAAGATTTAAAACTATTTTAGTGATTTCTTCTCAGCTGGGATGGTTGCATGTTTTTCAGTTTTTTCATCAAAGAAAGAGTGTTGAACTGCACTCATATAACTCATGTAATGTGTTTAGTCTGGACTGTGATTAAGTCACCCAGCTTTCTCTCTTAGCAAGAAATTGTTGCTGTTAGATAAGCATTTACAAAATTAGTAAGGAACAAAGTGTGGACATGGAGGTGACTCACTTTGTGTCCATGACCCGTGTTGTAGACGTACTAGTGAGTTCCACGTGTGATATCGAACTGCCTTTAATATTCCGCATTTAACTGCACTTCTGACTAACATTGAGCTTTCAGACTGGTATCCTCCTGACAGTTTCAAAGTGTTTTTGACCGTGTTCAACTCTTTTCCCTGTAGGGGGTTAATCTCATAAAGATTTCAGCCACACAAGTACTAGTGTCAGGGGTATAATGATCACTTTGAAGTTTGTTTGCTTTCCAGTGCATTTAAACACTTTAAGTGTTCCAGAAATAGGATTAGATGCCCCAGTGAATTCATTTCATTTACCCCCAGCAGTGGTTTTCCAATACTATATAGTGTTTACACGGTATCAATTTAGTGGCATGCTGATTTCCAAGATTCATCTCCCCCCTATCAATTTTCTACCTCTTGATCCTACTTGAAAATTGCTGTGATATGGGGCAAATGATACTGACAAACTCTTACAAAAGAAATATGGGGATTCTGATAACTTCTTGTTTCAAATATCCTTCTGGGATTTTGTTCTACGGAATTCTTTGTAATTTAAAATTTAGTTACAGAAAGTCAGTGGTTTGAATAGATTTTTGAATTCTGAGAAAGGTTACATGTTTAAATGTGAAGAGTTTATTCCTTCGTTAGGCAGACATGCTTCAGTTAAATAGTGATTTACACTTTTTTGTAAATTACAGGTTTTGCATGTTACAAACTTATACAGGCGTTTAGGTGAGAAACCATGAGCACTAGGCACATGGAATTGTCTTGCTTTTCTCTAACAGCCTAAGCATGTTACACAGGAAAACGGAAATACTTTCATTTCGCTTTTTTTTGTGCTTGATTTTTTGTTTCCTTTTAAATCCTTTCACACAAACTAAAAAGCCTCAAAATCCACTTCAAGGAAGTGTTCCATGGAATAGAGTCTTTTTAAACTTTTTACTTTAAAACAAAATCCTTTCATTCCATTATCGGCCCCAGAAGAAGAAGTTATTAAATATTGTTGTTTGTTAGTGGAAAAGGCATTCTGAGATATTCCTAACAATCTGAGTTTCAGCTGGTCAAGTGTGTGTTTTAAATGCTCTGTCCCTATTCACATCTCTCTCTTCCAGCAGCCTTAATGATAACTCTATGTATTAAAAATAGATTAAACTCTGGGAAATAACATCTTCAACGACATTACAGTCAATATTTTCTGACTTCATGTGTTTTTAAACACAGTGAGGAGTGATTTTTGCTCTAAGTCTCAGAAATTTGATATGATTCCCCAAATAGGTACATAAAATGGGGACCAATGGACATCTTTTTATATAATTCCATGTGAATGGGAAATACAGTAATTTCTTTCCATCATGGAAGAAGCAGCAGACTGATATCCATTAACAGGTGATTTCCTGAAATCTGCATGGGGAGCAAGACACTTTTGAAATCCCAGGGCATCTGCAAAGCTCTCTATTCTACCGATCTTAATCAATACTTTTTTCCCATTATACACTTAATTCTGTTGCTTCATAATTTCAGTTATGGGAAGTCAATTGAACCAGGGAGGGAAGCATATACCCCAAAACCTGTTTGTTCTCTAACATCAGATTCTCAGTCCCACTATCAGAAAATATATATGTATCTATATATCTATATATCTATATCATGATCTCTGTCTAATCTATATCTATATCTATCTATATCTAATCTATATCTATCTATCTATCTATATCTAATCTATATCTATCTATCTATCATCTGTATCTATATCTGACTGCAGTCCTACTAAAGCTTTTTGATACCCTGACCAAAGCAACTTTACCTGAATTTAGTGAGGAAAATCAACCATGAGGACAGCACAGCTTCTTTTCTCCATTCTAAGTAGATTCTGAATGTTTTCATTGCTTTTTCCATACAAAGTGAGATTCTGTACTTTTCACAAGTCTTGTCATTTGACATTTATTCCAGAAGTATTTGTTACTGTGGCATCTGTCCCAGTTTTCCCTATTCTTCTCCTTACTCTAAGTTCTTGGTGAGAACTAGTTGATATATCCCCATCTTTCTTGGGGGGTTGAACTTCATTCAAGGACAAAACCTTTCTTTTTTTGAATGAGTGACCAGAAAATGAAACTTAGCTGAGATTTCTTCCTTCTCCTTTTTTTTTTTTTTTATAAATTATTTTATTTAGTTGAAATGGGAATTTAGAATACTCCCTGGTGTTCATAAAGAATTAAGATAACAGGAAAATAAAAGTCTATTATCAATTATAAAGGGCTTTTTTTTCTGCAGCATTTCATCTCTAATGTTTTTTTCCATAATAATGCATCCCATGCTGCTGCAGAACAAGCTAAATGGTTTATATTTGGGGCAATAAAGGTTTTTTCACTTCTATTACCAATGGGAAATATTAGGGAGGTCTTTGATTGTACATGCTATATGAGCAAACACCACTTAAGCCAGGCTCTGCTTCCTAAACAAGTATTTAATCTCCTCATTAAAGATATATGAAACTAGAAATCAATGAGCACTGGTGGTTAGAGCTTTTTAGCGGAACTAATGGCTACACCTTGTCCAACATTAGAAACTTCACTTGTGGTTTACGGCTGCTACACATGGAGAAACATGAACCTAGAAGGAAAGACTTTCAGTTGTGTTAATAATTACACTAAGAGTTCTGGATAAGCAGGTCACATAAATATGTAACATAAAAAATCAAACATTTTTGCTTCACATTTCAGTATCTTAAAAGACATCTTGAGTTATTCCTGTAAACCTCCAGATAAAAGCAATAAAAATGTGTCTTGAATAAAAATATTCAGTCTGTTAAAATCCTCCTACAGCAGAAAAAAATCACAAACCCGAAATGCTGGTGTTGGGAACTGTATGAACTGGGGAGACATGACAATATTTGACTAAATGTATGAGGTGCAGGTATGATCAATTTTGTTTTCAAAACAAACAATAGACAAAAATATTAACCCCATGAACAGAAAAAAGCACAACACTGATACATTTCATTTCTGGTTCTATATCTGATTTGTTTCTAAATGATTTGCAGAAGAAATAGTGCAAAATATGACCGATTTTTCACACAGTTCAAAATGCCTGAAATAATGTAAGAAGGTACCAAAGTGCACCAGACTGCTGGGTTTGCAAGTTGAAACTGCAGAGTATATTGATTGTCTTGTGTGGAGGCATGAGGATGTATGGCACTGAAAGTGCAAAGCCTTTTTTTACCACTGGTACAAAATATGGAATTTTTCCATTACAAGGAATCTCCCTTGTTTACAGGAAAACAGTTTTGCCTGACCAAGGATGCTATTTTAATTAGGATGTTGCCTAACCTAAGTTAAGGTGGAGTATTTCAGAGAGAAATGAGTGATATAGTTCTCTCCCTGGACATTGTACATTTGCAGTTTCAGAAGTAGCTATTTCATTGAGATCAAGAGATACTCATTTTTTCCTAGCTACAAAAAGTCAATACTTAGGTACAAAACTTCAAACCTAAGAGCTTACAGATTTGCATAAAATGTTAGTATCTTTGCAGAACTTCAAGCTCAGATCAATGGACATGACGCACTCCTGATTTCAGTTGTTGGAATAGAATTACACAGCTGGAGTGGAAATTGCAAGCATCAAAGATTTCAGCATTTGTTTTTACAAAAACCTGTCTCTCTATTTGTATATCTTCAAATAAATAACTCCAAAATTGTTTATCTTCTTTTTTTTCCCCTCGTAACTATCATGATGAAGACGAGAAAACTCATGGAAGAGTCCTCAGATACTATTAAAATCATAATTATGGCCACAGAGCATTATAAAAATATTACATAAGGAAATCTTTTAATAATTTTCTGTTACATACCACATATAAAGCTCCCTTTATGCACAAATTCAATATATGAGGTATCCGTATATACATGTTTTTAAAATGTGTATTCACACAATACAAAGAGAGAGAAAGAAAGAGCAAGTGAGTATTAAATGTTAAAAATATACAGCTCTACCTGCTTCCCAGTGCTTCACTTTTTTTATAACACAAAACTCTAAACAAGGTGTCTCAGCTGTCTTTTCGTACAGTTATCTCTGATTCTTAGCTACATTTGCTTAGTTACTTATGCTTTTGGAAGAAAGCTTCAACCTATCCTACATTATCATTAGAAGCAACTGAATTTAGTTGAAAGAGTGATTAAGGTGCCTTCATGGAAATTTCAATATACCTGACAACAGACTCAAGAATTGATATAGAGACATTTTATCATGTTACACTCTTGAAAACACTGCTGTTTATCCCTAAGTTTTCACCTGAAAAATTCCAAGAAGTCAAATCCAAAAAGTGCTGTTACAGTTCCTGCAATTATGCTATTCTCCTAGAAGGTGCTGAATAATTCCAGGGAATTATCATAAGTAGAAAAATGCATATACAAGTATTACATTTTAAGAGAGAAAGAGAAGATATTTTCTTAAGGTTATTTTCCTTCATATAGATTTGCAAACTTTAAGTAATATATTTTCAGTGTAATAAAAATAAAATCCAGAAACCTTTTCGTTTCATCACTGATTAAAAATCAAAGATAATACAGAGACCACTACTTACACGAATAGTTTTTTGTGCTGTTGTTGTGGGCATTACTTATCCACACATAGTTGTAGGCTATCCCTCATGACTTAGTCTTTCCAAGAAGACATCCCTTGACAAGCAACACGGTTTGAAATTAATATACAGAAACAATCTTTCCAGGGGAAAAACTAAGTAGGGAGAATGAAGATAACCAGATATTTATAAACTCTAATTGTCTGGCTTGAATTTGGGATCTCTGTGTGGTCAAAATGGAAACAGGCTTCTCTAGAGAGACATTCAGAGCACCCAAGGAATGGATAAGACATCTCAAATTATGTCTACGTTATGTTTGACAAGGATGTATATTATATTTATTTTTTAAAATAAAAGTTTTTTTTATCTGAAAATTAAAATATGCTGGTTTTTGCATGCTTTAATTTTGTATTATTGTTGTAGACTTCATAATCTCTTCAGATTCAACAAGAATGCGTTATTTAGTGTATAATATTCTTATAGCAGGTCATATAATAGAAGAAGTCATCAGTTTAGGTAATACATTATAGTGCATTATTACAGATTTCTACCTATTTTTATATTGCTTCCTTGATATTTTTGGATTCTATCAGCATAATAAAGGTAAATGGAGAACAAGAAAAGTTTAGCCATTGCTTTTTAGTGATAGTAAGTAAAGCAATCCTGCAGGCAGTGTGCGAGTCACTCAGTACCAGAAATAGCTTGTGTTAGATTTTTCTTTTTGAAATGTATTGCAATCCCAAGCATGTTTACTGAAATTCTTGAGAGGTAACACTGGCTAGTAAAGAGTGAGGCAAGATTTGATAATCAGAGGGATGGAGCACCTCCCCTATGAAGACAGGCTGAGAGAGCTGGGGTTGTTCAGCCTGGAGAAGAGAAGGCTCCGGGGAGACCTCATAGCAGCCTTCCAATATTTGAAAGGAACCTACAGGAGAGCCAGAGAGGGACTCTTTGTCAGGAAGTGTAGTGACAGGACAAGGGGTAATGGTTTTAAATTGGAAGAGGGGAGATTTAGATTAGATACTAGGAATAAATTCTTTACTGTAAGGGTAGTGAAGCGCTGGAACAGGTTGCCCAGGGAAGTTGTGGATGCCCCATCCCTGGGAGTGTTTAAGGCCAGGCTGGATGGGGCTTTGAGCAACCTGGTCTAGTGGAGGTGTCCCTGCCCATGGCAGGGGGTTTGGAACTCGATGATCTTTAAGGTCCCTTCCAACTCTAACCATTCTATGATTCTGTAAGATGATGTGCATCATGGCCAAAGACAAGTACAGCTGGATTCACTGACACCTCAGCTGATGCACAAACATTGTGTAGGTGGAAAGAAATGCTGAATTTTTGAGGAATAATCTCCAGTATCATGCCTAGAGGAGGAAAGAGTGAGATCGGAACCAACCCTGGGTTATGGACATGGCTACCTGACAGGTAAGATTGTTGTGATGCTCACAGAAGGATTTATGCTAAATACAAAAGTAAGTATGCAAAAATTGAAGGGAAGAGAGAAAAGTTCTGATTTAGCCTCACTAAGATGACTTCAAAGAAGGCAACAGCAAAGAAACAACAGGGAAACGAGAAAAAAGATTAATTTGGGTAGAACATGAGGTTAAGAGCGAAGACACAAATTTCCAGTTGTACGCGTGGAGGCAATATTTGACATTATGCCAAAAGAAAAAAACAAGGTGAAAGAAGGGATAGGGAAAAAATTTCAGTCTCTAAAATGAAGTTTTGTACTACCTTGAAAAAATTTGGTATGTCAAATGATGTCTTTTTTTAAAGAAGTTTCTGAGTTAAGGTGTATAGCTTATATTTAATAACATAATGAAATATGAGATTTAGATACATGTTAGAATAAATAAATAGATATGATTGAATAAGTATGCTTAATATGAAGGTTATTTAATTAACTCCTTAATTTATAATTTAAAAATAATCCTCTTATGCTTCTGAATTCTGATAAAGAACCCTTCTTCAGTTTTAGGTATTTTGAGTTTTGCTTCAAATCATTTTGCAGCTCATGTTCAATCTTTTAGCTGTGGAAAATCTTCAAGCAGAAACATTACAGGGACAGTCCCTGTGCATATCCAGGGTCTGTCGTTCATGAGAGGTTGCACAGCTTTATTTAAGCCCTTTCCATAGATGCTGCCTATATACTCTAAGTGTGTTTTCAGTTTTGTAAAACAAATCTGAAAATGTACGAAGGCTCTACACTGTCTCAGTATTTCACGTTGAATGTTTTAAGCCTCATAAACAGTTAATAAATACTGCCATTGCTATTGTTTGTTCCAATTATTTGGTAACTCCTTTGCAACTATATATTTATGGTATCATTTGGAAATGCCTAAGTGCCAGATTTGTAAAAATGGCATATTTTAAGAAGGCATTTCAGGTTGTGTTCCATCATGTAAGTATTAGCAGTTAAAGTTCTACAAAGAATACACTTTTATAGCCGATATCTAGTGAAGTCTCCAGAATAATTCTTGCTGAACAAAAGCTAGGCACTGTAACATGTCTTAACACTACATGGACAATATTTAGGTCAGGATTACAAAAAAGCCCCAAAGTCCAACCTTTTACGGTCCTCCCTTTCATAACAGACAGAATTATTTTTTCAGAAGTAGGGATTGTCTTTCTTTCAAGTAAAATTTTTAACAACAGAAAGAGAAAAAGCCTGGAGCTTTTAAACTACACATAGACATAGTTAGACGCACAGGTTTTCTGCACATGTCTAGGATAAGAGTAGTCTGATTCCAGAGCTAGGAGTTTATTTTATAGTTGCACTTTTTTATTGACCCTTGGCATTTAATTTCAGCTCCCATGCATCATGTGTCCTTAATCTAAGTCTCTCTACAAATAGTATAATTTGTCTCAGTTGTATAATTTACCTCAATTTTGGTTTTTTTTGATGCCAAGGAAGTCAGCTGATGCTTCCATCCTGTTTGAATCACTTCTGCCATCTTCCATGAGCATAAATTAATTTATATCTAACATTGCATGAGGTTTTTTCTCTGTTACTGAGTCCAAAGTCATTACGTGTGTCATTTTTTCATTTAAATTTAGATATAGTTGGAAAAGAGATATCTGGATCAGCATTAAAATGAGAATAAAAAGTTTATTGGCTATGATATATCCAACTAATTTAGTCTCAAGTCTCTTGAGGCTTTTAGAATTACTGGTTTCTCTCTGACAGGCATTTAATTTGGGAGGAATGTGCTTTTTATTTTTCCACCTCCTCTCTCAGGCTAAGTGACTAGGAGCTCTGTGTTGGTCATACTGTCTCTGTATCAAATGTGTCATACCACTAGAGCTGGCTTAAACTAAGACAACACAAAATAACAACTGACAACAAAAATTAGTCCCACCTGCGGGACTAATTTATTACTCCATTGTTACAAAGCTGAGATTCCTTTCCACAAGACAGGGAGGATAGAGAGCATGGAGATAAAACTATTGGAGCTTTCTATAGATGAACAAAGGATTTTAAGTTGCTGCGTTAATATCCTTAAATTTGTAAGAGTCTTCTTTATTCAAAACCAGACATGCTCTGAATCACTCTTTTAACAAAAAATGCAAAAAGAACTGGGAAATTTTCTAAGCAAGAAATAATTTGTATGAAAAAAGTCCTTAGCCTATTCTGCAGCCAGCTTGTGAATTTTGGATATTCAGGGAAGGAAACCCAAACTTCTATATTCCACAAAATAATATCTAATGTCATCACTCAAAGTCAACATAACTTCCTGCCAGCTTTCCTTTTCAAGTAAATCACAGAAGTACCTAAATTGATAAATATTTTCCATTAGTTATGTTGAAAGCAAAGAAATGTAATTGATTTATGCAAATATTGCATACATACATATTGCATGTATATAGACTTCTAAGTCTAGTATATTAATAATCTGAGTAAATTCAGATTGAGTGTTAATGGACAAATTTTTGTCCATTGTCCAAAGAGGGAGAAAGGATAAAATGACACACTGAAATAATGATTTGCCATTTGAGATTTGAATTGCTAAATTTATTACTATTTTACCATGGTACTATTTCATCTATATTGTGGATGACACTGATTTATTTAATTTTTTAAATGTGGATCACACAGAATTCCACTTTTTACTCTTTTCCAAATTGGCCAAATTAGGGCTTTACTGTGTAGGGTTGATACCCTCAAAAGTGATTTCTCTAGATTAGGGCTGTCAGTACAGTCAAGTACAATGAAAATATTGCCCTAAGGACTGGCAGACACCCCAAGGATGAGTATTTGACCAATGAACAGAACCAGATGATATGTAGATTCCTTCAATATCTTTATCCTAGTAGTGTGAATTATTTTTTTTATTCTTGACAATAATTTAGTTGTCTAATGCTTCAATCTGTTGTGATAATAATGAATATGGAACCCAAAACTTTCATAAGTAAAATAATTTTTCTTTTGGTCTTTTGTATACCAGAAGATATATTTATACATTGGACGATTCAGTATGATTCAATCCAGCCAAAAATGGGACTCATACTTAAAACCTAACTCAGCTCTGACACATCCTCCTTTTAAAAAGTGTATAGGTAGTCCATGTGCAAAAACGGTTGCAAGAAAGGAAAAGATTATTTCACATGGGATGGATTTCTCCCTTTGAAATATTTACTACTTTATTTCTCATCAACTTCACTTAGCTCATAAAATTTCATTGATTCTCATATCCTCTTATTTCTTAATTTTAAATGGAGTGGCAAAAAAATAGACTTTTTTTTCCTAGTAAATAAGTGTTCTGATTATAATGGTTCTTACAACAGTTTGTCTACCTTTTAAGGAGAAGTAAACATGTTTCATAATCCTTATTCCTATATTAGCTATGAAAAAATACTATATAAATTTGAATTTTTTAAACTATCAGAAGTTTATTTTTCTTCCATAGTGTACAAAATCTTCTTGAAAATTTTCTTCCAACATTTTAAAGACATTGTATTGCATGTGGTCAATCACTTCTGTAGGATACTACAGTGCTCCCTGAGGCTGTTAAATAGGATAGAGAGTAAGTAGAATAAAATTTCTTCCACATACATTTTGTCACCACATCCCTCTCCTTTTCTTCATGCTTTTGAGTTTTATTTTTTAATTAATGATTAATAGATATTGATATCAAAGTTAAAAAACCTAATTGTTGTAGATAAATAACAATTTATATTTTTGAATGTTTTTTGGCATGCATTATGACTGTACCTGTGCAATACAGAGCATGAAAATTAAGTAAATAAATATTGATTTAAATATAGAGAGTGTACTGACAACAATCTGTAGCAATTTCAACTGAGATTCTTTAATGCAATTTACATATCAGTATTTCAGAAGTTACTTGTCAAGTGTGACATCATAGACACTCGTGACTTATTTACAACCTCTAGTTTTAATTTATTGTTCCAGTCTGAAAACATTTACACATCTGAATGACTTCATGTATAGAAGTTTTCTAATATATTTCAGTAAAAATACTAGTATTGAAACTTTCTCATATGTGTCTTTTTAGGATTAGATCATGTTATGTCAATAATTATTCACAAAAAAACCCTCTGTTAATATTGTACATTGAAAGAAACCACAAGACCTCCAATGGATTATTTGTAAAGTATCACAGATTGCTGAGACTAAATTGTTTTTCAAAACTGATAAAAGCAATATATTTTAGAGTAGGTGTTTTAAAACCAAAGGCAGAATGTTTACCAGAAGTCATTC
The DNA here is from genome assembly GCF_964106895.1 of Numenius arquata. Taxonomy (NCBI): domain Eukaryota; kingdom Metazoa; phylum Chordata; class Aves; order Charadriiformes; family Scolopacidae; genus Numenius; species Numenius arquata. Next base: position 50,477,199 of record NC_133581.1, read on the forward strand.
TTATTAATGGACGGTCTCTTAAAACATTTCACTGAAACAAAATCCTCTAATGCTCCTGGTTACACCAGTGGGGAAGCTTAAAAAATCCATCTCAACAGTACCTAACAGTCAAATTTTATACTACTTAAAGTATTAACAATATATTTTTTATTAAAAAAAGAAAATATTTAAAAAATCTAAACAAAATTACATTTATAATACATTTATACAAGTACTTTGTATTTAAGGTTACATACCTGGCAACACAAATTGGGATAAGAAGGAATGATGTCAAATCATATAAATTTTTCACATCTATCATATTGCAATAAGTAAGTAAAGTTTCAGTTTTTAAACAAAAATATTTTCAAAATGCAATATTATCCAAATAAATGCATGTAATTATGCAAAAGTAACCTTATATTTATACCGAAAACATCTTTCTTGTGAAGAAAATGTTTTTGTATGGAGAAATCAGGCAGTTATACATGAAGAAAATGCCATTTACGTGTAACCATCCTGAATTTAATAGTACAAGGCCAATTGACTGTACATGTAACTTAAAAAAAGCATGCATGCAATTTGACAGCACTGAACTCTGAACATGGCAGTCTACATGGCTGATAAAAATCACTGTCTCATGCCTTTAGAAATAAGTTTCCATTGACAACAAGAAGAAAAGTAAAAGGAAAAATACTTTTGTACTTTCAATACAAAAGGGATATCCAAAAGTAAGTGAAGCCTCGATATCTATTCCATTTATCTATCCTCTATCTATCCATCCATCCATCCATCCATCCATCCATCCATCCATCTATGTATTCTGGACAGGAAGATTTTAGAATATTTTTTCCCCAAATACGGACCTTACCAATTTTTGTTAAGTAACCTCTCGCCCAACACATGTTTTTTTTGGATTCAAGCTACAAACTGCAGTAGATGTTTGCAAGATATCAGTATTTTTTCAAGCTATGCAACTCAACTGTAAAACTTAGGAAATAAGTAAAGACAAAAGAATTCAACAAGTCTTAACTTGTCGAAAAACTCTACCATTCCTACTTTATACCAGGAACTTCATAGGGCAGTTACCATACATTTGCCCTTCACGCATTAATTTTCCCTTTCATTTTTTTAGCATTGTAATTTCATCCATAATTTTTGTGATTTTCTTCAAACTATTCAGTGTACTGGATGTTTTAGTTTAGATTTACCCATGATTTAATGCCCTCCGCATTTCACAACACATTCTCATTTCCAGGCTTAGTCCACAGAAACATTTCTGCAAATAAATCAGTTTTCATTCCTTCATCCACAGCCCCGGGATTTATCTCTTTCTTTGTCCTATTTTTACACAATGTTCCTTGACGAGTCAGTCTCTTCTTTGATTTATTAGAAATAACAAAATGAAGACCATAAACTGAAAAGATAGTCATATAGAAGAACAAAGTCAAGGTTTTTTGTGGTAATGGAACGAAGGACTTGTTTGACACATATTTGAAATTTAGAAAATGGAAATTGTTGGCTTCTGCATTTCACCTGAGATTGTTTGTCTAACATGAGGATACTAGTGTGCACTAATATGCTGTGTACATTTTCTACACATTAGGTACTTCACATTATCCTCTGTGAAAACCCTTGTGTAATGCATTATAACTCTCAGTTAATGTAAGAAATAACATCACTACTGAATTTGGCCCACTATTTTTATGAAATAAAAAGTTGCATGAGGTTCATCAAGCAAAAATACTGATACTTTGGAAATAGTTTTTAATCTGTTGCCTGAAAATATAGAGAATAAAAGCCCACCTGAAATAGATACAGAGCATCTTTACTTACACACTAAACACACCTTGTTCAGTCTTGAATTTCAAGAGTACATAGATTTATAAAATACTTTTGCTAAATAATGTAATGTATTTCTGGCAATATGCATAGAGGATATTCTCAAAAGAACAACGTGTAACTACTTTGCTGAACAGATAAATATTTTTCCATTTTTTCTGCCTAGAGAACAATGTGAAATACATGTTTCTTTTGAATCCCAAAGCCAATTTATGTTGTTATGTTAAAGGTGCGATGTGATGAAATGTGATTTATATTTCTTGTTTCATAGGAATAATGTACCACGTAGGAGAAATGGAAGATGGCAAATGATCTGATGATGTAATGAACTACTGACTAACAAACCTTTGGTCACAGGAAAAATGTGGAAGGTATAATTAGAAAAGGATTAAAAGACATGAATAAATACCTGCCAGAAAAAAGTCAACATTGTTTTTGTAAAGAGGTGTCACGTCTTAGATTTCTGTTAAATATTTGAGGAAACAACAAGAAGGTAGTTAAGGATAATAGCATTGTTACAGTTTTGTTTTCAGAAACGTTTTTGATAAAATCTCTCAAGAAAATTTTTTACAGAAAGTAAGTTGTCATGGAATAAGAAGGAAGGGCATCTTATGGATTTATAACAGACTAAAGATAGAAAACAGAGACTAGGAATTCATTAGTAGTTTTCAAAATGAAAACATACCAAATTAAGCCAGACAGCCAATTCTTGAGAAGTCTTCAAAGAGCTGCAGAAGAATTTCAGAATACCTTGGTGAAAAATAGTGCATGTAAGAAATATATAGCCTAATTATGGATAAAGGTGATGGAATATAAAATACTTGTTGCCTCTCTAGAACATCTGGAATTGCTTCGTTCTCAGCTCACATCAGGTCAATGCACAGTGTCAGAAAGGTAAATAGAGTGTTGTAAATTATCTTAATAGAAATAGAAATCAAACCCAAAATATCATTAAATCAACACAGAGTAATTGGTGTATCCATGTTTTGAATACTTTGTACAGTTCTACCACCATCTCAGTACCCATATGTTAGAAAAGCTGTAGAGAAGGAAGCAAAGATATACACTAGTACTCTTGATCTGGAAATGGTTGAGTGTGGGTAGGATAGATAGCTATAAACTCATGAATGGTGTGGAAAAGAAGAATAAGGAATAAACGTTGTGAAGGCTAGCAACACAACTCATCTCTGAATTTTTTTCAGTTTATTTCGTTCCCAGGGGTAGTCCAGAGGCAGAATGGCTATTCAGTGCCTGCAAAAAGGAATTTGTATAAACATCTTGTAGTTCCATACAGTCAGGTAAGATGTGGTAAGATGGTAATGAAGTATTCACATGCTTGCTTCCAAGTGCAAAGATTGTAACTGATAGAAACCTGCTGTCATCAACTGATCTTATTTTGAAATGGGGCAGTTTAATTTGAAGGATTCAAATGTAGTAGTGAGAGTTGCATTATATACATTTGGACTACTTGTGATGCAAAGCTATCTAAATATACACTTATAATGTATGTGATTTTACTGTTCCTGTTCCTGAAGACACTTCTGAAAATCCCAACCCATACCTAACATTACTATTCTTCTTAGAAAAGATTTTTTTCCTTTTCCCCTTGAGATAAACCCTGTTATCACTATTATAGACATGTACTTGAAAAACTGAATGTGGACCTTTTGAACAGAACGTGCAGATTTATTATGTGTCCATAAAACAATCAGAAGTTATTTTTAATACCAGAAGTTTAAACACTTTTTAACCTTAGGAAAAACATTATCATTAAACTTCTGACATATCTCACTGCATTGATTTAAGTTTTGCCACATTTTTACATGTCTTGACAGCTTACAGAACACACCTTCTAACAAGACTTAATCTAATTTAATTTTTTTTTTTCTTAATATATGTTTTTGGGCTTGCAGTATGATTGAAATTAACTGGGTGTTATTATTGTTAATTATTATTGATTCACTATATTATTAGTGAATGAAAACATAAACTCTCCATTATAAGCATATTAAAGAAATAGGAATGTTTTGGTTTTTTGCTAACCATTAAGGGCCAAAAACCTCCAGTAGCTGCAAATAACCTGATCTTCAAGTTTAAAACTATTAAGAGAAAGAAAGTGCTCTTTTTTAACCATTAATTTCTTATCTGTGGGCTTTAATGCGGTACCTGAACAAGGCTCTGAGACTGAACATGGTAATTTGATACTTTGCTATATCCTATGCAGTTACCTCAGATTCCAGCTATTTAGGAGCTTATAGTTGTCTTTCTTAATGTAAAGCATCCATTCCAGAAGAGATGTGAGATGTGTTAGTGGTTTGGGGTTTTTTTTAAATAAATTTACAAGGTTATTTTTTATTCTTCCTTCAGAATTACAGCTACACTACAGAAAAACAAAAGTTACGTGGAGAAAGGATAAACTGCTTACTACTATGAGTGATAAGAGCAAATTAATACTCTTCCATACTAATTACATGACAATTCACTGGAAATCCCTTTCTAACCACTTTGATTTTCAAAACAGACAGAACTCAATAACCTGTTAATGGATTTAAAACATCTCTTTCCACTCCCCTCTCACCCTAAACCTCTCATCCTATTTTAACTTTCCCTATAACATGTAGAGACCATTTATAAGAAAAAAAAATCAGGAATTAAGTATTACATACTTCAATAAATTTAAATATAGAATCATCTAAAACTTTTCTCAACATCTGCCATGGCCCTGAGGGCATCTACAACTCTGACTGTCCCTGCCAGCCTCCCCTGGGGCTCCCCCCACCCTGTCCTCAGCCCAGGACCCCATGTCAGCCCCATGGGTCTCCCCCCACCCTGCCCACAGCCCAGCACCAGCCTGGCTGGCAGGCTCTGCCCTGAGTCCTGCCATGGGGAGCCCCCCCCCCCACCAGCCCCCCCGGCTCCCACGGCACCCTGAGAATCTGTGAGGAGTGTATTTCTCCCTTTAGTGTGGAGCTGACATTTCATTACTAAACATGACTGTGTAGAAGGGGTGGTCAGAGGACTGGAAGTAGGCACATCTAGGGAAATTTGTGTTACAGGGAATCAGAACAAACTCAGAAGAGCAGCAGATTTCCATTTAAATCAGTTACTATAAACATAGAGTAAATTAAATTAATATTGAACTGCTTCATTCCTAGAGTGTCTCCATGATATTTTTACTTATTTCCTATTTAGTAAACACCTGCAGCTGAATCACAGTATGCTCTCATATAACTCCGGCATTTAAAACATGTGCTACTAATAAAACATCTGTAGATGTATTCAATATGGCTCGGCCCTTCATGCCAGTGTAAGATGAATTGAGAAGTTTATGATGAAAGGTTTGTGGTCTGGCAGAGAAGGGAGAAGTCTGGATTAGCCACTGAATGCAAGATGTTTTCATTGCATGTTACTGTGACTGAAATTGCAGTCAATCTATTTATCATCGCTAATCTTCTACTTGGTGCAAGAGGTAAGCTATTTAAAGGGCAGACACTTGGGTGAATGGCACAAGTATTTCTTTCTTTGATCCTGTGCCTTTCATGATGGATTTGATTCAGCACATTGCTATAGCAATATGGAGATACAGTGGCATGAGACTGGTCAAATGCATGGAAAATGGGTTTGCCTGGATGCAGCAGCTAGTCCAAATGAATTGCTCTGGATAAACAATCTCCCACTTGCAAATCATGTACAATGCATTGTAAATGCATGCAAAACCAATCTAGCTCAAAATCAATAGACCCACACAACTACAAGGCAAAGATATGCCCTTTTTATCAGTTTGCAATCAACACTCAGATTAAGAACATCCTGTTCTTCAAACATATCCTTTACCAGGTACGTAAGGAAGCATCTTTGGTATCAGTGTTGCTGTGCTGGAGTGTTCGATGAGTGCAATTCTTTCATATTTTTGTGGAGAAGTCTACAAGAAAATCACAAGGATGACAACAAAAGATCCATAAACAGAGATATTGAATTACCAAAACTGAGTTTTATTTTCATCACTGCCAGATGTGTCTTTTTTTGACTTTTTTTCCTTTTTTTTTCCTTTTTTTTTTTTTCTTTTTTCCCCTGCAATTCATGTCATTTAACCATTTAGCCACAGGTAACTTCTGCTTATAGTATCTTGGGAGATAAAAAGTTGTGCAAGAAAACACTTCTGTGGATATTTTCATTGTGGAAAACTAAGATACTGTGTGAGCTCTCCTTGCCAACTGAAAGCTGAAGCTTATGTCAGGCTTCACTAAGCACACAAGGCTCTGATTTTGTATCATTAAAGGCTCATTATCTCTTTTAACTTCTGTTGAAAGCATTCATCCATAACCATAGCTACTACTGAAACAACAGAAGTTACTAGATCAGTAATAATGCATTTTTGCCAGCTTAAAAAACCTCTAAAGGATGGATTGGATTTCACAACACAGGAACAAAAAGCTCATATACAAGGAAAGTATGAAAGATTATTTTTGAAAGTAACTTAAAAAACAAGCAGGTGATAGAGACATGATAGAGAAATTCTTAGTCCTGCCTTTAAAACACCTTTAAATTTGACTTTGGGATAAAGTTTATTTCCAGACAACAGGAGAGTAAGTATTTTTCAGTGCTGAGTCCTGAACAGAAAATTCTTAAATTGAACAGAATGAAACAATCTCAATACAGTGACCTTACCAATTTCTTCTGGTTTAATATATCTTATTGTTACACCAAAACTCTCCTTTGAATTCTGCAGTGGATTATATGAACAGTAATTTGTACATTTACAGGTTTTGTTTACACTTTCATTATACCTCTACTGCATTAGCTGATGTCTTGATACAGTTTTCAATCTTACAGCCACTTTAATCTGTTCCTGCATTCAGCATATCTGAGTGAGTTTGTTGGCATAAGGGAATTTTGAAGGTTATATTGCAGTACATGAATCAACGGAAAATGAAATGCACTTGAGACATGATCAGCTAGTTTTAATTCATTGCAGAAAGTTATAGATACCAAAATGCATTTAATGTAATCTGATCTCTTTATTCAAACTTGAATTTATGAGCAATTCAGCAGGAGTAGAATGACAACTTTGTTTTAAAAATAGTAGTCTATATTGAATGCCATTTTAATGGATCTCTGACATATTTACATCTAACGAGTAGAGAAAAGTAGAATCTTTGAACATAAATTTCTATTTTCACAGAAAAACAGGGGAATATGATTCTTTCATTTCCTGCAATATGATATGCCGTTATGAGGCAGGTCAGCTTGATGATAAATGTTAAATAAATCCTTTGCATTTGGAGGCTAGTAAACAGATTAGGAGCCTGCAAGATTGTTACTGTTGTATTTTAAGAAACAAGTAAATAACACCAGCCTGCACTGTTCTATAAAAGGCTACTCTGTACCTGCAGAGCAAAGCTGTACTTTTCATCCTGCCTGGCTGAAGGTTCATACCTCAGCATATTAATAGACAAGGGTCTACAACTGGTTTTCTTCCTTAGGAACGAACTGTAGTTGACCATAACATAACTCAGGTGAGGTATTATTACATGGTATTATTTTGCTAGCTATTCCTAGTCTTAAGTCCAAACATGACTACTGGTCTATCATGTTGTGACATGTCTTTGTGTACCTTTATTTGGGAAAAGTGTTGATTTTTCCATAGAAGGGACCCATTAGAATGGATAAGAGAGATTAATTAAGGCTGAAATTTTGGTTTCTCAACTTGAAAACATAGTTGATAGCAGTGTGCCTAAAAATTGCACTAAGACTATTTGCAATTCTTGGCTTACAGTATATATGGATCTGAGAAAAATCTACTGATTTTGGCAAAACGCGATCCCCTAGGTAAATGCCTGTAAAAAGATATTATATTTCTTGCCTTTATATAAAGAAACTGATAGAAAGCAAGTACAATCTAGCTCTTGATGTTCTTAAGCCTCCTAATGTTTTGCCAGGCAAAAGTTTTCATGATAAATAGCTAGTTCCAGAGATGGAATCCAGAGGTGTGCAGAATCTATATGTAATGTAGAACTACATATAAGCAATTAAAATAGATGCTTCCAACAATTTAAAATATGAATTATAAGACTGTGGAAATCAGACTCACATAGTCATATGTAAGATATGCAAAATCTGGTAATCCGTTTAAACAATTTGAAGATACCAACACTATGCAAAGTTGTACGTTATATATTGTTGTCATGTTAAAAGTGGGATCTGGGCCAGAAACACCAAAATGCCAAAGATTTGGTGTCTAATATAGATTCATAGATTGGTCCAGGCCGGAAGGGACCTCCAAAGGTCATCTAGTCCGACCTCCCCGCAGTCAGCAGGGACACCCCCAACTAGACCAGGTTGCCCAGGGCCTCGTCGAGCTTCACCTTGAATATCTCAAGGGAAGGGGCCTCAACCACCTCTCTGGGCAACCTGTTCCAGTGTTCCACCACCCTCATGGTAAAGAACTTTTTCCTAATATCCAATCTAAATCTCCCCTTCTCCAACTTAAAACCATTGCCCCTCGTCCTGTCACCGCAGGCCTTTGTAAACAGACCCTCCCCAGCCTTCCTGTAGGCCCCCCTCAGGTACTGGAAGGCCGCTATGAGGTCTCCCCGGAGCCTCCTTTTCTCCAAGCTGAACAACCCCAGCTCCCTCAGTCTGTCCTCCTAGCAGAGGTGCTCCAGCCCCCTGATCATTTTGGTGGCCCTCCTCTGGACCCGCTCCATCAGGTCCATGTCCTTTCTATATTGAGACATTGTCCTTTCTATATTGTCCTTTCTATTGTCCTTTCTATATATCCTTTCTATATTTTAATATATTCTATATTAAAATACTGTGGAATAGCTTTTGGTCATAAATTAGCTTTGCCTAAATTCAAAAAACTAGGAGGGAAATGTAAAGATTTTGATGACCTGTTTTTGTTCATGGTTTGCTAGCTTTGCTGTATTTATGTTTTGATTCTTCTATGCCTAATTGCAGATTATATAAACTGAAATCTGATGTTTATTTATACATTAGATGCTCTTCATTCATTAATGCTATAATTGCAGATATTTCTATTAGATAAATTTGCTCATTAGGAAGTCAAAATGGACGTGATTTATATATTTGTGTTTTGGCCTTTCAGGATCCAGAGGGTGAGATTAGAGAGGCAGAGTAGGGTTCTGCAGTGTCTCTAAGCAGTCCATAGGGACTACAAAGAACAACGGAGACATGGTATAGCTGAAATAAATGTTTCTCTGTTGTTTTGAGAAACCCAAACAGGATTATCAAGAAACAAGTTACTCCAGTAATGCCTCTAGCATGGTTAACAAAGTACAAGGTTATGCAGATACATTCCTTTAAAAAATAAATTATGCTCAGAAACTCCTCTATGTGAGGAAAATGGGTCAATAAATAGTTTGATTTATCACTGCTTTCACAATGAGGGAGGAGCTTACTAAGAAAGAAATAAAGAAAAATTATGAGGTAACTCTTGAGAGAGAGGGAGAAAGAATAGCTGAGTGGGTTTTTTTCCCACATTTACGGGGTGTATTGTTATTATTTTCTACTTGTTTTTTTTTTTTAAATTGAAAGAGTGAAACCTTTTTCCCACCTGCCATAGATTTTCCAGAGTTCTTGAGCAACTTTGGGTTATATGAGGAAAAGTTTGCATCTTTCAAAGCTTAGAAAGGCATCACATATAATTCCTCTCTTAAGACACTATTAATGGATTATCACTATTCCACCCACAGCCATCCCAGTATGTATATTTGATATAATCTTACTAAATGCTGTATATTTTGCCACAGATATGTGGCAGACTTTCTTAAAATCAAGAAAATTTTGGTTAGAGAGGACTTTTAAAGGTCATCTAGTCCAACTCCCCTGCAGTGAGCAAGGACATCGTCAAATAGATCAGGTTGCTCAGAGCCCTGTCCAACTTGACCTTGAAAGTCTCCAGGGATGGGGCATCTACCACCTCTCTGGGTAATCTGTTCCAGTGTTTTATCACCCTCATCATAAAGAATATCTTCCTTATATCTAGTCTGAATCTATCCTCTTTTAGATAAAAACCAGTACCCCTTGTCCTATGGCTACAGGCCCTACTAAGAAGTCCGTCCCCATCAATTACTTTCTTTGGCCAGTGTTGATTTATCTTTGTTTTTTAAAAAGATTTGGTGGCAACAGTTTCATTTTCTGTGTGTTTGACTCAGTGTGCATATTTGGACTTAACGTAGTTTCAATCCAACAGAACCAATGAAATTCACTGCTCTGTCCAGGAGTGCGTAAACAAAATAAGCTAACAACTGAATTAATAAAGCCTGTTCACTGATTTGCATCTCATGATTTCTCCATGAGAACTGTGGTTTAAGCTTTCCCAGAGTACAAGGAATACAGAATGACTTTGATGTGTGGTTTGCCTGGTCTCTAAACTCATACTGAAGACTTTCAGTCACTTAAAGCTATTGCTGAAGGTGTTTTAGGATAATCTGCTTGATTTTATACTAAAATACATTAGTGTGCTTACATGATCAGTAACAGCAGGCTTAAAAGATGTTCTTTGACCTGAATATCAGCTGTCATTAGGAATGTGATTCACGCTGAGGTAAATGCAGCAAAGCTTTTCTCTTGAAATGCCATATAACAAGATTTTCATTCTGCTTTACTTTCAGTCTTTTATATTGACAGTAGAAACAAAAAGAGCACTCAACGTGGCATGAAACACATGGTGACAAAGTCACCCTTTCATAGACTTTAAATAGTTTTGAGCCAACAGAGTAGATTTGTATCAATTCAATGACCAGCATCATGTTGACATGATGTAGGTGTTGTAAACCCATGCCCAATATTATTCCTTGCTACCTCTCAGCCATTATCTAAAATGTCCTAGACCTGAATTTCTGGTTAGCTTGCTGTTTTCTGTTTTGAAAACAAAACCAAGAGAAGGTAAAAATCTGGTCGATTGGCCAAGTAGGCCTTTGGTCTGCTGAAAGGTAAGATCTAAGATCATGGACGTGCAGTGGGAAATATCTGCTTTGACCTGCTTGATTGCTTTTGTTTGAGGAAAGACAGCTGACATGGTATCTGTGTCCCTTAGCCACATCATGCTTGACCCTGGTATAATGTATATGGAGCTAACAATGACAGCAATTTCATTATTTCCTGATTCCCCAAAGTACTGTATTATGGCCAGATTTTATGAGATGGAACAATGCATTCAAATATTACTGCAAGCCACTGGGAGATGATGAAGTGTGAGGGCTGGTTGGCTGTCTTGTTTATTATTTCACACTTTCCCAGTTTGGGCTAGGCAGTTTATTCTATTCAGAAACTCTGTGAGGTCCCTGTCTCAAACATTTTTTTGTCTAATTCTTCATCAGAAAATGCAGAAGCAACTGAACAGTAGAAGGCGAAAGGCAATGGCAGAGAGAAAGTGGAGATGATATTAAAATAAGGTTATTGACTTAGTGATGGCTTGCAAGAGCCACAGCAAAAATGGATCTTGATAACAATGAATTGGTTTAATTTTTCATCTATATTTTTATAATATAGTTATTTGTTCTTATTCCATTTGTTATTTTTCCCTACTAAGAAAAAACGAAACTGTTGTTCTTGTTTTAGACTTTGATGATATATTTGAAAGAGAAATTAATGTGGTAAGTTCCCATTGAATTAGTTTTTATATTATTTAAGTATATAACTGAGTATATGAAAATTCACATTAGACGTCAAAATCCTGACTAGTACCATGAATGCGCAAAGATGTGACCACATTATAGAGAAAATTAAACCACATTTTAGGTAAAAAGAATGGACGCATTGAGCAGTTTATTCTTTTTTGTCAGGTTGTTTCCTGTTTTGAGTCATGGTCTCTTAGGTTGCAACATTCAGACCTAAATTTCAGTGCTTTAAAATTCAGCAGTCTGAATCCTAGTTATTTGCTTTGGCTTCCTAGGTCTTTTGTCGGTTTGGTAGTTAGGTGCAACTGTATAGAATTCTCAAATGTTAAGCCCAAGTCATGCATTCTGCTTTTTAAAAGATAGTCTGTGCTAAATTTGATTAAGCTCAGACCTATTTTCTTGAGGCCATTAAAAAACCTTTGAAGCAACCAACCAATCAAACAGACCTCTACAGGCAACAGCCTCTTCTGCCTCCAAGCAGTACTACATATATGGATACTTTGTATACTTGAATTGCTATTGAAATTTGAGGTTTTTTCCACTCATTTTAGAAGGGATTTATCTCAGATCAACCCTGCTAAATTCTCACCAAGGCACGGTAAGTACCTATTCTCTTTTGGAAATGCTCTTTGTGAGGGTCACAAGACAGAGAAGTGGGATCAAATGTGAGTCTTTTTTCCTCTGAGCAAAGCCTCACTTCCACTGCCCTTCCCTGAGCTCAGAGGGCTTTACTCCAAGTCTCCATATTTCACATATGTTCAACTGCAGAGTTTTAGGTAGAATAACTCTAGAAACCCTCTAAGGTATTAAAACAATTAAGAGTCTCTTACCATCCTAAATTATTTTCTTTGCTCTAGTCAAGAAAGTCCTCTGGTATGTAAAAACTTTTAACTGCCAGGCATTCCAGATTATTCAGGGCATGTTCAACCTAGACCTTGCTGATAATTGTTAGTGTAATCATAGAGTAAATGTAGAATCAGCCTATCAGTGTCATGACAACATTTTTGTTAGTATTTTGTTACACTGGACTGATGCATTAGATTAGTAAAGACAGAGACATTACAGTTAGTCATCCCTAATTATGTTTTTCCTGTTTAAGCTTGCAACTTGAATTTGGATCTTCTAATGCAATATATTTATCTGACATCTCAAGGTAAGTCTACAAAATCAGATGCCACTCCTGAAAAACTGCTCCATACTGTCACAACTACCAATTGCTGATGAACACAAAAATTACCCAGATTTACTCCAAAGCATTTTTGCAAATATTTTTCAGTTTTGGAAAAAAACTAACAACTGTCCTAAAAATGAAAAATTATATTGACTTTTAAACACTTTATGATGCATACCCAAAGAAGTTTATTACTGTTAGCTGGGATCTGTTACTGGAAAGGATTAGTGGAACACTTTGCATATTATTGAAGCAATCTTGGATTTCTGTCATATATAGGTATTTGTATGCATAGCTTGTTCAGAAGATTTATTTTGTATGTGTCTGATACTAAGAGATTTTGAGCATCTGTAGTTACAACTGAATTCAACAAATAAAGTCTGCATAGCACATAGTGATACAGTGGTGATGTTGATAATTTTTAAACTCTGCTCAGGTTTATTTGTAGTGCAGATCAAGCTCCACGGCTTTTGTTTCTACCAAGACATCTCAATTTTCATTTTCCTGAAAATAAAATCAGTGTAAAAGAATAAACTACAAACCCTTCTTTATAAATCAAACTATAGAGGACAACTTCAGAGCTCTGGAAAGCTTAAAATGCTCCTGGGGCATACCAACCCAGAGCTGCACTAATGTAGATGATGATTCCTCTGGTTTAGTCACGAGATAGAAGATGGTAAAGACTTGGACCAAACAGGTTTGGGTCTGTAGAGAATGGGGCAGCTGTAAATCCACGAACTGGCATTGACACTGGTTGTGAAAACTGACATCACTTCTGCCAAATTGCTGAGCCTTCCATCAAACCTGGAGAGGCAGTTGCAGACGTTTAAAGATAAGTCAGTTCATGGCACATTTGGTTTTAAGAACTGTGCAGATTTAGAAGGTGTGATTTCAGTCCAGTTTCCTACGCTGGTGAAGGTAATGCCAATGCAGGTGTCACTCACTGAGTCACAGTCACTTATTCTATGCACCGATCTTCCACTGGGCATCAGAAAAACCCTGTGAGTTCTGGAGGAGCTTTAGAGTCATTTGCTACTGATTATTTCTCAACAAAGTGCCCGTAAGGCAAATTTTCTGATGTCCAAACAATACTGACAGTTTTTCAATAAAAGGTAAAGAAAAAACAAATATTTTTCATAAAATAGATGGAGTGTAATGATGATGTTTCTCTGCAAAGAAATTCAAACTTCCATGTGGTTCGCCAATGTTCTGCTTTGTTCGCTAACATTAGCAGGGATAAATTTAGAGGACCATTACTGATATCAAGGTGATAAATGCAATATTGCTGAAATGTCATAATTAAGTTTACTCAAAAAATGTTTATTTTAAAATAAAACAAACAGCACATCTCTGCCAGTGTTGCCTACCTCCTTGATATTTAGCACTTTTGGCATTTTGTGTATTCATTCTGATCCCCCATAATAATTAGATTGTATCACATCTCCACCTTTGTTAGAGCACAGGTATCTAACCTTTGCTCTCAATGGAACAGTGTTCTCTCAAGGCCATCAAAGCCACTGCATTTAAAGCATTGAAGTATCTGTATATTGATTGGAATATAACTTAATCAATATTGCACTCTGTTCATACACTGTCTGGAAGTACTCTCCACCATTCCATTTTCTCATTGTTTTTTCTTGTTATGGATTTTTCCCTGGTTAAATTTGTATTTGCAAATGTACTTTTTTATGCAGCTATTGAGAATTCAATTTCTCTAAACTTTTTTAATCTCGCTTTCTTCCAACATTTTTACTGGAAAACTTAGTGATGATGATATTAATTAACAATATTCAATTTTACAGAATAGTTTCATTTATTTCAATTGAGAATGCTCGTAAATTGCAGATTTCCACAGATATTTTGTCTCTGCTCCTACTTGCTCTCTCCTGCACAGTGGATAATGGAACAGTTGAAGAAAAATAAAGCCATAACTTGGTCAGAGGACAATCTCTTATGCAATATTCAGATGTCAATGCATCACTTGGAAAGACAGAACATATGGCCCTTTCTGGTCCTTAATCAGTGAATGTCAGCAAGCTGAGAAAATCTTGTCACTACCCAAGCTCTTGAAGGAGTATATATGTTTCATATATCCTGGCCTGATCACTCTTCACTGAGGGCTATTCCTTCTCATTCTGTTTTCCTGAGACAAATGCAATGAGCACTGAAATATATTATGTTATTTTATAGTTGCTCTGGGAAATGCAGAAATGTAATTTAGCACAGTTTGTATTTTAATTATTTTCAGACTAATAATACTGTAGTGACATTAGCATACTATAAACAATACATTGTAATTAAGTGCAAAATAACTAAGATACACAAGTTGTCACTAAAGTTTCTGTTTATGGTCTGTATGCTTAGTATCAAATTATTTTGGTGGTGTTACTAGTGCGCAGAAACATGGGTTAACAAGACTTCAGTTGGCAGTTCACTAAGGTAGGGAAGATAAAGTAAGTTTCTGTTGATCAGACTAGGAATCTTAAATTTCCTGTGTGAAATGTGCTTAATGAAATGAGCTGATCTGACAAAAACTGACCAAACTCCTTCAGCACACTTTGACTGAATGTGGGCTCTAACAATTACTGTTGTTTTCTGCTTGCAAACTTTTCTTGAGATTGTATGATAGTCCTGTGTATACTTAGTTGACTGATTAATGGTCTGATTCTTTGTGAACTTTCTCTATTAATGCTTGATTCTTACTGATTCTTTATCCTCTGATACTACTGCATATTAGGAGGTTGAATATATTCAGTGTTTAGAATCATTGCATTCTGTATAAAATGTTGAAAAGAGAACTGCAGTTTCACCATTTTGCCCAGAGAAGCTGTGGGTGCCCCATCCCTGGAAGTGTTCAAGGCCAGGCTGGATGGGGCTTTGAGCAACCTGCTCTAGTGGGAGATGTCCCTGCCCATGGCAGTGGGGTTGGAACTCAATAATCTTTAAGGAAGGTCCCTTCCAACTCTAACCATTCTATGATTCTATGATTTTCCATTTTCATAGTTTGCCTTATTATTTGAATTCCAAGCAATATGTTTAAGGTCTCCTAAATAACCAAACAATGAACTGTATAAAAGGAATTGAGGCTAAATGCAATTCTGCGCCCCTGGCATCTGACAAAGTTTGTTAACAGTGCACCAGCATGGAAGTGATGCATTTCTCTTGAAAATCCAGTACAGGCCTACAAGAATTGAGGGCACTCATATGCTTTGTCAGGGAGCAAGGCTTTTATGAGTGCAGCTTGAACACAGCTGTGTCTTTTCCAGTATATGGCTAAAAGACAAAATGCAACATGAGATTTTTATACATTCCAAGACCCATCTGCCATGAAAACCCACTTATCTTTGTGGCTACAAGTTTGTTATTGATCCAAAATGGTAAAGCAAAGAAAAAAAGAGAGGAAAAAAAAAGCAGAAAGATAGAAGAAACAGCACAAGAAAAAAAGCAACAAAAGGGAAAAATGCAGGGGAGAAAAGAACCATAAATCCATTCTTTTGTTGTTCTTCCAGCTGCATCTGTGAGCAATTGTCACAGTTACTAGTCAAACTGTATTTGACTTGTTGCCAACATGAATTTTCCAAAAACCGAATGTAAACAAACTCTGCAAGTGCTTCCTCATTTGCCAAGCTGGTAATTATTTACTTTGTTTGGGCCTAGCATTACTGTCAGCTCAGCTTTGCAGTCTGTAATGTGTTTGCTAATGAAACCATGAGGTCTAAAGCTATGTATTAACCTTGTCACCCTTCAATTTTGAGCTCAATAAAGTTGCACCATGGTTTTGTAAACTAGGGTTGAAGGATAGGCAAATGATTAATTATATTTTCTGTTTTCCTTTATCTAAGTAAATTGTTCATCTTTAAATCTGCCTTGCATTTAAGGTTAAATCACTGAATCTGAAGCATTGGGAAGATGTATCATTTAGAATGTGTAGTGCATATCTGAAAGCTGGCAAACATGCATAACCATACTTGACTTAATAAGCCATGAAATCATTTCACAATGATAACTCAGAAATGGTAAAAGTAAAACAAGTAGATGGTAGGTACTCAGCTAGGGGAAAAATAGGAATATTTGGGTTGAGTGTTTAGGTACTACATTTTATCTTGGGCCTGAAGGCTGTACATGTACTATGTTTACTTGTTAGGTATTTAGGATTACGGGTCCTTTAATTCTGGAATGGGAAATAAATCTAATATCTGGGATAAGTATAACCTATCATTTCACTACATAGCACATTAAACACAATTACCTTTACTTAACGTAAATGACTACTAATATTTACTCTAAAACACTGTAGGTTTGTGGGGGGTTGTTTAAAGTTAGACACTCAAACTTATTAGGATAGAAACACATCCTTTACCCTATATGACCAGATCAGTGGAACAGAAGACATTCAGGTGGCATGTGATGTGTGCTGAGATTTTGTCATTGTGAACTGTGGTTGAAACCTTATTTTTCCATCCTCTGATCTTATGGTCACATTTTTCTTACGGTGTCCAGTGCCAGGTTAAGGCCACTTGACCTGTCTGCAGTAATATACAATGCTTTTAACAGCTTTGACGTACTCTGACAGCAGCCAGAGGTTAGTGTGACACAGTGTAATCCTGGTTGGGCCTCTTTTCCTAGATGGAGTTTCATTTTTCCCTGAAATAGAAATAGAATGCTAAGAAATTACTATTGGACTCCACCAATGTTATTTCTTTTGCACAGGTGATCCTAGTAGAGTTATGTTAGCCCCTCAAGTATTGTCCTACCAAATAACTTAGTGCTTTGGTTAGGATCTGAATTTTTTAGTAGAAACCTCTTTTTGCTGCCTATATATTCAAACGCTATGCACGATGAAATGCTGTTGATAAAATCTTGTCCATAATTTCTGTTTCAAGATGAGATTCTAATCTCTGACCAGAACAATTACACTGGTAAGTGGAATCACTGCTAATAGAAAATCCTCTGATATTTCCTAGAATATTTTTTCATGGAAAAAATTATTAGAATAAATGTGACTTCAAAACTGTTAGGGTATTATGTAACTAAAAGCATGTGACCAAGCCAAAATAATGCAAGTCAGAACTTGAAATGCATTCCAGAATGATGCCAACAGCTGAACAAAACAGTCTTGTTCTAGTAGTGGTCTACAGCTATTTAAGGCCAGTGGCTATATTTTGAGAAATCCTCAAGCAGAATCAAGTCAACAGAAACTCACTTGGCCTTCTCACTGGGTGTGAGAAATTTAGAATGTAAAGAGGGCTAGAGAAAGCTTCTTGGTAACTTAGTTCTCAGTTGCCAGAATGGTTACTTGCAACAATGTGTGCCATGAAAAATGGAAAATATTTATATCCAAAGGACTAGACTAATATTCTAGAAGTCTTTGTTCTGGATGGCTTCAGTTGGATAGAACCACACACCTAATACTGTGGATGTGGAAATAATGTCAAAAAGCAATACACAAACAAGCATTTAACTTCTGGAAAACTGCTGAGTTATTTTAAGTCCTAGTGATTTCTGTTCTGGAATTCAGAACTTTATATAGCTCTACCCAAAATTTTCCTAAATCCTGTTCTTGTTTGAAGAAAATTTTTTGCATACAATGTTTTTTTTTTTTACTGACGAACAAAATAAGCAAATTGTGTTTTGCAGATCTCATTTAAAAGAAGTTACCATTGAGGAGAAAGTTAGTATATGTGATTAGAAACTGTTTGGGTTTTTTGTCATTTTTCATATCATAGAGTCTTGTCTCATGCTTTTACTATTTCATTTCATGGGTTCCTTTTGAAGATGTTTTTGGCTTGTAAGCTAAAGTTTTACACTTGAGTCATACAAAAAAATCCTCCTCTGCAACACAAGTGTACACAAATCACTGGCAGAGGCTAAATTGTGGATAATTGGATTGAGCTATGAGCTTAAAGATGAAGGGGACAAAAGCGTGTCCCAAAGCTGCATTTGATAGTCTTAGAGTCTTATCTGGGGATGTTTTACACCAGGCTTGAAGACTGTATTTGTTCACAGTGATTTGTACAATCTACAGTGACGTTTTATTTGAGCTGGAGTCATACAGACAAACCATAACATGCATTTAGCTCTTTCTTTTTTGGTTTTGATGAGATATCACAACAAAATCCTCTGTAGAAGGTTGCTTGAGAAACACAGATTTAAAATGTTGAGATGAATATTGTAATGGATGATGATAAGATGCTGCAATGGGTTGCAATGGTAATCTTTTATCAGCAGTAGCTTACAGAAGAGACGCATTAGGAATTGTTCTTTTACAGGCTACTGTAAGACATGCTTTGAACTTGTGTCTTACATAGGAAAAATATTATTTTACTTTAGCATGTATACTTTGCCAAATAAATTTGTAAACGTCTTCCGGGCACTTGATTATTTTCCAAAGCATCATTATTTGAAATCCATGTAGATGGAAAGTAAACACTGGTGTCTCCTATTTACCTGTAGTTACCATTTTAAAAGGAACAACATTGGAGATTAAGATACTCCTGTTTATAAATTACTGTACTTTACTGACACAGTACAAAAAGTAACATGGAAGGAATTTCTCTATGTGAATGTTTCTCATGGTAGAACGCCTCTGAATTTTTTCTTCTCCACTGTGTTTCTGTCAAAGCTATTACTAAGCTAATTAGTTAATCAAGATAATTTATACAATGATATATCTCCATGATAATACAATGTTGTTCTCATTGAAGTCAGTGGTTCAAAATCCTATGAGGCAAAATTAGATCCCATGTCAATTAGGTGCAGTGTATATAATGGTCAACAGACTGTAACATTTGTGTATTTTGTCTTTTTCTCTTTAACATTTCTTCCCACAAAGCATTTTTGGAGGGAGAGCAGATGCTGTGATTCACAGGAAGTTCTTGATAGCATATATATTTCCTCAGACTAATGAAGATTTTATTGAAATTTTTACAGATAACAAAATAAACATCCTACCATGAAATCATTTATTATTGAATAAAAAAAATATTTTTAAAAGCTCTTTTAAAAGATTTTAACTACATAAAATGGCATTAATTTCTGAGTACCTTTGCACAGTTCAGAGCTTACAAATGTCTTAAATTAGGGATCTCCTAATGTAAAATTATCAGCTGCTATCACCAAGACTAACCAATTGTGCCTTTTGCCAAATCAGAAATTAACACAAATGTGGACTGTTTTTCATATGAAAATGTCTACAGCAGTTTTCTGTGACAGTACAAATGTGGAACCAATTTATTTTACCCTCCAGATGGATTTTTGTAGATTATGTTTTAACTGATCAAACCCCACATCACAAATCCAAATGAAAATGCCTATGTCTTTAAGTCTTGAAAAGAACATCAAAGTGTTTCCATTATTGTTCTAACTGCTAATTGTAATTACTCATACTGAAGAAAACAGAAATCCTAAGCAAGGTCAGGGACCCACTGTGGCAAAAATTGTACAAAATATACAGCAAGAAATAAGTCCTCTCCAAGGAGTTTATAGACTAAGAAGATGATGCTGACAAAAAGGAAGAAAGGAAGTAATACTATTCACACGATAAGGATCTGAAGTATGTACTCTCAAGTGATTGATATGGAGTATCTCAGTAGCTGAGATACTTCTCAGGGACTTGGTTTTTTGACATCACTGTAATATGAAGCCTGATAATATCAGGAAGCTCAAGTTGAACAGTCAGAACTCACTAGTTAGTTTTGAAAATGTTGCCTTTTGCAACTGTGCTGTGATCTAAAAAGAACACTGAGGCAAGAGCAGAACTGTGCCCTGTTAGTTCTAGTCCAAAAATGACCACAAGCCTATTCTTGTACTGTGTCTTGCCTGTGAAACTGGGAAGTCTATATGAGGAGTCAATATTGCTTTCTGTCCATGCTATCAGTTGCATTTTTTCCTAATTTGTAATCGATACATTTATGTACTTGCATAATGTCATATAACAATAATTTGTATCACTCCTTCAACTGTAAACACCAGTTATTGAAAAATGCTATATTCTCTTTTGCTTTGCTGCTGTGTATTTATATTAAACTGTAACTGTGTCTGCATATTAAGTGTAATTGTGACTTAAATTGCATGTGTTTGAGAATGTGATCAGCATAGAAATAGGATTTTTGAATAATAATCTTTCTCTGCATTTTAAATATCACAGTTGACAATGAAAAGAAGTTCTTCCTTATTTGTATAAATGAAAATTTTTCTATTTATGACCTTATCAGACAGGACTGTCTACAGACTACAAAAATTATTCTCAGAGGACCCTAGTTCTGGCAATAACACAAAAATTGCTGGATCATAGTGTTTAGTTGGAAGATTATGAAACATACTCTGATTTCCTAGAAAATTCAGAAATGAAGGAAAAGGCAGACTGGGACATTTCGAATACCTGCTTTGAATCAAGAAACTGTACTGTGCCTTCGAATGGGACTAGTAATCACTGTCCTTGAAGATTTTGCGTGGCATTTACCTATATTGTAATAGAAGCATATTCCTTTAAAAAATAAGATTTAATACAAAAATGCACACAGAACATAGCAACCCAGTAGCAATTTAGACATACATCTAGATAACCAAGACCCATTATTTGAGATGTTATAGAAATAGGTTTTAAGTTATGGCAGAGTCTCAAAAGTCCAGAGGTTTGGAAACATATGATTCAAGACATTAAAATCAGAGTTGCTTGGAAAACTTTTGCCGTTACTTCATGTTATAAGAAAATTCTTTTCAACCCAAATAAGTCCCTGATTCAAATGTTGAATGCTCTGAGAGTAGGTTTTGTTTATGATAATGCCGTTAGGAAAACCAGGCAGAGTTCTACAACATTATACTAATCATGCAGGGAAGCCTCAAAACCATCAGAGAAAATTGTTTTTTTATTGCAGTTATGACAGATTAAAGATATAAGAATATACAGTGATGTATGTCAGATGGGTTGGAACTTTCTCTACAGGAACACTATGATTTCAGATGAAATTTCCACATGTACACGGGTATTACATTTGGAAATTATGAAATTGATTGCTTGTTATTCTGGACTATTCAGTTCCTGATAGGGGTCAGAAGTGTTGAAGAGCATTTGTCTTTCCCATATCTATTTGGGTGAAGGGAAATCAGCAAACAGGAATGAACAAACCGTGTAGCATAATGACTCATAACTGTATTTGGTATAGGTTACGGGGTTTTGGGAGTGGAGGGGCCTTCAGGGATAACCTCTGTGAGAGGAGGTCAGGGGCTGTTCTGCGCTGGACACAGCTGCTTCCAGACAGCTCCACAATAGGCCCACCACAGGCCAAAGCTGACCCCATCAGCCAAGCTTCTGGTGCAGGTATATCTCAAATGGACTAAGACTCGTGGATGAGACAGTGCCAGACCATGTACTTCCCTGAAAGGAGTGCAGCCTGTGGAGGACCCACACCTGAAGCACAGGAAAAAAGTGGGAAGGAAGAAGCAGCAGAAGGAAACCACTATGTCCTGACTGAACACACTGCTTGTTGTCTCACTGAAGGGACTAAGTGTAACCTGTGGTGATATCAAATTCTCAAAAGTCTGTTTTGCCTGCAGCTGCACTTGGTAAGTGATGTCCTTGTCTTTATTTTGATCCACAAGCTTTGTCTTTCTTCCTATTTTCTTGCTCCACCCTGCTGGAGGCAGGGGAACGAGCAAGAGGCTATGTGGGTACTTACCTGCAAGCTGGGGCTAACCCACCACAGTGACTGGGGATGCTCTCCTTCTTATGCTGAGAACTTTCAGAAAACTCTTCTGGGTGCATTGCCTTTGAGAACTGGGGAAGTGTGCTGGTTTGGGCCAAGATAGTTAATTTTCTTCATAACAGCTCGTAATGGCACTGTGGTTTGGATTTGTGACCAAAACAGTGTTGATAACACACTGACATTTTAGCTGTTGCTGAGCAGTGCTTGCACAGCATCAAGGCCTTTTCTGTTTCTCACAGTGCCCTGCCAGCGAGTAGGCTGGGGTGCACAAGAATTTGGGAGGGGACACAGCTGGGACAGCTAACCCCAACTGACCGAAGGATATTCCATACTTTATGATGTCACGCTCAGCAGCAAAAGTTGGGCAAAACAAGGAGGAAGGGGGAACATTCAGAGTTACAGCACTTGTCTTCCCAAGCAGTGTTTATTCTTGATGGAGCCCTGCTTTTCTGGAGATGGCTGAACACCTGCCTGATGATGGGAAGTAGTGAATGAATTCCTATTTTGCTTTGCTTGGATGTATAGCTTTGCTTTCCCTATTAAGCTGTCTTTACCTCAACCCATGAGATTTCTCCCTTTTGCCCTTCCAGCTCTGTCCCCCATCTCACCTGGGGAGAGAGCAAGTAGCTCTGTAGCCACAACAACAACCACAACAGGACACCACTGGTGTAATCTGTTGCTGGCGCAAACCATTCCAAAATAACCAACAGGAAGCACCACCACCTTCTTGGGCCTTGCTCATGCCAGCTGCTTGACATATTGGGCTGTCTCCTGGACTACAACGTGAAAAACACTGTTGTAGATCATTATCATTCACCTCACTCTGCTTGTAAAATGCTTTGATGTTATTTGCCCCCTTGGCACTCAGCCACGACTCTGCTGGATTGGAAATACGTACTGGTTCAGCTGTGCTTATTCTGCCTGAGCCTGCTTCTGTATGACAGTTACTTGCAGACAGCTCTGCTCATACAGCCTAAGCTGCATCTGACATCCTACTTGAAGAAAGTAAGACCCGTGCCACAAAATGACATGAGATACTTATGTATTTGCCAAGTTCCCTACATGGAATTCATCACATGTTTTATTGAATGAAAAGTTTTAAAAGGAAACAATTTATTTTCATGGAGCAATGGCTTCAGGAGCTTATTATATTTGATCATGACATTTGACAATTGATTTTTTTTTCTTAAATAATCCGTTTACTTATGGGTTCTAGGAGGTGTACATTTTTGCATGTGTTTTATAAAGCAACACAAGTGGCCAGCTATTTTTCTGACCTCAAAGAGAAAGAAAGGGGAAAGCATTGAAGGCATTTAAACTTTAAACTTTGATTTCACCTTCCGAGCTAAAAAAATTTAAGATTTATGTGATCACCTTTAGGATCTCTAAGTGTTATGTAATTTGAGGAACTTTCAGTATATCAACTTTATAAAGTTAATTTAAGCATTTGGAGAATGAAGAAGATTTTAGATTGAATAAAAAGTTCTGTGCCCCTTGTGTCTTTGTCTGGAAAATTAATCAAACCTGAAGAGAAAAGGCTGATGTTATAAAGAGTAGCGAAATACGTTAAAAACATTCTCACAGCGCATAGAAATTCTCTGAAATGCTTGCTACTAGGTCTCACTCCCTCCCACTGGATTCAATAGGAGAGCTTTTTCCACCGACCTTCCCAGGTTCAGAGTTCAGGCCAACAATGAAAACATTTTAAAAACTATCCCAGTGTTTTCAGCTGACCGAAAAAAAAGTTTGAAATTCTCACAAGAGAGGCTGTTCTTCAGAGGTTTCCTGCTCAGTGTTACAGACCCAGAAGTAACTCAAAATAGCTCAGATAAGCTTTTGCTAGAATTCAAATGCTTGAGAAATTTTTCAGTCTTTGAAGCTTTCACACTTCTACCACCATTAGTTACAGAGCTATTTCTATTCCATATACACATATGAATGCTTTTCTGTTAAGTATAATTTGATTTGATGCACATGAAAAATACTTTAAAGAATTACTTTTTAGCAAGGGTGGTTTTAGGGTTTTTTTTTTTTTGCCTTTCCTTTTTCTTGTTGCCTGTAAAAGTTTATTCCTTTAGTAGACTGGCTTTTGCGTCTGTTATTAATTTACCCTATTTCTTTTATATTCCATTTTGTGGCTCACTACACATAAACTTTTAAGAAGTCTGTTCCAGTTCTTGAAAAATGCTTCATTTTTGTATTCATTGTGTTAAAATAATTATATAGTGTGATCTGGATGATTCTATATCTTTTAAAAAATAATTTATTGAGATAACTTGGGACACTTAGGTACTTATTTGAACTTCTTCATTGTTTTATCTCGTTCCACAACTATTTTTTCATGTATGTGTCAGAAATCTGTGCATACCGGATATGGTATGGTCATCCAGAAGATATTCTTTTCCTTATGGGTTTCTATTCCACCAAGATTTATTACATTTGGAATTGGCTTTTTCAAGATGATCTCCTTCACTTACTAATGCTTACTCTGCTCCCCATAGTGTGACAGCTGGTAATTCAAAATCTAAAGAAGAGAACAAGGAGGTGACACAGAAATCCCATATTGCAGGATAGCTATGGAAGCAAATTGTTTACCTTTTGCCTTATCAACTCCAGCCTCAATTTCTTTTTCTGATGTCTGTGCCAATGTTGTCATATACGTCACAGAAAAGTCTTCGTTCAACAATAAATTCTTCTTAGTGCACATTTTCTGTCCTAACTTCTCCACCATGCACTGAGTCTGTGAAGAGAGGACTGGTGTCCTGGGTGGATGGTCAGAGTAAAGACAAGAGCGTGGTGCTTATTCAGGCCAACAGCTGAGTGAACAACCAGCTCTTCTCCCAAAGGCTTTTGGCTCAGTGCATTGGTTGCTAAGGGCAGATCAAATAAAAGATCCCTGACTCTGATTAGAATTGATGATTTAAAGTTCCTCTACAATATATCGAATCTAGATTCGTCAAAAAAAATCTGCCCAACTACCCAAGTATAAAATTCTCTGGAAAACACAAGGTTTTAATGTCTGGTGTCACATTCATTCACATCTTCTGACCATTGTTTTCTGTGGCTATAGTTTTACAAGCAGGCTAAACAGCTTTAGATGGTGCTTTTGCCAAGTGGAGTCCTATCTCCCCCAGTCTTAGTTGTACATTACCACTACCTCCTAGCTAGTGCTGTTGTTTGTGTGGCCATTATTCATCTACTGAAAATGAATTTAGTAAAATAAGCAACCTGTTTTCAGCCAATCACATCATTGATATGGCACAAAAGGGGTTGCAGAAATTTATACTTGAAGCTATGAGGAGGAAAGGAATATTCCTTTTGGTGGTAGCTGAGCCTTAGAAGGACATAAATTCTGCTTGCAATATTGCACACTAAATATGGATTTTTCTTAGGAATTTATTTGGTACAAAAGATTATTTTTTCTCTTGATTTAGGCAATTAGAAAACAAGCTTTTATTTTCTTTGATATAGTGATTTGATAACTGATTTTATTCCACTCTCTACTACATCTATGTTTCTCATTGAGCTGATCTGTGTGCTCTCTTTGCTGTATCATCCATGCCTTCCTTCCTAACCTTGCTAAAATTGCCTTCATGCACAACATTGAAGAAATGGCTCTAGTGCAATACACCTAAGTGGAAATACATGCTACCTCTGCAGATGTATGCTTAGTGTAAAGTGGATGCATCCTTAAATCTTTTATATACTTTGTGAATTTAGACACAGATTGTTAAGGTAAAGATTTCATTGTCATAGTGCCAAAACGTGCCCTCAGGATTCAGGATTACTGAGAGCAATTTATATTGCGTGTGTCAGTCCTCAAAAAGAATTTGTGCCACAAAAAACAACACAGGACTTTTCTCCACATCCTCCTCTCAACCACATAATCTGGAAGAAAGCTAGTAGAAGCACTTCCATATGGAAAAAAGATAGCTGCAGCCAAAACAAGTTGTTAAGCTTATTAGAATCAGTATGAATAAGTTCATTGAAAATTTGGCATGTCTGAATGTTATTTTCTAAAGAAATGATTAAATGTTGATCATATTTCTCTTTTAAATGAGATTTTGAACAAATGACAAAATATTTTGTGCCTGAGGGCAATAAATATTTTTACTATGTGAAAATTTAGATTGTTGTGATAATTTCCAAGTTTGGTGAATGGCAGCATTCTAAAGCTAGTAAAAGCAAGAAATAATAATAAAAAAGGCTAAATATATCAAACTCCAAATTAGAAATTTACCTTGAAGAAAAATATTTATGCAATGGATAATTAGTTTTATTGTTACTGTCAAAGTACAATAGATTTTTTAAGTTTTAAGATTTATACATAAATCAAGCAAGTATAAATAGTGTGTTAGACAACATAGGTAGCTTATATTCCTGGCTGTCGTGAAGGTACTTGTGAGATGTATCTTTGCTTTACTGCACAGGGAAGGTGCATCTTGCTGTACTGGTTCACTCAAATTATATTGAGTGGGAGTTGTCCTGAATATGAAAGAAGAATATATTTTAATTACCATTTAGCTAAATCTATTCATGGACCTTCTGCTTCTGAGAAGAGCTGGGACCTGTGGATGTTTTCACCTTTATACCAAACTCTATGAATTTTGTGTCCCAATTCTGTCCTCTGGAATGATAGTGCCAATTTCTAAAACCACCATCTTCCTCATACCACTCTGCTCAGTGCTTTCCTACTCTACTCAGCACTCGTCAGGCTACAGCTGGAGTACTGTGTCCAGTTCTGGTCCCCACAATTCAAGAAAGACACAAAAAGATTAGAGAGGGTTCAAAGGAGGCCACGAAGATGATCAAAGGGCTGGAGAACCTGCCCTATGAGGAAAGACTGAAGGAGCTAGATTGCTTCTCCCTGGAGAAGGGAAAGCTCAAGGACACCTCATCACAGTATCCTAGTGCTTAAAGGGCAGTAACAAAGAGGACAGAGGCTCTCTTTTCACAAGGAGCCACATGGAGAAGACAAGCGGCAATGGGTACAAGTTACACTGGGAGAGGTTTCATCTTGATATAAGAAAGAAAATTTTCACAGTGACAACAATCATTCACTGCAACAACATCCTCAGGGATGTGATAGAGTCCCCATCACCAAAGGTTTGCAAGATGCGACTGCACAGAGTGCTAGATGATCTCACCTAGGCTCCCTTTACCATGAAAGGTTAGATCAGAAGCTCTTGCAAGATCCCTTCCAACCTGGGTTGTTCTGTTATTCTATGGTCTAAACATCTTCCACTTGCAAAGGCAAGTGCAGGTCTTATATTCAGTGTCCTGCTTCTTACCCAACACTACATAAAGTGAATTCTTCCTTTCTTAGTTTTAACTAAGTTATTGTGGTTTATTAAGGTAACAGCCTATATAAAGATCCTTAACTAATATAAAGCTATTTATGTCAAGGAACAGAACATTCAGTGCATGCTAGCTGAATAGCTAGAACCTCGTATGCAAAATGCTTCATGACGAAAATTTATTTCTGATTAAAATTAAGCTGGGGACTGACTTTGGAAACATTTGCTATGATTAAAATAAGGCCAACCACTGTCTACTAGAAATAGCAATGTTTGTAACTACTTGATTCTCATTCAAGGTACGTATTGCAGCTCTTCTATCATGTCAGAACAGGCTTTTCATTAGATGATCCAGGACTTTCTGTCTGGCAGAGACTATTTTAATATTTTAGCAAATGTTACTGGCATAGGCAGTATCAATCAAGGCACATCTCTTTGCACAACTTGTTTTTATCTTGAGACTATTAGGCACTTAGTGCTTAGTGCCAGTTACCTAAACACTTCTAGTCTGCCATGAAGGGTAATTATGGCAACCCTGCAAATAAGACTAATTTGTCTATGAAATGTTTTTCATGGTATACAATTCCCATGATATTTTGACAGACCAGACTTATGTATATATAAATATTTGTGGTTGCTAAGCTACCAAATATATTTATTTTAGACCTTGTATAGTGTTATTTTTAGGCAGAATAAGTTGCTTTTTTAGACCTCATAGTGAAAGAGGTTTACAGATTAATGTACGTTTTTCTGTCATTTCCAATGCAAGTCTTTCACGGAATGCACATTGCTGAGCAAGTCTGGCCTGTTTTCCTATGGTGTCTTCCCTCACTTTTTCACTGCTTTGTCTAACACATGGTTTGTTTTATGTTACAGAATCAAAGAGCCTACAATTTCTCATACAGAACTAACCATGTAAACTAAAACGTAAAATCCCTATGGTCTACTTTCAGAATGATATTGGGAAGAAAAGGAGAAAACTGTACCTACAAGAACTCCACTGATGAGCTATAGCTGAGCCTGCCTCTCCACCTGCTCTGTTTTGTCATCAACATATCGCCTG
The DNA here is from genome assembly GCF_964106895.1 of Numenius arquata. Lineage (NCBI taxonomy): Eukaryota > Metazoa > Chordata > Aves > Charadriiformes > Scolopacidae > Numenius > Numenius arquata. The sequence goes on from NC_133581.1 coordinate 50,505,899, forward strand.
AACTCTCTTCTCAGTCTTTCCTTTTCTGGGAAAAGTTTTTGTCACCAGGTGGTGAAGAATGATGCAGGGAAGGACCATAAAGGTCACCTTCACCAGACATGGTAATGAGCCTCTGAGCTCTCTTTAATAAGCAGACAGTAGACATGAACTCACAGTTTCTTTCTTTTTCAGCCTCTTTGTGCCACTCTGGTAGCACTTACAATATCTGCCTGTTTTTCAAAGTGAAGCAGTCTCCCAGTTTAGAATGACCTTGTCTGTCATAGGATCAGTCTAACCAATTTCTACGGCCTCTGACGAAAGGCCTCAGAAGGATAACACCTAGTCACAGAACCACCACCTTCTGACTTCTAGTATAATGTCATCTTTGGTCCATAGCCTCCTGATCTCATGAAAACATTGTGGTGGGCTGCAATAGATCTGACTCTAGAGAGAAGGCTCATGTATTTGAACCAGTATGTGTGGTTTGAGTATGCATTTTTAAATGCATGTAAGATCTTTATGGACAAAGAGTCTTCATTTTCCCATGTATTCCATTTCTATTTGCTCCATTTTAGGGTTTTGGATCATCCCAAAAATCAAATCTTGTATGCTAATGAGGACTGCAGTATGATTGTGTTGATTTATTATCTCTGACCAGTATAGAAGGATTTACTTTGGGACAAAAGGAATTACACTCCATAAAAGAACTTTTTACACATTTGTTCCATGCTAGAACAATGTTTAGCACAACCAAATCCTTTTCTGTGACTACTGTTCTTAGGTGTTACGGCACACTAATAATATATAAAATGTTTCAGTTCCCACCTTGACTTACAATATTGCCGGGAAAGCTTTGAACTTATTCAGGGCCAGGCCAGTAGCTTTACCACTTGCAACACTTACTAAGAGAACTTTTTTGTCAAGCTGTGACACACTGTTCCTCCCATATCCTTAAGCCCTCAGGAAACACTGTTCTGGTTCCTCCATCTTTCAGCACTGCAAGGTACTTTTAAGCAGAAAGAATGAGACCTTTTGCTGTTGAAATGTGGCAGGATAGTGAACTGTACTTGAGAATATTTTAGCTGTGAATGAGGCAGTGTACCAAATGTGTTCTGATGTAGTCTTCATTCATCATTTTAGGAAAATGATTTAAGAATTACTCGCACTTTTTTCCCTTTCTTTTGTACCTTAAGCAGTGAGAGATACCATTCTTCTTGTCCTCCTCAGCCCTCTATCTGAGTAAGGAGCAGGATAAACATAAATACAAGAAATAAACTGGTCAGTTGCAGATTTAGTTCTGGATTGGAACAAGTTGGATTCTCCAAACACATAACAGAAATAGGTTCTTGGATGTATTAAATCAGATGGTGAGAAATCCAAAAGATCCTGGGGGCAAGCCACATATCACATCTGGCTAAAATTCAGAAACTGGCAGAGTTTCACTGCTTTGGGAAATTTAAAGTGAATGTGAAGTTCAACTTCATCAACAATTTTAGTTACTGCTTGGGAAATGGAAATAGTACAGATGTCTAGCATTTACAGACCTGTACCAAAACTTGTAAATCAAGAAGCAAAGCCCTGCTAGTTTTCACTGAGTATTTGGTTTCATTATAGTCTATTTCTGGATCCCTTCATTTTTCTCCTAAAAACAGTGATTGTAACTACTAAGTAGTTTATATAATGTTAAATAGTGTATATTCATATATCAGATTGATCACAACAATATTTCAAAACACATGTGAAATTGTGAGATTGGTGATTTAAATATTACCTCAAAAAATGGTGGATTTACATTGTGGTTTTGTTGAATTTTTTTTTTTTTTTTAATTAAGTATCTAGCAGGACGATATTCTATACATGAAGTAATAAAAAACGCTCACATAATAAAATTGGGTAAAATAAAATCAGCTTCATATATGATAGCTTTGCTTTGAATAGCAGTTTTTACAATATAAATCTGTTTTTCTTACTGAAAATATTGTCATAATATAGAAATTCACCACATCAAACTGCTATTAATCAGAAAAGTTGCTTGTTAAACTCAGACAAAAAATACACAGCAATAAGTATTGCCTGTCACTTTCATTGCCTACCTAAAAGAATGAGCAAGTCTCATAAATTAACTATTTCTTTCTGAACATCTCTCCTCTCTCACTCTCCATATATTTGTTTTGTACCTCCTGTTTTTTCCTTTCCGTAATCTCAAATGACCCATTATGTGTTTTTTCTGTACTCCTGGCTGAAAGCCCATTTTCTACTTCCCCATAGCTGAAAGTTTGATCAGATTTTATCTTAACCAATACAACTCCTTCTGAGCTTTCTCTACTTCACATCACATCTTCTGTGAGATTTTTTGACCAGCCTAAGGTTTTCCAATTGTTTATCATGCTCTTAGTCACTTTTTTGCTGTGGAGGAGATATACTGCAGCTTTCTGAACTCTTCTTATTAGGCAGGAAAGGTGTGGGTCAGATTCTCAGTCTTCATCTGAGTTTTCCAGTGTATTTTGACTGAAAATTTAATTTGCATGTAAGTTGGAAGCATTTTTCTTAACTAGCAATTTGTCTCCATCTCAGCCGTGTAAATGGAAAACTGAGGCATAGATTCATGACCTAACTCTGGGTGTTGTTTTTTACTAATATTTTTAAGGAGATTGTAGCGAGATGGGTGTTGGTCTTTTCTCCCAAGTAACTAGTGATAGGACAGGAGGAAATGGCTTTAAGTTGCACCAGGGGAGGTTTAGATTGGATATTAGGAAAAATTTATTTACCAATAAGATTGTCAAACATTGGAACAGGCTGTCCAGGGAAGTGGTTGAGTCACCATCCCTGGAGGCATTTAAAAGATATGTAGATGTGGTGCTTAACGACATGGTTTAATGGTGGACTTGGCAGTGTTAAATTAACAGGGACTCGGTGATCTTAAGGCTCTTTTCCAACCTAAGCTATTCTATCATTGTACTAATGTTACAATGAAATGAGGAGCATAAATTGTTAGAGTAGGAAACCAGGAATCCATAAAGTGTTGGTTTTGGAAGGCTTTTCTAAGAACAAGTTTGTGGTGCCACACCTTTTCAAAACTACTTATTTTCCATGTCATTCACTTACTTATTATTTGTTCGGATTATCTACCACTATCAGCAGCCATCACCCAGTGTGGTTCCCCTTATTGCACGTAGACGTCACTGTACTGGTATTCAATTGTACTGGTTTCAGTACCGGAAAGAATACCAATGCCTTTGTAAGACGTGACTATATATATACACGCATACATCCACAAATTCAATTTTATTCAGACATGAGACATTACATAGAATTCCTGTAAATCACTGTCTGAGTTTGTTCTTTGCATGTTTTGGTGTTGATATCATGGTTCTGTAGGCGGTTCTCTGCCAACTGACTTCATTTATTTCACAGAAGACCTTGTCTTCTGAATGATGTTTTGATGATGATTTCAATTCAGCAGTTTGCATATAAACATTAAATTTTTGCTAGAACTCCACTAGTCCCAATGGGCATATATCATTACTCTGCTGTTTTCAACCAACTATGTTAATTTTCTTTTTTCTTTCATAGGTTTTTAAATTTCCTTTCTTTAGATAAACTGCAGCTATATTTTTTTAAGTAGGAGCTGTCTTTGGTAATAGGATAATGCTCAATTTGAGTTTTATCTAGTATTTCAGTATAACTGGCATGCCATGAGACGAGTCAGTCTTGGTAGTGAATGAAACAGGCTTCTAGTTTGCAAAAAATGAATATACATCATCTAATCTTCACACCCCGACAGCAGCACAGCTCCTAGGGAGCAGATATCTTTGTCCATGATCCTTGACAAAGACTGAGAGGTGTGTGCAATTCAGTGTTCAGTCTTATACTTCAGCATATCCTCTTAGAGGTTGTGCAGTTTTGTTTCCTCTGGGGTTGTCTTTAGGAAATTAAACAGAAGCCACTAATCTCAATAAGGTTTACTGAGTCAGAGAGAAATCTGAGTATTTGAATGAAAAGAAGTAGCTTGCTTACAATATGTAACTTCCAGAAAGTTTGGTGAGGTATTTCACATCTAAACTGACAGTACTTTCTGTTGACTGGATACTACTCCTGGCGTCCTACGTATATACACCTTTGGTAGAGCTGGTATCAGCAGGTTTCTTTGATCAGAGAAGAATCCTCTTTCTGTGCCAATGAGCACTCTGATGATATAATTCATAAACATGTTAGAGTGAAGTTTGAATAGCATTTTGGAAGATTTTTTCATTTATTTTGATTAGATAAGAAAGCTATATGAATTCTGACCTCTATTTTCTCTGGAAGTTTCCACCAGCTATGTTTTCTCAGGCCATTTACAAGGGTCTCAGTGATCCCCAGTGCCAAAGGCGACAGTTTTATGACTGTTATGAGAATCATAGTCTTATTATTGTTTCTTCCTGTAGCAAATAGCTTATACTGTGATCTCCATCAGCAGCAGCAGAGCCTGTTTCTGAAGGATCTCAAACTTTCCCTTTATTTATTCACTCTGCTGTGAAACAGAAATGATTGCCATTGAATAGCCACAAAAGTTGCCACATTGAAGGCAAATATGTGAAGTGTATCTTTAAAAGCACAGGAAACATGCATGTGCACCTAAGAAGTATTCTCTTGTGGTAACAGACCAAGACATGAGTTTGAATCTGTATCTGATTAAATTTTAGAACTTGAACCATGTATAATTAACGGCATGTGGTACTTCATTCTGATGACATATCCTATCTGTTTAAAAGCAATTTCTCAAAGAAAGATGATATCTGTATTTCTAAGGCTTTTTTACTTCCTGCCTTTTATGAAGGATGGCAGTCCAAAATAGTAATTTAGAGTAAACTTGAGAGGTAAAAAGTATTTTTAGTATGGGAATTTCTAAAATGTAAATGAGATTGTTCTAAAATTAGGAATCTAGTAGCAAACACAGTTTCACTATGGGAAATAAGTATAGCAAAGCTTATAAATATTTTAGTTACTAAAAAGCATTCCTTAAATACATGCCTAGAATTAGTAGCGAATTTTTTCTTTAACAGATGTATTCTGATGTGTTTGCTTTTAAAATACATTTTGGAAATATATATAAATGAACAGAGATGATCAAATGTGTATTCCATTAGAAAAAATACCATAAGTCTAGGCATTTACTGTGTTACAAAGTGAGAAACTGAAGGGGAGGGGGCTTGTATTTCCCTTAATGCGTATGTGCACCATCCATTAAAATTAATGATAAGCATACTGTAAGAACAGATAGCATCTCATGTTTAAGATTGCATCCTGGTTTTGTACTCCTTAGAGGTGGATCATTTAAAGAGTAACACTTAATGCCTCGATACCTTATTACCCCTCAGAATCTGTTATGAAAGTTGAGAACGTTTACCTGTAGAACTTAGAATTTAGCTCAGTTCTAAGAATATAAAATTCAAGGACACTGTGTATTCTTATCTGATTAATTTGTTTCCATTTCTCAGACCCTGGTCACAGCATGCTTTGCTTCAATTGACAGGTTGCCAGTAGTAAATCAATTGCATGATTTGTTTAATCAAGGGTTTTATAAGAGGCCTTGCTTTATTATACTACTGAAATCTTCCTTAGTTGCTAGTATAATGTCAAGTTCCATCACCATGTTGTTTCTGTAAAACAAAGCACTATAAGGCAGCCATGCTTAACATACCACATATCTTAAAATATATACTTATTTAACTGTATACAGAGGTTCTGCTTTACTGAGACCTCTAGGAATAGGGGCCTTCATGCCTGTCTTCTCCTGGAAATCCTTGTAATGCAGAGGAGACAGATTGCGATGCAAACTAATTAGAATTTACATCTAAAAAAGTAGTGTTCATATTTTGTTCATGGGTGATATTAGTGATGAATATGTTACAATGCATACTATGCAGTGGATTACAATATTCCTGGTACAGCCTGGCCTTTGATGACAGAAGACTCTAAGATAAGGAAGTAAACTCCTGCACACTGTCCACATCTTTTCATCGTCATGCAGTGAAAAAATGTCAGATAAGATGCAGTCATGAGAGAGTTGATTAAGGAAAGAAAAATACGCCCTTTCTTAATTTTTAACCTACAAACTATACTCTGTGCCTTCCATGCTTCTAGAAGCCCTAGTCCTGCAAACACATATGTGGAAAACTTTTCTCATTCTCTAGCACAGAGGATTATTCACCTGATTGTGCTGTTTGTGAGCTGAAACTATTTTAATGCTATGAATGAGCAATGCATGAGCGTCTTTTTTAAATATTTGCAACATGAGCCTGAGTGTCATTGAATCTCAGCTGTTTGAGAGGGGAATATTTTACAACTAATGCCCTTCCTAGAGTTGTATTACACATGCTTTCATTAATACAACTAAGCTGCTGTGAAAAAAAAAAAAAACAACGCAAAAACAAATAAACCAAACCCTAGCAAAACCCCTTGCTGTATTGTGCAGGCAAATGAGAAAGAAAAGAACAATAAAAATATAACTTTTAAAAAACTGTGATCCAGGAGGGATCTGTTGGGGGAAGGAACAGACCTAATTGCACATGGAAAAGGCACCTATAGCTGCGATTTTGCACTCTCATTTTTTAAATCTGTTTTTTTAGGTCCAGTGTTTCTGTTGATACATTTTCAAATATCAAATGTTTGCCCAGTTAATGCAATTCAATTAATCATTTAATATGTCAGAGAAAACATTTGAAAATGAAAAGCTAGAGAATTTCAAAGTATTCCATCCCCTCTCTGTCAGTAAGCATGGAGTGCTACAAGTATATCACCATTCCTCATTGGGTGGGAAAGGAGGGAAATGGAAATGCTTACAGTGTTCTGCAGAAACAGGAGCATTTTAAAAGAGACGTTTCATGATGCATTAAAACCAGATCAAAGAATTATACTTTTAAATTACTCTGAAATCTAAAGTTTTTTCTCACTCATCTGCTTTCTTATCATACCAACTGATCTGGAAATGCTTAATGTTTTATTACAGCATCGTTTGAGGAACTTCTCTTTTGTCATTTAGCTAGTTCAAACTCATCCCCTAGAGACCTGATTCTTCTTCCAATAAAATCAATAATAAAACTTCTCTTTACTATTCTGGGCTTTGAAACATACCTTAAGTACATAATTGGGTCCCGTAGATACTTGCATAGCTGATTAACATCTTTCAAACTTGGCCACTGTTGTTGGACAGTTTTTTACTTATATATCTTGAAAACTACCAATACAGAGATAATTTTCTACATAAAATTATGAGGAAACATTAGTAAATACTTCAAGCAGAGAGACATTACCTACTCTGGATAGAAATTGGCACAGCCGAAAGGACTGCTGCTTTAGGTAATTATGATGTTAAAAATAACAGAAAGTGAGCTTTATTACGTCTGGATAAACACATTCCAAGATGAAATCGCAAGCTGAGGACCTCGTCTTCTTTCACAAGCCTTCACAAATCTTCTGCAAAAGCAGAATGTATGTGGGGAGAATATTCACATTCGGGTTAAATTGTCCACTGAAATAAGCAGACTCCTGTCAATAGATGCTTAATGATACAACCATGGTGAGCGATGCCATTAAATCAAAAACACAAAGCAATTATAAAAACAAAGCAAAACATTCTTTAACTACTATCACTGTGATTTTTTTTCCCCTAATATATGTCTGAACTTCCTTTGTTGCAACTTGTGTCTGTCTCCTATTGTCCTTTGCACTTCCAAGAGTCTGGTTTGTCTTCTCTATACCTCCAATTAGGCAACTGAAGGCAGTAGCCTCCACCCTCTTTTCTTAAAACTGAACAAACACAGGCCTCTCAGTCTTTTCCCATTTGGCACATTATAGCTGTAATAGTTTAATCTCATTTACAATTTCTTAGAATATTCACAATGTCAATGTATATCAGGCTCCCCAGTAAAATACTAGTTCATGTGTTTGCTGGTCACCAGACTGAGCATATTCCTGATCCTGAAGTCCAGGATTTAACCAGTGTTTTGGCATAGATTTTGAACATACTTCTTTTTTTTCTTTAACACAGGAGTCAAACTACATGCATTGCTGTTCCAATTCCATATTTTGTAGTTTGGGCTGAATGCCATGATGATCTAAATGGAAAACACAGTAGCTTGAATTGCAGTACAGCTGCATACTTTGTTGAGTGGGTTGAATACCACTCAAGCTGTGAACTTCAGAGACTGAAATTTCATATCCTTCTTTAATCATGCTGCATTTTTTGTTGATGAAGCAATAGAATTAACTGTAGAGAATATTTGCTGATCCACAAAAGAGTGTGGTTTTGTTGCCAAATATATTTTATAAAATAAACTAGTAAGATAAAAATGTTTACAAGTTATGACATAGTGAGCATATTAATGGACAACATGTATCTAAGACTAATAAAGAGGCTTATTCTGCTTTCTAGAGAAAAACCTCGATGTAACTTCTGGGATTCAGAAATTTAACTGAATCTATAACACTCTATATGAAGATCACAATATAGCCCAGATCTGTAACTGTTTCTTCGCTTATTATTTCAATTGTCATAAGCCAATATTAATTGCGGTGATATATTTAAGATTTAGAAAAAAACCCCACCAACAATTCCTCTTTATATGTGCAATGCTTTCTGAAAATAAATTAAAATAAATTAATCTAATAATATTGAAATTACTAAGTTTTATTATCAAGGCAGCATTATAGTTAATAAACCTAGGAAACAATCAATATTAATTATTTAAATGTCTGCATAAACATGGTACAAATAAAGTATGTGTAAGTCAATAACTATATGCAGACAGCAAAGTTTTCAAATTAAAAAATAATATGTAGCATACATAATACTCAAGTTAATCAAGTATTGAATGTAGCAGTAAAATACTTTACAAAAAGTGTTGCCAAACTTGAACGTTTCTTTGGCTGACTATGGGTGATTTCTTAAAAAGAAAAAAAAAGAAAAGAAAGAGCAACAAAAGTGATGATCTCATGCAGTCACATAAGTCTTCAGAGGAGCAGTAAAACCAGCCACATGAAATGTATAAAATGCATATAAATGTTACTGACCTCTCATAACAGTATTCCCACCAAATCAGTGAGATAAGTTGATGTGGTCAATATGGATCTAAATCAAAGTCCAATTCTACCTTCTGTCACTGATTTGCTGGATTACTAGAGCAAATCACTTCTTTTCTTGCTCTAGCTTTTCCTTATCTGTAAAATTAACAAACAAAACAAAACAAAACAAAACAAACACAAAACCAAAGGAAAAGGTACCATATTTTGTGAAGTGGACTTTAAGCTCTGTGGATGAAAAGTCCTACGCGAGAGCTGAGTTTGTAATTCATTTAGTGGTACATACAAACATACCTGGACTGATGAAACAACATCAAGCTGTGTTGATTTTAGTAATTATTTAAATGATAAAATGTATTTGATCTTGGTTTATGCCTGTCAGCTGCAACATGTGGAAAGTGTCAGTAGTCCTAGTGACTTCAGTGATCTTGGCTAAGCCTTTCTATGCTATTTAATTTATTTTCTGCTTTTCCATCATTTTCTGATGTTAGACTCAGAAAAGTGATTAGGTTGATGAGACCGAGAAGTAACAGAGAAGCATTTTATAACTTATTCTAAAGGGGCTGAGAAAAAAAAGCTGTGCTGTGAAATGACTGCTGCTGAGCAAGAAGTTATATTTGTAAACATTGTGAACCTATGGAATTATCTAGAAGACAAATAATTATAAAATCTTACTAACTTACTAAGTGAAAGTCTTTGCTCTCTTAAAATAAAGAAGATCTCTGGACTCGTAGGAGTACAGTAGAAATGGATTTTATTTTCTTGAAAGTAAAGTATTATCCTAGATGGTGCAGTGTGATTTTCCCTATATCTACGGGATATATGTAAAAGAAACATTTGTTTAGCAAAATGATTTCTAAGTCTCTATATATGAAAATGCACTACAATTCACCAAAAGAGGGAGAGAAGAATTTTTTAAAGGAAATAGGGAAGCAAAGAAACTCAACATAGAAGCTACTGCACTACCAGATATGCCTGTCAATAACAGTGTGTTACTCTTTCAATAAAAACTGCAATGTAAGCATCCTGCTGACACATATCACATTTGAAATAGGCTAAAATGAATGCAAGTAATAAAGTATCCAAAACTAAGGCAATGTTGTATTGTAAACTGGCACCCTGCAGCAAGAGATAATAGAGGATGATATACCATCTTTTTAATCCAGGTATTTCTTCGGAATACCTTGTAGTTATTGGACCGGACAGGGAGATTGTAGGATTCGCAGGCAGCATACAAGTCTCTGTAGTTTTTGTCAGAGTGCTGATATGTGTACATTCATGCTGATAAGAGTGGTGACAGAAATAGAAAATCCCCAACTGCTTTGGGGAATGAAAAAGACGCCTGGATAGCAAAGCTTCCTCCCCCTGCCCTTCTCCACACAATATACACCACATCAAAAGGCAGAAAGATCTCTCTTGTCTTCACAGTTAGCCAAAATTCCTTTTCACTCATCTCAGACAAATAACCATCAAACAAGCTTGCAGCTTTACTCTCTGTAAAACAGGAATGAGGTCTTCATAGCATCATCAATGCTTTTTAAAACTTTTTTTGGATATCAATCAGAAATCCTTAGTGTTGGTCCTGTGAAATATATTTTCCCTGTAACAGCTGTGTTGATAGTATATATCTCAATATCTGCTTATAAGCTAACACTTATGAACATTCAGAGGGGAGTTACTCAGCAAGAGATAAATCCTGTCAAACATCACATAACTGATCTGAAAATGTTGATTAGCAGACGTGTAATACTTGCTTGTTTGCAGTGTATCCAAACATTCTGGAACAGATACTCAGGTTTCCTGGCATGAAGAGAGATACACAATCCAGGTAGTAAGCGTATTTATCCCAAAGACCCGGATTTAGATGTATTGGGGTCTTGATAAATTTGCACTTAACGTTTTATAAACACATAATCTGTAAGTGCAAATGTGAATATAAGCATTGTTCATTTGTCTACAGAGAGGCACATAAACAAACAGGGCAATTGTGCATTTTACTTCACATGATAGGAACAAGCAGAGGAGTCACTCTGCAAAAAAGCAGAGATCAAAGATCCATGGCTGAAGAGAAAAATCTGGATACCTTCCTCACCACTCAGCACCAATAAAAAATATCCCCAAACAAACAAAAACCTCCCATCAAGCTACAATAAGATTCAAGGTTAAAAGCTTTAAAGCTGTTCAAACGTTTCCAAGTTTGGTCTGAAATTGATTTAAAAGAGCTTTTTTTTTTCTGTACTAAAATACATTTATATAGGTTCAGATGATCTGAAGTTAAAAAAAGATTTGGGTTCAGACTCCCTCTTCAGCCTCAGTTCAGATTTCACAAGCAAAATTCAAATTGCCCGGTCTGGGGACTAACAGATGGAGTTAATCTATTACCATAGGCAACTACTTGCAAAACACGCATACTAGTCAACATCCATGCCCATTTTTTAATGAAACTACCACACACAGCAGCAGAGGGGAAACTTTTACCTGCAGAAATTAACAGTACTATTCATGAAACTAAAAGAGTTTCTATCAAGAGATGAAGTCTTAATATTACTTCATTAAAGGAAGTTAAGTCTGCTTTCGTTTACCAAATGCCAAATGTTTATGGCAAACAGTCTAAAGTGGTTTTGAAGGTATTCCAAAAAGGTAAAATAGTTACCTCCTGTAAAATATGGAAGAATATTTTGTTTTTAAAGAATTGGAACCAAGCTGGTATGCAGAATAAGGAAAAGAATACATGACCTATATGTTTGATCTGCGGCATTCTTTACCTTATATTTCCATGCATTGTAAGAAAGAAAAAGAAAGAAAAAACAACCTACAAACATTGACAAGGAATAACTGGAAAAAAATAGTCTATTTGGGGGGGAAAAACCCCTGAGCTACTATTTAATTTTCCTTAGCCTTTTGGTACCAAACTAATATTTTGAGAGATTAAGTGTTTCAAATAATTTACTTTCATTCTTATGATATAAGACGAAGGATGCTACATATCAGGTATCAGATAATAACACAGAGGACTCCAAATTTCTCTGACTGGTTATTCATAAAAGAAACCGTTTGCAAATATGACACAGATGAACTGAATGTTCAAGTAGTGGAAACAGAGGTGTATCTCTTCCAAACTCTCTACCAGCAGTGTTCCTACTTCCTCCAACTTCACAGATCCAGTTACATCCTTCAGTTTTCAGACAGTGTGGAGCAGGTGGGGAAAACATCCCCTGTTTTTTTCTATCTGAAACTATAGACTGTGGGATTATATGTAAAGGTGCACTGAGGCTATGTACTATTTATTGAGGCTATGTAATGAGGCTATATATGAGGCTATGTAACTATGTATTGTTTTGAAATCTAATTAATAGCTTATGTGTATCTCATTGTCTTATGATTACTATCTTATCTTGCTACACTTTCTATAGAAAACATCAATAACATGAAGAAGAAAAAAAAAACATGAAAAGAAGAAACATACAGTTGAAAGCACTACATTAGGTTAAAAAGCCAAGTCAGGAACTGCTAAATTGGTGCTTGCCTATGTACTCTTAAATCTCTCCCATGTGTCTGTCCTGTGTACTGAATGAGGCAGGGGTCCTGTGGGAAAACAAGATGAGAATATGTAATTAAAGACTCTATCATAATGCATATGCATATAACACTACATTGCACACACAATGTGTGGTTCATTTTCTTTCTCATCCTGTCCCTGCAGAGAAGATGAGAGGGAAAATGAACTACACAAATGACAGATGTTAGTAACATCAGTTAATGCATTTTTGGAAGAGAGACAGATACTAAAGTTGTTTAAAGGGTGTCGTACAAATAGAATAGAATAGAATAGAATAGAATAGAATAGAATAGAATAGAATAGGAGAGGAGAGGAAACAGGTCAACTGACCAAAATTAATTTCAAACATTTTTAAACAAGTGTTCTAAAATAAAACCAAGAAAAAAAACTTTCTGATAACAAGAAGATGATAGATGGTGGTGTTTTTCTGGAGTGCTAAAGAAAAAAATATAACATACAGAAAGTGAAATCCTGCGGATAGTACAATTCTAATAATTTCTATTAGTAATTTGCAATATTCCTTTCTGTGCAGTCTACTACTTCCATTGTGAGTTGTGGCTGTAGTGAAATAGAGCAATTTCTTCATGATCGTTAGGTAGAAGCCGTAGTATTAGATACTCTGCTTCTCCAGGTGATATATATATTCCTTATGCTTTCATGAAGATTTAATCAAACTGGTCTTAGATGCAGAAATATATACTCAAATGACTAATCACTTCATTTCCTTCAGCTTTTCTCTAGAAATCTAATATTCATAAATGTGCTCATCCTTAGTTTTGGAATACAAAGTTAATATGCCTAGAGATCAATCTTAAAAAAAAAATGTATTTTATTTGCAGTTTACATTTAATTTATTTTTTTAATTGTACTGAGAATGTCTAAAAAAATTTATACCTGCATATAGATATAAATTTGATGAATACATTTTAAATATAAATAACTCCAAGTTTAACAGAGGGAATATTCTTGACTTTTATATCAAATAGTTGAAATAGTTGCAATATTAGACAAGTCCAATGAAAAAATCTTTAGCTGTCATTGTATATACTACATTGATAAAAATTCTAGACACATACAGTCTGTGATTCATTAAGTATTTAAGTGTATAAGCTATTTTATATGGCATGGATGATTTAACGATGATCAAGATGAAGGAGCTAGAAGTCAGTTACACATTTCCAACACATGATGTACTGAAACTTTTTAAATTTTATGAAAAGATTCCTAGTGACTTGGATGGATTGTGGATGAAGCTTAGTCTAACTGAAGTCTTCTTGCGATGGAAAGACCTCTGGAGGAAGTGAATTGCTGTCACAATGGAACTGGAAAATTTTTCAGGATTTTAAAGGTAAAAAATATTTATTTTAATGATAAATAAATAAAGGTGGGAGAGCCCAGGTGCTAAAAAAAAATAATTGAAACTCATAAGGTTTGATGCATTCATTGTGCGATAGTGCTGAAAATTAATTCAGCTTCTAATGTTTGACTGTCATACAGACTTACAGAATAATTATTTAAAACCTAAAGTTGCATTAGATGTTAAAATATTTGATTCCTTTTCACAATTATAATTCTTTAAATACAGACCTACTTGGCATATTGGTTGTGTATTTTATAGTTTTCAAATGAATTTTAAAAGCTTGCCTTTACAGAGCAAAGAATCTAACCACCACACCAGGGAATCCATGCCTGCCAGCCTCTCCATATGTTCCCTACACTCATAAGCCCTCTTGCAGTAATACTTGCATAGCAAATGTAAATACAGTTCTGGACCAAGTTTTCTCTCAGATGAGCACACATCAAAGACTAGCGTCAGTGAAGAGACTTTTCCTTCATCTATTGCTATCCAGCTTTGAACACTGTCTTCTATTTCTTCATTTAAATTTTACAACAGTGACTGCATAACATTAAAATGCATATGCTACCTAAGGGCAAAAATTTACCCCTTACACATCTTGACTAGTACCTTACTCTCTGAGTGATCCTTTTAAGTCAAGCACTAGTTTTTTTACTTCCTTTTGTCACGTAATACTTTGATACCAATGGATGTGGTAGAGAATGATGAGTGGACACATAGAGCAAAATATTACTCTGTGTAGTTAAATCATGGGAATATCCATATGGAGAAACTGCAAGTGTCCCAGTTATACTGGTGATCTGATACTCACATGAGGTTTCCACTGAAATCAGAGGCTATTCATATAAGCAGCTCCTTCTCGGGGTTACTCAGGTAATCATGAATTGATTCTGAGTAATAAATTAGCTCTTACAGTGAAGGGTTAGAAGGTAGTATATACCATACTAGTGTTTTTTAAATACTGTATGTGTGATCCAGGAAATTGCAGAGGAGTAAACCTTACAACTGTATCTGGTAAAAATGTTGAAATTAAACTTCAAAAGAGAATAATAAACCACTTGGAAGATCATCTAATCTTGGAGAATCAATCTGCTCAATTTCTTTGAATGTACTAATAAAGGAGAGGGAAAGACAAAATCACTTGATATAATGTATTTAGTGTTTTAAAAAGCATCTGACAAGGTGTGTTACTATAAGATACTAAAACAAAATGGGCATGGGAGGAGATTCAAATGTTATGTTAAACTGTCTAAGAAATCAGAAAAAAGATAAGCAAATGACAATTTTATTCAAGAAAAAGCATTTGTTGAATATATATATTAATGAAAAGACAGCACAATGATAGATGGAAGTCAGCAGTGATAACATAAAGAAGAACCCTAACACAGAAGGGAGACACCTTAAGTGCTCGTACCACTCTCATGCTTCTAAATTAATCATATCAGCTCAGGAAATGAACCTCAGCATCACTGAAAACAGCTCAATGAAGACTTCAGTTCAATGTGCATTTTCATTCAAAGAGCAAGTTAAGTATTGGATGTATGAAAGAAGCAGTGTATAGGCCAAATGATTTATATGAATTTAGAGAATTTAGAGACAATTTAGACAAGAAATAGAATTTGGAAATGGAAAAGACTTCTATGAAAGAGAATAGAAAGGCTTAGGCTTTTTATTTTTGAAAGAACAAAATTGATATAATCAAGTTATGTATCTTAATAAATAGAATGGAGAAGATAGATTGAGGGTCTTTTTCATGATAAAGGAGAGCAATGTTTTTCAGAAGTGGAAAGAAGCAATTAGAACACTGTTTCTCCAAAATACCTTTCTCCTTTAACATGTAATTGCACTTCACTGCAAAAGATGTCACTGAGGCCAAGAAACACTGAGACTGAAAATTTGGCTTAAGTTAAAATAAAAAACAGGTATAAAAAGCTATCAGATTGGTAGGAGTTAAAATCTCTGCTCTTCAGCACTCGATGTCAATTTTAACTTTAAAGATTAGGATGCAGGAAATTTATCCTGTATCTGATTAATGCGGAGTATTATACTTACCAGATGTCATTCAGACTGCTCATGCAGAAAGCTCTAAAGGCTCAAGAGACCTGTGGGCTAGGAACCCAGTGGTGAGCTTCAAAGGGCCACTGATTAGGGGTGGTAAGAATTACCATTTCCTGCCAAAGATAGAAAAGTATTGTGGAAAATGAGAGGACACATCTTTAGGAGAAGGTCTGGGATGCATTGGTGTTCCCTAAAACCCCATTCCTGATCTCAGAGACACCCCCTATATGGATCTCTGCCACTGCAGAAGAAAGAAAGAGTTTGTCATAACATTTAATTCCAAACTGTTTGCACGATAAAGCATTCATTACAGTATTTGAAGTCTGAATGTGGATGGACAATTTTTTTTCCCATTCAACTAGCAAGAGACCTGTTTCAGTAAAGTTTTTTGACTTTACAATTTTCCTTTGAAAGTAGGTCAGGATCACAGGAAGATACCCAGAGCAGAGACAACACTACCAGTTTGGACTGGTTGTCCATTGGATGGAACTGGCCATTGGATGGCACAGGGGTAAACACCGTATAATTCACATCACACGTGTGGTGGGATCCATGCTGCCTGAGTCACAAGAGCAAAGCAAATGGCTTGGCAGGCTCCACTATTAAAACATGTCATTGTCCTCTCCTGGGAAGCAGTTAACGCCAAGGGACACCTGTACAAAATACAGGAGAAGCATGGTCTGCAGACAGTCTTCTACAGAACTTGGATACAAGACCAGAAAAAATAGGAAGATATTCATACCTTTTCCTGTGTCATCTCATCTTGGCTTCTCTTAGACCTGGACATAGAGGAAGAAGAAATGTAAAGTGGCTGTTAGTCTCAGTATATAACTCAATATGTACAAAGGTGATTGTACAAATTCCTACTTTATATTCTTTGTCCTCAACTAAAAGGAGAAAAATCTTTTCATGTGATTATGTAGAGCAAGGTAAGCTGTTGTCCCAGGAGCAATCTATGAATGCTATTGATGATATAGGTTACAGAGGAGTTACCTGTAAATAACTACTTGTGCACATACAGTATTAAAACTATACCTGTATTTATAAGCCTAAGCTCTAAATTGGAAATGCCAAATGCAACATAAGAAAAAAGTTAGTAGTGCCATGACATCAGTATTATATAATTGTATTATAATCATCATAAGTCATTACTGAGCACGCTGATGTATCAGTATTAAGGTCTTGTTACTTGCTGCACAGAGTAAACAAGAGAAGACTATTTATTGGAAACCAATGTCAGCCAATACAAAGGGTAATTAAATACCTTTAAGAAATACAGTATTTATGCCATGAACCCTAAATCCTATGAAATAAATGGTTTTGATTTTCTTCCCCTACAAGCACTGAAGTGGCATACACTTAAACTATAGTCAGAGATCACTGAGCCTTGTCAGGATGGGTCCTCAGAGGAATTAATTCTTAGTAGAAGTCAATCTGTTTTGACTATATGTTCCTCTAATTTTCTGAGAATCTTTGGAATTACCTAAAAGACTCAGTATTGGATGAAGAAACCCAAAAGACCTGTTAAAAAATGCCATCAAGCAACATACCAAGAAGGGAAGTTTCTAGTAGTGTGAAGGAGGTGGCACTTCAGGCATTACAAGCCAGAGCACTGGAGTGCTGGCTCTGCTGGTGGGGAATTGCCTTTGTTTCCCTGTGTTGGCAGATGTGCGCTGGCTTTTACCACTTGATTTTATTTATTGAAGATTGTATGTAAAAATGATTCTACAGGGCTATCATCAGAGATATGCATTGTGTGGTCTGTCTGTGGTATAAATTGTAAAAAAGTAAAAGGGAAAAGGTATTTTGTTTGTACATGAGATGTATGAGTTATTTTAAATCCACTTACTCATTTCACAGTGAGTCTGAATGTTTTCCTGCTTTTTATGTTTTCTTTTTTTTCCCTTTCTATTTCAAAAAAACTATTTTTCCCTGTAGGCTGGCTGGAGGAAGAAGAGAGGACTCGAGTCAATTGTCATTTTCATTAATGTCGGCTACGAAGTAGACGACACAGCTGGAAGAGAGTTTAATAACATAGGACAGGCATGTTTTGTTAGCATGAGGCAGTAAGAAAAAGCAATCAGTAATTCTACTGGTTTACTACATCCAGATAGTTTAAAAAAATTGAGGTACTGATAATATTTCTGGTTTAAAGTAGCTGAGGCAGTAAAGGAGAAAGGTGATAGAAATGGCAGATAAGAAGCTACTTGCAATCTAACAGAGCCACAACTTCATAAACGGTTGTAAAAATTTAGGTGCTAGATTTACAGGCTCAAAATCTGTAGTTGGGAATACCAAATACTAAGACATAGATGTGTGTCTATGCAATTATAGACATTACTTCTGTGAACAATATGACTGAAATTTCAGAAGTGGGCTCAAATCATACAAGTTCTTTACATTCTCAAGAGAGAATTTGCATTCTCACTTTTTTTTATTTTAAATTGTTTTAAAAATACTTAAGAAATACATATTATCAGTAGATATGAGTGGTTTTTTTCTCTTCTGTAGCCTTTTAGGAACATTCTAGACAAAAATTAAGAGACAGAAGTCTGGAAATTTTTTACTTTTGTTGTCTGCTTTCAAATCTGAAAAGAATTCTCCATGACAAGCTAAGAATATATCATTATATGTAATTTTCCATCTTTTAATGAGCAATGTGTGATTTTTGCAGAATAGATGGAGTTACTGTCATTAGATAATTTTCAGAATGAGGAGCACAGTATTACAGTTATGAATCAAATGCAATTTGGATGATAATCCACGTTTTCCCTGGAGTTTGACTAGGATAAATGCTGGGGTAAAAACAAACAAAAACAATGCTAGTGGAATTCATTCTGCCAGAACTGTTAGCATGCTAAATAAATGATGGACCACACCCAATAATCCTTTTCAAATTAAATTCAAAACAGTTGTTGTCAAGGTCCCTTCCTCAGTGAATGTAGCACCATCAAGATAGTGGTGGAAAAGGCTGAAAAGAAAACAGTGTCCAATTTTCAGTATTTATCCTAAAATCTCAGGGCTCACTTACATAGAGAAATGCTTACACATTAAGTAATAGTGTACATATATGAAGCCCATTAGGTGCCCTAGCTTTCCCTGCGAGCACTGGTAACATGCATGGTTGTATATTTAAGCTCCCTGTGCTGAATTTATTTTAAAGGAATGAAAGTGTGCTGTTGTACCACCAACCAACCTTTAATAAAGGAAACAAACAAACAAACAAACAAAACCCCTAAATTTAAAAAATCTTTGAAATAAACCAGTGTTAAGTTACATATTGTCTTTTGAAGCCTGTATAGTCAAAATGTTGCTGAAAGACATGCAGTATTTCTGTTGATGCAACATAAATCCACCAGTGTAAAACTGGTCTACATGGAATCACAGTCAGAGTTTGCCTTCCATATTTTGTGATCATTCACTTCCTGAAAGGTGAATGTAGAAACGTCACCAAAATATAGAGAGGCACTTTATTCAGCTAAGAAAAACAATAGTGTGCACATCAGTTATTAAGTGTTTACAGCTGGCGAAAATCATGGAGCAATTAGGAAGTTCTTCAGCAAATGGATGACTTGTGACCAGTAAGCTTGAACATAGCAAGAAAAATTTAAAGCAGGTGATATAATTAAGAATTGTAAGTGCCAAGCAATCTTTCCTGTATGGAGCTGATCAGCCTTTATTGGAAGTCAAATAACTTGCAATTATCAGAAAATTCAGTTTCATTTATATCTTCAGATGTTAATTCTGGTATGTGACGATTTAAATTTTAGTTATTTTTTTCCAACATAGTTGCTTCTGCTGTAACTGAAGCAAGATTTTGCAATCCGTGTATAATCTAGAAGTCTAGTAATATTACTTTTGTCAAATCTGAACAGAATTGCTTGATGGTTTTATCCGCAAAAGCAGACGGTATGTCAGAATGCATTAACGATCAACATCTTTATGAGAAGATTAGAGAAATCAATTGTTTCTTTTTGAAAAATGCAAACCTCTGCACAAGCAGTTATCCTAATTTGCATTAATAGATTTACTGCCAAAGATTTTTTCCTTTGGAAGTCTTGTGAAATATGTTTAGTATTGAAATATATTTAGTATTGAAATATATTTAGTATTGAAATATGGAATATGTTTAGTACTTTTTAATGTTTTGAAAATAGCCAAACTTTTTGTAGATAGGTGACCTTAGTAGGACCATAGTAATAGTGACATGAAAAATGCAAACTTATTTTAAAGTACATAAGCTTTTATTTATTATCTGAAGAACAGTGTGTACAAGGAGAAAAACTGTCCAAATGTTATGTCTGAGGTGAATTGAGGAAGAAATAAAAAACTACCACAGCATCTTTGTGGTATGCAAGGCATTTTGTTGCTTTCCAAGTTGCTGCAGTGAACTCTCCTGAAGCATTCTCTTCCTTTTTTTTTTTCTTAATTTAGTATTGTTGCCATGTTTAGTTGCTAAGCATGACTTTTAAAAAATTAGGATTTCAATAGTACTGAATATTTAACAAGTACTAAAAATAGAAAAGCATTCAAATAATTTCCTAAGAATAAGCAAACTAGTATTAGTGAAAAAATAATAGATCTTTTTTTCAAGATTGGCCACTGAGAGGGAATCTGTGCTTACAGTTTGGTGATGTCTAATTAGACTGCAAAGCAGGTATTCTCAAAGCCACAAATCACAGCTAGGTGCCTAACTCCCTTTATGCCTTAAAAAATATCCCCATAGTCCTTTCCTGAAGCAGCAGTTCTTTCCCTCTCACATATTCAAAGCCATACACTTAATCTTTTTACATAAAGATGAAAAAAAACTGCAGGCACAAAGCTTATGCTGTGATGGCCTTTTCCAGCTCTCACTGATTTCACCAGAAGTTCACCCTGAGCACAACTAAGGCAGAATTTCAGGAACAAATAACCAAGATTTTGCCCTAAGAATGATCTTTTCTCTCACAGTAACCATTCTCCTAGTTACTTCTGGAACTTCAATTTCCTCAGTTAAAAAAGACTGTCCAGGAATATAACTTAGAAAAAATTAACTCTAGTTCAGTACAAAGACAAACAGTTCAATTTGATGTTTGAATTAATCCTTTCTCAAATATGTAAATTTTATAGCTTACAATTTTACTTCAAAGGATTCTTCCTTGCTTTGACTGACATTTGTCAGGTAGATACAGTAGAGAAAGATTATTTATCTCAACAGCAGACTGATGACAAAACATCTATACTATGATTAAGCTCATCTCTAGATTTGAAGGATCACACTTTTACAGCTGGCATCACTGTGACAGTTGTAGTTATTTTAGTCTACATTTCAGTGTTTTGCATTTTTTTCCCCAACATGCCTGAAGACTTCTGATTTATAGAACATCCATCAGGACTACACAGAACGAAAGAACAACAGCAACATGACCTGCAGGATTATTTTTTTTATTAGAATATCCTGTCATTGATATATATCTGATTTGGAGGGAAATTTAATGTTGATCATGGTCTTGAAATTGACATTGTGTTTATAGGATCAGACTTCTGTTTGTCCTTTTGTTTCCTAATTCTAAAAACTTTGGAAACCTAAGCCTTGAATTTCTTTTAGAAGTCATGCTTTAATTTTTTTCTAGTTTTCAGTGTGTATGTATTTCAGCAGGTGCAGGAGATTTATAGGGGGAAAAAGATGGCAGTATGATTTGGCTAGCTAGCTAAATAGAGCTGCAAAAGAGTTTTTAGGAAAGTGTGTTTTAAAAATAAAAAGCTAAGGGAAAGTGGAATTTAAAGGGTTGGGTTACACCCTAGAGAAGGAAAAGCTAGAAAGAATACATAATGCATGGTCTCTATTTTCTAGAGAGGTTAAGGTCAAAAGGAATTATTAGGATAACTGAACAGGACCATTCTTCAACAGGAATTACTAACCCTGTTAGTGTTTTATAAACCTTACTAAGCAGATCATATACCAGTATATATTGAACTTAAGTGTCATTTACAGACAGTACGTGTGGTCAGGTAGAATACAAGTGGACCGGCATATAGAAATGCAACTTGGGGTGGGATGCAGACTGTCACTTTAGCAGCCTGGATTTATTTCATAATTCCTAAGACTAGGTAATATTCCTTCCTAGAGACAGAGTTTGTAAAGGAACACAGAAGTGTTCTGCAACAGTCTGTGCTACTGCTGTGCCTGCTGATGCTCAACCAAGCCTAGCTCATAGCTGAGGTAGATGCTGTGTGGTCTTTGCACCAAACAGTTCAAATGAACAGCAGTTTGGGAACCCAAAAGAGTTGGTTCAGGAAGAAAAGGTGGGTCTATTCTTTTACCTCTGTTAGGATTAGCATCTTTCCCTCGTCTTATGTTGTTCATGGAGATATAAGTCAAACCACTCACTTTTTTTCTTTTTTTAAACTGGTTTAATGCTAATAGTAATTTTGTGCATTCTAATGTAAGGTACTTGAGGTAGTGCTGTGTTTAATCAAGGAGTAGTGTGTCCCCATAACTTGTTAGGCAATCTTTTCCTCTTGGCCTCAAAGAATTCAATTAATCAGTCCAAAATTGCAGGGTAAAATATCCAGAAAGGATTATACAAGAAAAGACAATTGCTTTTAATTCATATATTAGCAGAAATTTTAAATATTTTACTCAGACAATAAATCCTACAGGAGCTTATTTTTCCAGGGAACGATGCCTTATATACCACCTGTGTGATCCAGAAAGGAAAAGGAAAAGAAACTTTAGACTTCCACTCTTTCTATACTATCCTGATGAAAAATGGCTTTGAGTGAAATAAGGTTTTTAAAGGCCTCTGATGTGACTTAAAGTAGAAGGTATTCAGCTGTATAAAATATGAATAGGTGAACAGTCCAACAAGTAATGCCTCAGAGCATCAGAGCCCTCACAAATCACAGTTTCAAAAATATGTTGAAGCATCCATTTAACAATCAGAGGCATGTTCAACAACTGTTCTTGAGTAACCACAGCAAATAGAAGTTATTTAATTTTATAACTACAATACAGCAAATAAATAACACTTCTTTGCTTTCTTATGTTGCAACAGGTTCAAAAGTTCAGCTTCTGTCAATACATAGACTCATCATAATGTACAGATTATTATACTACTGACAGATGTTGTTAAATATGAAATACTTTTAATGCACATATTAAATACTATATAAAGAATTTTGTAAAGGAGAAACAAAGTGAATCCGTATGGTATTGTTTCTTTTATATATATAGTTTATATATATAGTTATATATGTACTTATTAATACAGTTGTTCAAAGTCCCTCATTGTTCCAATGAAACATTAATATGCAAAGATAAACTGGTCATTTGAAGGCGCAACTAGAAATAAGTGTACTACTTTGCTTTAATAACATAGGGCTGACTGTAATGCTGAAAGCAATTGCTAGATTAATTTGGACTATTTCACTTACTTCAAGTAATCCTCAAACGTGATTTGTTAACTGCTATTGTTGTTTAAAAGAGAAAGACCTCTGGATTGAAAACCTGTCCTGTGTTTCATTCTGTCTGACTCTACCCCTGTGAGAAGCAGCTACAAAAGTGTTAAAGTGAGTAGAAAAAACTTTAATTTAGTAGTGTATTACACTCGCACAGGTATTAATGAGTACAAAAGATGCAAGAAATGAAGAGCCAGCCCCAGATACTATATATCGAAAAAAATTATAAAATATATCCATCTCCATCACTCTTCATGTCTTCTCTCTTTCTCAGAGGCTCACCAGACGGTAATGTTCTCAGATCAAATATTCTCTATAAATTGGGAGAACATTTAGCTGATTTATGAGGCTTTTAGCTATTACATACTTACCTACTCAATAAAAGTACTTACATCATATGACACACAAGCTACCTCCACAATCCAAGAATCACTCTTAAAGTGACACATACATCAAATTGTAATGTGATTTCCTGTACCTAGTATATCACTTAAGGGCAAATAATAGGCATTTCGTTGTAGCTATTTTTTATTTCTTCATTAATTGTTCTTTGTTTTCCCAGACATCATTTGTTTGCACTTGCAGCTTTCTCTTACACATAAATATGTTCTTTACCATTAAAAAAGAAGAGAGAGCTAGAAGTTGAAAAGGCAGAGAGAGATGGGTTGTGGGAGGGAGAGGAACACAGAAACTGCAATTTTCTTAACATTGTTTTTTGTTTTCAGGCTTGAAATTAACTAGCGGTTGATGTTTATATGTAATAAAAAAATATGGAGAATTGTAAATGGATTTTGATGAAAATATATGTCTTTCTTGCAAAAGAGACCGATTGGTTTATACCAGAACTATTAACCTTAGATTAACTGAGGATCAGAATACAATCATGTATGTTTACTTTATAATAACAATGTTATTTCTGGTCAACATGGTCTATTAAGTGCACATTTCATTGTATTAGATGAAGATGTACTATTTAGGCTATTATTTTAGGAACTCAAGCCCCAGTATCATTACAGCGTTCTGGAACAAAGAGAAAATGGAGGGAAAGAAAGTCCTGAAGAGGGAGGTAGATAAGATTGTGTTTATTTTACACGGAAGCTTAGGTCAGAGCATGAGATTGGTCGCAATCAACTTTTGAAAACGTTATTGAGAATCTAAATAGAGGTTTTGACCATCCACTTTCTCAAAAATCATGTTCTAGTCTGTAGATAACATTCCAGAAGATGTACTTCCTACCTCAATTCCACTTATAACAGAAGTATTTGAATGAGCTATCATTCAACAGACAGATAGAGTTTGCTTATTTCAAATATCTTTTGTCATCAAGTCTTTTTTCCTTTACAACCGCAGGACTGCCTTGTTCCAAGATCTCTCAGCCTCACTAATGCTTAGCTTGTATGTCACAAGGTCTCAAACAATTTCTCAAGTAGCAAAAATTAAATTCTCTGTAGACTTTTACATGATTTATCTTTGCCAAATAATTGGCAACTGGCCTACCTATACAGAAACAACGAAACTCAACATCTAACTTGTCAGTAAAACAGAGAGAACATACTGCAGTATAAATAATCCTTAGACTCTAAAGAGTCTAATCTTAGACTCTAATAATTCATTTTCATAACGTTTCCCAGCTGCTCATCTCTCTCCTGTTGGCTGCCTGCTTACTCACACCTGAAACCAGCAGTCTGTTAGCCAACAGCAACAATAGGGGAGGCAAACCCATAGTGGCTTTGTAGGGACAAGTATCAGTCAACTATTGCAGTACTATAAATAATTGCAATAGATAAATGTTAGTGAATTTATGCTACCAGTTTTGGACGGAAAGTGGCTGAGCAGCAGACATGACAGGTCAGGCTTTCAAGGCCTGATTCATCTATGCATGCTATAGAAAATTTAAGGGTGTTCTGTTGAATGCATGGTGGCTAAAAGGGAAGGATTTCTATTATTAACGTTTACATTTTAGCATCTGCTGAAACTGAACAAATAAAGCTTTATGGTAGTAGTTAAAAGGTAGTCCAAACTTGCTGTTGCAGCTGTTGATTCTTAATTATAATATATGCTATATAAACCTTTACTAGAGATAAGAACTTGAATAACATTTTTTTTCTCAGGGGAAGTCCTAGAGAATATGAGCATGAATCTCACATATATAGAGGTGTATAAAGGCTTTATAAAAATAAGTGTAAAAATCTTCTATGGGAAAATATGACTTTTATCAGGTGTTTTACAACCTTTAAAAATGTGGGCTTCTACATGTAACTCAGCTTTTCTTTCAAAGTGGAATAGATTCAGTTGAATTTATTTCCAGGGGCACGATAATTATTTGGGTAAATTTGGTCCATAGCTGAAGGGACTAGGTAAGATTTAGTTTCCTTACTGTTGCAATAAAATATTTCTATGACTAACACAAACAAACTCGAAAGGCTTGAGAATAAATATCTCTGCTCCTAGCTGACCTCTTCAGAGCTTCATTTCTTAGTTAAATTTGAAATAGGCACCTTCTTTCTTTCTTTTTTGCTGCTCTCTATGTGTTGCCGAAACCACCACACCGTGCTTGAGAGCAATATCCGTGAACTTATTTTACTGTCTACTCTCAATATATTCTTTAAACTCTAATTTACTATGGTGTCTAAAACTTTTAAGAAAAGTGGTTGTTGTTGGGATGACTAACCCTTAAACAATCAGTGTTAATATTTGTTTATACTCTACTTGCTGTCTCTTGTTTATACCTGGAGTGTAAGCTTCATGGAGCAGGGATCATTTTGTTTACTATGTTCCCTTAAATCACCTGGTAAAGTGCCATGCTGCATTTTGACTACACTTCCCTTATCATGGAGACAATAGTCATACCAACAAGTACTGAGAATCAGCCTGAGTTTGTTAGATAAATTATGGTCTGTAAGCAAGAATGGCCGATGATGATCTTGTGTACCATGGCTGCAAAAGGTCTAAGTAGTTGCACTGAGAGATAAGAATAACAGATTAGTTTCTGATGACAAGTCTTCTCTGCACTGGGGGCATGTGTGATGTTCTTCTTGAAATAGTGCAGCAAGCCAAGCTACTAATAATTTTGCAGTAAGCAGTTGATGATCTTGAAACTGAGCAAGTGCTTTTGAGCTCAGTAATCTGCCAAACAGATTTCACAAACTGTGATGGAAATGGTATGCACCAATTATTCTATTTTCTATGTAAGTAAAAACATTGTGGCATAATTAATGAATATCATGCACTAAGGTTAGTCAAATTGAAAAAAATTAAGTGCATTCTTTTGCAACATACTTCACTTATACAATTTATATTTAGGAATTCCAGTCTCTATTAGCAATTATTTTACACATCAGGTGTGTTCTCACTGAAGTTCGTAAAAACTGCATTAATCTCAGTTGCCTGAAATATTAAGATAACTTTAAAGGTGACTTTCAAGGTCATGTATCTTGACAAAATATTGTAGAAGTGACAAAAATATTTGGCAGTCTGTTCTGAGAGTAAGACTTTATTAAGAACCCAATGGTTAATCATGAAGTTAACACATACATTCATTGCCTGCTCTGCCCTCACCTTGTTTCCTATTAATTCAACATCACACTATGACAGTAGAGCAGATTGTCATCACTTCATGGCATTATACATAAAAAGTGTTGTTATAAACATTGCATCAAATCAAGATGTAGGATATAAAGCTGGAGTAACATGTTTGGTGAAAAGTGATACCTTATCTCTCTCTGAATTTTGTTCCTCAATTTAAACATTGGTGAAAAGATTTTTGCAAGATCTGTTTATTATTATTCAGTGCTGGAGAGAAGGCAGACCAGAGAAACAGAACATTCTTTCAAAATCAGGAAGCTACAGTGAGTGTCTTGGAAAGCCTCTGATTACTCTAAAACAGAATAAATAATAAAATACAATAAATAGAGGAAACACCACCTTATGAAGTAGAAGAACTAAGTGTGATTCCATTGAAGAAAAATGTTTATTTTGTTTCCTGGAAGTCTTACAATTCAGGGGTCAGGCCTAAATTAGACAGAATATAAAGAAAAGAACTCAAAGTATCTTTAAATCTAAATTCTGAGGGAAAAAAAAAAAAAGTTTGAATTTTTGAAATTAGATATTACATTTAAATCTTTCTTCCCTACTGAGATTTATTTAAGTTTAAACTGGCCAGCATAAATGGAAAATAATTTTAAAGCTTGATATCAAACTATTCCATTCCAACAAATCATCATCCTTATCAAAAATACTTTTAAACTCTTTCTTTTTTCAAATTAATATTAAATAATTCTTATGTCCTTTCATTTTTCCAGAATGGAAACATTCCAATAGAAAAAGTTGTAGTAAAATATTAATACCTGCCAGGAGAATTTAAAAAAAAAAAGAAGTAAGAATAAGGAAACTTCTATACAATGCCACCATAAAATAGTTTAGGTTGCAGGTCTTCAGTATAGCTTGGATGCCCAAAAGGATGTTTTGTAACACACATACAAACAGGAAAAGGAATTAGAAAATATCGTCACACCTGCAACACTGCAGTAAATCTTTCTATGCTTTATTCAGGTTTGTTCTAAAACGTCCCAGACGTTCTCCATTTCCCATGAGAAACTACTTCATAGCCTATGGAAAGCTAAGCAAGTCTTTTCTGGTATTCAGCAAGAATTTACCCTTACTAAAATTTGTCATCTTTTTCTCATATAGCCTTTCAACCCCACAAATATATTTTTTTTCAACCCAAACAATCTTTCGAAATGGAAAGATAATTATCATGTTATCACTTCATCCTCACTCGAGGTAATATAGTTTTTCATCCAGCTTTTCTTAAATTGAGGTCACAGCTCTCAATATTACTTTTATTTCTTCAGCTTGCACTGCACTCACTTCTATTTGTCTATATTTTGGAGCACTGAAGTGATTAGAAAAGAATCTAATGCACAAGGGACTGTCTCATCAAAGCTGTATAGAGATATACACTTGCCTCTTTTCCTGATGATCTGATGCCTCTGCAAAATCTTTTTCCCTTGATCAAAAAAGGATCAATGTACAGTGTTGCGTTACATGGAGCTGGTTTTTCCTGTTATCATAAAGAGAAAGGGCTGACTTGTCATCCCCCGTAATTACCAGATATACATTGACCTCGGTGACTGTACTTGAGTGCATGGGTTGGAAAATGGTGTGACGTGAGCTACACTTACAATGGCCATGCTGTAGACTCTGGGCATCATGTTCTGTTCAGAAAATAGACTGACAGTACCACGGGTTCATTTTAATATTTGGAGTTTACCAGTGCAAATGCAAACTCCTTCAACCTATATCCATGAAAAGCAGTGAGTTAAATTGCAGATTTCTTCAGAAAGGTCTTAAAAGAGAGCGTCTCATTGTACTGTCTGCAGTGTGTGTAGAGAAACTGCTGTGGTACCTGATTCCCCTGCAGAACTGGCTGAACACATGGTGGCTACCTGATCAACCTAAAAATTGCACTGCTGGATATTTTGTTTGATATTCCACATAACATCTATCCTAAACCGAAAGATGCTTCTTAGATAGGGGTAGTTGAGCACTCTCCTAATTAGCGAGCGCTGATCTTTTCTCAGCCCTCCCACTGCTCTGTCCTATTGACCCAGATGCAAATGTTAGCAGTCTTAATAAATCTTATTCTTGCTCTGACCAGCAGCTAGTGCGATGACCTGGAGCTTTACATGGGCATTGACTCAGGAGTCTGAAATAGCTACAACAGTCAGGGCAGAAACCCCTGCCACAGCCATTGAATTGTTCCTGGAAGAAGACCAGCATTTTTTCCTCTCTCTCACAAGTTTTCATCTTTCACCAGGACTACGTCAGAGCTGCAGTGACAATTATTTTTCCCGCCCAATAGATTTCTTTCCACTTTAATGTGATAAGTTAACACTTTTGCTCAAGTTACTTGTACAGACAGTACTGGCTGAGATAGTTTTGCTAGGGAACTGGGATGCACAGCTCTTCCAGTTCTTTATCACAGCATGGGCCTAAATGCTTCCTCAGTACTTCTAGTATACTTAGGAAGAAATCCTCTGCAGAGAGTTAATATGGATACAGCAGATAAATAAGAGAAGAATTAATCCTGATGAAAATTATATACAGAATTTTTTTTTGGTTTGTTCTTCTTTTTATTATTCAACCTTCTGGGTTACAGAAACTGAAAAGTGAGAATTGAGGTGCAATGAAGACAGAAGGAGTTCTTTAAGCCAACTTTGCTGACCAAATAATATCTGGGTCTTGCTAAGGAGCACCCTAACTCTTAGCTTGGATTAATTAATCTAGCAATATGTTATTGCCCACATTATGAATAATCTTGGTAAGGTCATAGTTGAAATGCACTGGAAATAAAGCAAGTAACTGTAACTTCTCTGTGTGACATAGTTTAAATATCAATTAAATGTCTTAAACAAGGAAGCTGGAAAAGTGATGTCTTCTATTCTAAACACAGGCATACTTCATAATCCAAAACAATACATATATAACTGTAGGATACTGTTTGTAAAGATTTCTGCCTTTGTGGACAAGAGGGAGATGGAGAATTAGACAACCTGAAAGGAAATGTTGATAAGATACCATGCACAAAAGGGACTGTAGAATGCATCTGCAAAAAGATCTGAAATACAAAAAAAGAAAGGAAAACAGCTTGGGATATAGTGCTGTAAGGAAAAAAAAAGCTTCCTTCCCATTGTTTTCCTCAGGTACTCAGGGAGCCAGAGATATATATGTTCATTATCAGTAAACAGAATTATATGAAGGATCTGATATTTTTTTTTTTCCTGTTGATGAAAAAAACCCAGGCAACCCTGAATTTTTGTTGGCTATTCAAATACAAAAAGCAGTAATGTTGCCTAAAACAGCAGCTTGTCTGGAGTCCACACTTTCCCTACAGAGCATATCAATTGTTACATTTCCAATCTTATAACTTTTTTCCTAAATCTTGTAATTTTCTGGGTGATGTCCAGAAAGATTATCAAAGAGACTTGGGTTATGTTAACGTTCCTGCATGCATTCCTATGAGGAGTGGCCCTTCCAAGGCAGTTCAATAAACAGATAAATCAAGGGAAGACATTCATAGGCATATCAACAGTGGGATATTTAATATAAGTTACAACTTCCTCTCTTCACACTAGCAAGCTGTTAATAGCATTCGATTCTGCTGCTGCAAAATTATACATTAATTTTTAAAGGATAGCTCTAGACAAGTGAAAAATTGGCAACGTACCATTCCACGAATTTATTTTTAAATCATTTTCCCAGTTGCAGGGCTGGCTGTTTCATATTTTAATAAATATATCATTCAAATTAGCAAGAGTCATATGAAACTAAATTGGGTTTTGAACAGGAGAATTCAAATGACAGAAATTGGCTAGGTTGCTGCTTGTTTTTTGTTCAGCTCACCTTTACAAAGTGACCATATGTTATATCTTCATTTCTTGGCAACTGTAAGAGTTGCATGCAGATACAGTCCTTCTGTTGATACTCTCTTTTCATTGTAGTGCTTCTGTCTAGAGGCGTCATTTTGTGAACAGCTGTAATGTTGTTATTAAAAGCAATACATATATTTTAAAACAAAATAGTAGACATATGTGCCTACTGTCAATGCAGGCAAGTCTATCTAAATGTCATGTCGAGTGTTGCAATGACTGGAAAACAAAGCTGCTTTTTCCCATTTGCATTTCTGAAATCAATTTTGTGCAGGCTTACAATCTGTCTGCTTAAGAAAACCTATTCTGGGAGATGCTCAGGTATGAACTTGGCACACAGAACTAGAGATACAGAACTTGATTCTTCACTGCCTTGAACCCTTTATAACCATTTACCCCTGTGGAAAATAGGTAGAAAACACAACTGTTCATTTTCAGTAACACGGCACACTCATTTTTCATAAGTGATGACACAAGATACAAACAATTTTAAGTAGTGAAAAGTGTTCTGTTTGATGTTTTTATTAGAAGTGTTTGGATATTCTAGTATTACCTTTAAGTAAAACTCCCTGATGTCATAACAGCATGATTTCTAAAAGTCAGGGTAAAGTACAATAAGGTTATGATCTTTTGAACTTCATTTTAAAACCTGCAAAATGTTATTGGTTTTCAGATCAAAATACATTTTTTGGTGTTCTTTATTATACCTAAAAGATCTTTGAATAGAATAACATTAATTTTCTAATTGTCTAGTAAAATATCTGATTATAATCTTACACTGTTGGACCAATAACATATATGAAATTGTTCTAGATTTATGGTACAATAATTTTATTTTATTTTGTTTATTTTAAATTTTGTCCTGCATACCAAACTAATAAAATCAAATGTTGCTCACATGTGTAAATGCAAATTTCTGGTGGCTAGAGTGTGGTATGAACATCTGGATTGTAGATTCATAAATATCATACAGAAATTAAAATATCATTTGGTAGACTTTTAGATCACTATGAAACTAGTACCTCCAAAAGTGAATGGAAATGGGAGTTGCACAACTGATTTCAGAGTAATTCTGTGGTTTTTGCTATCACCAGACACAACTTGAGGATGACCAACAAAAATTTCCCTCCCAGCAGAGGACCTGATAAGGCTGGTTCTCCACATCTCCACAGAAGAGGCTGGCATGTTGAAATACGCAGCTGGAAGAGTTTGACTTCTTTAGAGGCATATCTAAATAAAACCTTACAATGAGCATTTCTAGACTAAATGGTCTTCCTCCGAGAATCCTCAAGAATGCATTGGCTTCTGTGTTACAGTATCCTTAGCAGTGGTTCCCTGACTTAAAGAAAACTATGGATGAAAATATTAATAAAAAAGGAGACAGGGGGGAACCCCCAAATTTAGACACCATAACTGTTGTGGTTTTGTCCTTTTAATATTCTCAGACTTAAGTTTAACAACATTTATTTTTTCCTTTAGCGTATGTTAAGTTTATTAGATCCCCTCCCATGTATAAATCTGGCATATCAAACCACAATTTGCATTGTCAGCTCCTATGAGTGAAATCTATTGCAGTTACAGAGCTGTCCTGCTTTTGCCTTTGTAGCAACTTTCAGACCACAATAACCATCATCGGTTTAAAGCAGGCAGATCCATTACATTTCCTCTGTTCCTACAACCCCACATTAAGCTAATATTATCTATTTCCCAAGTGAAAAAAAGCCCTTCCAGTCCTATCAATTATTAATTCCTTGCTTGCAGCTAATGTTTTGTTTGAATTATTTAAATGCATCTTCATTTATCAATAAACATAAAATGTTAAACAAAGAATACTGATGAAGGGCATTATTTAAGCCATAACATTTTATGAGATTATTTCAAGCGCCTTTTTTGATTTATTAGCACAATATGTTTTATAATTATTTTTCCATTTCTAAAAACAAAACAAAACAAGAAACACTATGTTTCTGGGTATCATCAAGAGATGCAGAAGCTTACTGAGTGCTTTCAGGATGTTATATTTTGGTCTGGTTTCTCAAAAAACAAAAAAAGTAAATTCCCAATCCATTTGCTAAGAAAATTCAAGACATGGTTAAGATAGAAGATGCCTGTGATTGTTATGAGAATAACAGTTACTGAAGTTCACTTTAGCCTCCATTTCTTTTTTTCGAATTGCAGCCATTGTATCAGAAACAGACTGAAAACCATCCCAATTGAGGCAAAAGAACAATAAGTGGTCCATTGTTTTTATTATCTTGATGTACCTGTTGTCGTTTTAAAAGACTAAGGGGAATAGTCAGGTAACTGAAATAAAATCAATATTATATCGATGATTTAATTCAGGCTAATTCTGTCCATTTAAATAATCTCTGCTTAATATGGAACAACTTTAAAAATACTGTTTTTTTTTTCTCCTGGTTTGTAATAAAATAAATTAAAATATTTTTAAATTAATATCACAGGCATATGAAAGTGATATTTCTTGAAGTTAAAAGAATACTTTAAACTATAGCCAAATTATACCCCATGTCCACTGTGCCCCTTTACCTTCAGGTGTATAACTTTCTCTGTTGCTATAAAACCATTCAGAAGCTTGGAAAAAATAGCTGTTCAGTCATCATGTTCAGACAAAATTCTTTGAGATCATATACAAAGATATTAAACAAAAATACTTTCAAAAGTCTTGTCTTTTCTGTAATAGCGAATATTGTGGTATTTCTTTGGTGACCGAGATTATACAATGAATTGATTATGTCTATGGTCTTAACACAAATGTTAATCTTTCCAGTTTATTACAACTCTCATCCATTGAAAAAATTCCTTTCAATCAATTGTCTATGACCATTTGGTATGATCTCAGTAAAGGTATCAACAACAATCTAGGTCCTATTTTATTATGTACTTAGAAAAAGTGTGCTTTCCCTGAGGGCTATCAGTAACCTAGCAAGACAGACAAAAGATGAAAGTCAAGAAGTGTTAACTACCCGGTTTTATTATAAGCAGCTAAGGTACAGAAGTCCTGTACAGACTGAATACAGACTGATTAAAAGTATAGTATGAAGAATTTCATAGAATCATAGAATGGTTTGAGTTGGAAGGTACCTTAAAGATCATTGAGTTCCAACCCCCTGCCATGGGCAGGGACACCTCCCACTAGAGCAGGTTGCTCAAAGCTACATCCAACCTGGCCTTGAACACTTCCAGGGATGGGGCATCCACAACTTCTCTGGGCAACCTGTTCCAGTGTCTCACCATCCTCACGGTAAAGGATTTCTTCCTAATATCTACTCTAAATCTCCCCTCTTTCAATTTAAAAACATAACCCCTCATCCTATCAATACAGTCCCGGATTAAGGGTCCCTCCCCATCTCTCCCATAGGCCCCCTTTACTACTGAAAGGCTGTTATAAGGTCTCCCTGGAGCCTTCTCTTCTCCAGGCTGAACAACCCCAGCTCTCTCAGCCCGTCTTCATAGGAGAGGTGCTCCAGCCCTCTGATCATCTTTGTGGCCGTCCGCTGGACTCATTCAAACAGGTCCATGTCCTTCCTGTGTTGAGGACTCCAAAGCTGGACGCAGTACTCCAGGTGGGGTCTCATGAGAACAGAGTAGAGGGGCAGAATCATCTCCATCGACTTGCTGGCCACACTTCTTTTGATGCAGCCCAGGATGCGGTTGGCTTTCTGGGCTGCCAGCACACATTGCCATGGTATTGCATGGTAATAGGCTACAATATTTGATACAAATGTTGTTGGTAGCTCCAAACTACATTCATGACTTTTAACCTTATGGATCTGTTGTCTCCCCCTTGCCTTTCCACCATGAGCCAAAAAAATTTCTGAATCTGAATTTATGTATCTAGTTGTATTTCAAAGAGTAGAGAAATATCCAGAGATCTGAAAAATGATCCTGAGGTACAAGATGGCAGAGAGAATTTCTAAAAGATTTTTTTAAATGCAGTAGTTTTCACTTCCAGTTACTTAAGCAGACCAAACTGCACTGCTGCTGCATTGAATGGAGCAACAATTTGTCAGAAGAAAAGTTTGAAAGTTTATACTCAATATATTTTATATTAGTTTGATGTGAAAATATTTCAGATTAAAGTCTACAACTTACTTTGGTGTAGACAACAAATATTAATATTAATATCCTACAGAAAAACTGGTTCAGCATTGATGCTCTGTATATGTAAGGTGTCTACAAATAAGAACCAAGAACCCAAAACTACAGAACCAAGGATACAGTGTATATTGCTAAAATACAGGCTCATTTCTGCACTGAAAATTATTCATTCAAAGGAGGCATAAATATGGGATATTTAGAAACAAAGTAATTTAGTTGTTTTGAGCTTCCACATATAGTTACAGAAATAACTTAATTTCAAATACGGAAATGCCTTGATAAATATTTCTGGAACATTGAATTTCTGAAACCCACACAATGAAATAAAGAACTTTTTAATGAAGCATAGAGCATTCTTAGTATAACAGCAGTATTCATTGCTTAGAAAAGGACTAATTGCATCCTAAATACATTTAGTTTGTTTGGTAATGTGCAGGTAATAGTTCAGGGCAAAAATCAAGTAGGTTATACCAGAAAATTGTATCTTTTTTCCACTGGTACTTTGAATCATATACTCATGAAAATGTTGATTGAAAGGAACTACTGGAGTGTTAGTCCAATTTACTGTTCAAAGTGGGATTATCGTCATCTCAGAGTTTTACAAATTTCCGTGGAATATAAATGTTAGGTGAGATTACGGATGCAATGGATATCCACAGTGCTTTAAGTAGAAAGGTGTTTTACTATTTTTGTTTCATTGTTCTTCTTATGCATTCTCATATTTTAGTTTTCCATTTCTTCCATTTGACTGCTCTCCATTAAGGTTTGGTCCTCAGCACTGATGAGAACCTCAGCTGAGTGCTCCAATACCTTGTCAAACTCAGTTCTGTGTTGAGTGGGAAGGACTCTGTAAGGAGAATGTCCATTTCTATTGTCTAAGGCAGTTCCCCATGCCATATCATCTGCATTCAAGAACTGGTCACATAGGATGTGTCTGCTTTGAGTTATTACCCATAGCATAAGAAAATGGCAAAAGTCAGTTTTGAAGTTTCTCATGGGAGGCATATCTGTGAAGCCGTCCTCTCCCTCTGAAGGGTGTTCAGAACACTGAGTTGCACACATGACTCCCAGACTCCTCCTAGACACCGGTAAGCATCGCCACAGCTTTGATTCCATTCCCAGAAGTACTAATCTCCTACATTGATATTTCCTGGAACAGGACCACAATGTTGAAAAGCTGACTAGCTGTTGCTGTAGGCAATAACTCACGGAAAATGTAAAGCAGAGCGTTAGCCTACCTGCAAGTGTGGGCATGGGAGTGGGATGTGGGCACCCTCCTGTCTCCACCAGAAGGTAGCATGTCAGTAGATTCATGCCTACCCCTATTTAAAAAGCTTTTCGGTGTTATTTATCAATTTACGTCACTCTTTAAAACCGTGGTACATTAGTTAATTCCTATATTACAGTGAAATTCCTATGGAAGTACATATTACAGCCACATTAATATCACATTAGCTCATCATGATTAATGTTATTGCAATGAATGAATTAATAATGATTTGTCTCTTTACCAAGTTTTTTTTTTCACCTTGACATGAAGAGGATCCATGGCATTGATTATCACAAATATAATGGATTGATTCATCATTTATGGGAAAAGAGGCTGCTCTTCCCATAAAGCTTATTCTTTTATTGCTTTTTTTTTTTTTTCCTCCTTTCCTCAGTAGATGTATTATCTTTGGCAGGAATTCAAACCATCTATAGATCATTCATAGGAGTCAGCTTCAAGTACTGCGACTTGAATGTTAACAGTAAGAGAATGAATGGAACTCAAGTGAATGAGTTGTCACATATAAACTCTGTTGGGAAAGGAGATAGTAAGGAGATAGTTATCCTGGATAATGAAGATTAGGTACTAATGGCTGCCCTCTGTACAGCGAGATTAGGTGCTTTGCAGCAATTTAATTGTGGGTAAAGGTGATCTACCAGCATATGTTGTGACACACACGTATGCAAAAGCAGTATGATATCCAACGCTGCTGTTTTTGACCAGCTGAAGGGCAGGGTTTATGTCCTCACTGAAATTAGAAGTTATTGCAATCAATCTCTTGATTGGTACTGTGCTCTTACTACTAGAGGGTGATCAGTATACGTACCCTGTGTACATGATTATATACTTAGATGTTCCCTTGTAAGTAAGCACTTGGGCTTTTCATGACAATATTTTGTGATTATCTTAAAATTTATGGTTTTGCCACTATTTTGTTCTGCTGTTAATTTAACATTAAAAAACAGAAGACATTCTTCAGTAATTTGATTTCCCTTTCTCATCGTTATTTTTTCAAGGGCTTCATAGCTAAATCAAAATTGAAAGAGTACAATGAAGCACAAACCAATGAAGAAGGATTAGTTACTTATATAAAATAATACACATTTCGAAGCACTCCCCTCGTGATGCAAATAGGGTTATTCACTCTACCACTTACAGTCTCTTCTAAATTGGAAAAATAACTGTTTTGCTCTCAGAAATCATGCCAACAGACGCAGTTTGGAGCCTCCAGATGTGAAAAAGCTAGACATATAGGGAAAGGATTCACAGTGGCATTCAGCTGCTTACTCCAGTCAGATTGCTGTATGTCCTACTTTTGTAAGTGTGTATAATAGAAGGGCAAATTTCTAATGCGGATGTCAGTTGTGACCTTACGATTTTATCGACAGCACACTTAAGATACACATTTAAATGATCAGTGTGTTTTAAATCCTTTGTTATTCTGACTTGAGTGATTTAAATTTTACTTCTTCCTCAAACTGCTGATGAAAATTTAATCTTATAAAATCAAGTATACTTTCATGGAAAAAAGATCTCAGTGACAAAAAATTTGTAAATATACCAAGATTTACATATAAAATATAAATTAAACAAAAATAATCCAGCTTCCCAAAGTATTGACGTTGGATGTTATCATGTTCTCTTGCTGTTTCTTAAGATTTTCTTTTCTGAAGTCCACCACATGCCAATAAAAATTCTTAATATGATTTCTTAATACGTTATATACCTTGATGTTATACTTTGCATATAAAACCTGATTTTCTCCACCTTTCTTATTCTTCCTGATTTATATAGAGAGCTTTTTTAAATACTTTGCAGCTATACAAAAAAAGAAACATAGGCAACGTCATAAATTCTAAACAGAACTGCCTGTGAGATTTCCACATCTACAAAGTTGAAAAATTAAAATAAAATATGACTGGAGAAAGTTTCGTGTTTCATATTGTTTCCAAAAGTCAGAAAACCATGTGTTTCACTGCACTGTAAATGAACATTTTTCTGATGGAGAGGGTCATATAACGGGCACTTCCACCTCGAACTGAGAGTTTAGGAATTCATTGAAAACCTACATATTAATAGTAAAACAAACCACGTGAATTTTCTTTGAAGGTCCAGTCTGACCTTCAATCTCTGAATCTAGAGCTTGTTTGCAATTACATTATGCACTATTCTAAATTAAAGTCATCTAACACCAATAATGAAAATTCAATGTGTAATTTTAATGACTGTTTCAAAAATAATTTCAAAATAACTTTTCAGTGTAAAATCAAGTATTATTTCACTCTGCAGGTGAATTCATTTAATATTGTGTTCACACTGTTCCCAAGTGTTTCTTTAAACCACTGAGAACAGTTCGTTTAATCAAGTTCTCAAAAAAGAGGAACATATAACACTCTCAGATACATCTATGTAAGTAAGACCAGATTGACACCGCTGAAGATAATTAATGTTGTGGATGCACATTTATATAAATGAGAAAGGCGCCAGGGACTTCTCTTCCCCTAATTACTCACCTTCTCCCAACCTCTTCTTGTCCACAATTATTATACAGGTCTCTAGGTTCACTTAATAGTTAATATGCAGACTCTTTAGGACAAATACCCAAATGGATCATACATATGTATAGTGGTAGGAAGGAGAAACATTTAAACTTTACAGCTCACCTCTCCCCCAGATCTGACACTGCACAAATGATTGAAATCCAGTTGCCTCTAATGAAAATTTTAGTTGTTTTTCATGGTCATGTGTTTAAAAAGGAAAGGAAGGGAAAGTGGTAGAAACATACCAGACTTTTTGAGTGAGATTTATTAACCCTATTTCTGGTGAAGAGGCTTAGACTAGCCCTACAGAAGTCTCAAGGTACAGTTTAGAGCAGTGATCACCATTCTTCCCTGGCCTGTAAGCAACACTACTTGAAAATAAATATGCTGTTAAAACCACTTAGCTTTTACTTGTCAAGCTGGAACAGAGTGGCAGTGACTTCATGGGATTTTTAGCAATATCAGAGGATGGTGGTTGTTTTTTGGGTGGGTTTTGGTTTTTTGTTGTTTGGTTTTTTTTCTGTATGAACTTTGGCTTTTCAACATTTTAGTAAGAGGATACTTATCCATTAACTATGTTTTTTTAAGAGCCAAACATTCTTTCTTGTTGCCTAGAATCTCATCAAATTTCCAAATCAATTAAACTTATTAAAACATCTTAGACTTTTCCTTTAATTTGGCAAGATCTGAGTTACTGCTCTATTCTATAAACATTTTCAGTTGCAGTTTCTGGTTGACAGAAATCAAGGAGAACCATCTCTTCTGCATCTCTTCTGTCCTAAAGCAACCCCAGACAGCAACTAGGCATTACGTTTTGGGTTACAGTCAACGCCAGTGGATATTCATGTTGTTCTATCAGCCACAAAGTAGGTCTGAACTACCTTTATCAGCAAAAGTGGCTGCCACTTCTGTATGAACCGCAGAACCTACTCCACAAATATCTTGGAGCAAATTCTGACCTCTGTCTGGGAGAATATAGCGACAATAAATGACTACACAATTCGAGGAAGAACCCGTAGCTAAAGAAAGAATACTTGGCTGAGGTATCCTTGAAGCAGGATATCTGGAGGGCAGCACTACAACAGAACATAAAGTGAAGCTACAAGGATAGCGATCTACAAAACAGCACATCAGCAAACTAAAAAAGCCAGTATCTACAGCAGCATGGAACGTGAGTGACTTTTTTGTACATCATCATCTTGCTATGTTGACATCCTGTAATGTGATTGCTCATGAAATGAGCAATGAGGATGTGAGCCCATGATATGTGAATTGTCTGTTTCTTTATGGGAACACTCAAATGAAGACTCCTCTGCAAAAGAAAAGAAAAATGTACAAGCCATAACAAAGGACATAAACTTCCTAGGTCCTAGGACATAATGTTTCCTGACAGAAGAATTTTTTTAAATGCTATGATGTCTCAAAATGAGACAAAAAGTACAAATGCCAAAGGCAAATAGCAATATTCTTATGTTACTTTGCCTTGATTCCTCTAAGACATCAGTCAATCTAAGTACTTTTTTTACATGATTCTTTTCAGACTCAGTCTTTTATTTTGCACACCAGTTCACTTCCTTGAATGTAATAGATATTTTATAGTATATATAAACCATACTTTTCTATTTTTTGATTGAGGGATTTCTTAATTTTTTAGAATTTTTAAAAAAATCCTTTATCTTTGATTTTATTTATTATACAAACCTGGCAACCTATTTTGGGAAATTCCAACCAATCTGGATTTTTGAATCATATTCCTCCACATATGGTGTTAATTTATCTTTGTCTTGCCTTCATGCAATAGAGCAACAGATGTTGAACATTTCTAC
Organism: Numenius arquata; assembly: GCF_964106895.1. Lineage (NCBI taxonomy): Eukaryota > Metazoa > Chordata > Aves > Charadriiformes > Scolopacidae > Numenius > Numenius arquata. The sequence goes on from NC_133581.1 coordinate 50,546,540, forward strand.
TTTTTAATAGGCCTCTGATCTTACGAAGATCCTTTTCAGGAACAGGCAGAAATATGTTTTTAAGCTACAGATCATTTACAAGATTGTCTCTGATGAAGCTTGTTTTGCTAACAAAATGGATTTCATCCCTTTCTCAGATATTTTGATTTCACATAGAGCTTTAACATGAATTTGCACTGGGAAAAAATTGTAATGTTTAAAAGTTGTCCTTTTTGTAGATCAGATTAAACTAGACATGGGAGTAGAGTGCTGACCTATATTCATGAGTTTAATTGCTGCAGTGTACTTTAAATTCTTACAGATGTACTATTGAAATGGTTAACCTTTACTGGCTATCTTCACTAATATGACCTTATCTCTTCAGATTCTGATTTTTAAGGTGGATGTTTAAAAAAATTGCTGAAAGGTTAGATTTTCTTATGCATTTTGGCCAATTTCTTATGCATATTGGCCAAGTCTCATCAATATATGTGGACTGATTTGTGCGGTGTCATCAAGCCAAAATAGCTGTAAATCCATCTGAATCAGCCAGATGAAACTTGCATACAGCTGGTTTATATTGGATGGAGCAGTACAAAGCAGCTGGAATTTATTGATGAATCTGACCTACTATTTATTAGTAATTTATGTAGTGCAAGGCACATGTTATATGGGTGTGTATCAGCAGATAGATACATATGCACACTTGCACACAGGTGCTATACAGAACATTTTTAATGTGGACAGAGAAACAAGCGATACACTGCTTCTCAACTAACTTGAATTAATAACACCAGGAAAGCGGGACTAACTACTGAATTGTACACCTTTTCTCATGAATAATCTACAAGATTTAAGAATAAGCATGGGGAAGGGTCATTCTGCACCCAGATAAACAGATTTTGTGCATCATACAAACATTTTACAAACTTATACATCTAAATAGCTAGAGTAGGTTTTGCTCTGGGCTTTTTTTTCCCCATATATACACGTGCAAAGCACTTATAAAAATCCTTCTCAAGAAGAATGTTCACTGGAGATAGAAAACTTTGAACTCATTTTACAGGATATGGTAAATAATTTTTTATATAATGATTAGCCATTATTAAACCATGCTGTTTTACTTACAGAGCTTTAAAATGTAAGATATTAATTGGAGGCCTTGAAACAGATTTGCCAGTTCTCCATGTCTCCTACGGTCATCTACATCCCTGAATGGGACTCAAGAATGGTCATAAAAGGTTCTAACTAGGCCAAAAAAAAAACCAAGAAAGACAAAGAACTCCAGGAAGTGCTACAAAAACATTTGTTGTAATCTGTTGAACTGTTTTAAATTTCAAAGCTGAAATTTGTTTTGAACTGCAAAACTAAAATTAAGCATATCAAAGTGCTGAAGTATGACATTTCAGAACTTTTTCATCCTTTCAAGATTTAGCGAATTTACTGATAATGATCTTCCCTTTCAATTTCAAGACTTTTTTTAAATTGAGAGCTAGATGAATAATAATTATAAATTATTATATTGTTATTTCTTAGTAAAAAAAATGAAAAAAAAAAAGAGAGGGAGGAAGGAAAAAAATAAGAACAACCAAAAAGTGAAAATTCAGAGTCTAAAGGTTTCAGACCTTCCCACAACTAAATATTCAAATAATTTCCCACACAAAATTTACACCTCTGTTATTGAGTATATAAATAACTTCCGAAAGCATACTCATAGATCAGCTTTTCCGTTCTACATTGTGGTTTTTTTCTGAACTCTCAGAATAATGGATGAGTATCCAACCAAGATCTTATTGGTCAGGACTAAAGGGAGGGCAAGAACACGTGATGTTGCAGTGGGGGTCTGCTACAGGCCACACAACCAGAAAGATCAAGTGGACAAGGCCCTGTACAGACAGATTGGAGCAGCCTCACGTTCACAAGCCCTGTTCCTCATGGGGGACTTAAACCACTCTGATATCTGTTGGAGGGACAACACAGTAGGACATAAGCAATGCATCAAGAGCTCTAGTGACACCAGCCAAGTTGCAAAAGGCAAAGGCAGGGACTGGGAGAATGACACAATGCAGGAGAGGATCATATTTGAGACCGTCTAAGGAACCTGAAGGTGTCCAAGTCCATGGGACCTGATTAAATCCGTCTGTGGGTCCTGAGGGAACTGGTGGATGAAATTGCTAAGCTGCTATCCATCATATTTGAGAAGTCCTGGCAGTCTGATGAAGTTCCCACTGACTGGAAAAAGGGAATCATAACCCCCATTTTTAAAAAGTGAAAAAAGGAAGACCTGGAGAACTACAGGCCAGTCAGTCTCACCTCTGTGCCCGGCAAGATCATGGAGCAGATCCTCCTGGAAACCATATTAAGGCACATGGAAAATAAGGAGGTGATTGGTGACAGCCAACATGGCTTCAGTAAAGGCAAATCGTGTCTGACAATTTTGGGGGTCTTCTATCATGGTGTTATGGTGTTACAGTGTTGGTGGATAAAGGAAGAGTAACTGACATACAGTAAAGGACAGCAGTAAAGCAGTGACCAAAAAGTGAACAGGTTAAAATTTTACTGAAAGTTTTTAAAAATAATTTTTTCTTACTGTTGCACATGGATGTAACCATCACATACTTCATTATTTTGGATATCTGTGCAGCAGCATTTTCTCTTAGTGCATTTTCTCTGTGTCACTGACTCAGAACATGGGGACATCCAATTAATTTTCCAGAAAACACAAGGGAAGACATCAGAGAAGACAATCACTTCCTACTGAGGGTTTTGCAAATGAACTACATGCTACTTGTCTTGTTCACTCTTGGGTGTGTGTGTCAGATACAAATGGTGATGGCAGACATAGACTCCATTATGCATTATTGCCCAAGAGTGCTTTGCTCATATGAAACTGAATTATTTTCAGAAAATTTTAAGTAAATAACATGCACAAGGATCTGGCAACCTTGTTTATCTATGTGTTGTGTCATCTAACACACTGTAGGTAGGTGTGCAGGTCTAAAATGAGTTTGCAAAGTGCCTGAGTTAATGGCTGGAAATACAATTCCCTCCAACACCAATTTATTTATTTATTTTTAATGTGTTATGAGCTAACCAAAGATGTCAAGGGACCCAGTTTGCACACAGTGGACAGAATGTTCTTTTTTTTTTTTTCCAGTTGGCATTTTTCCTATTAGTCCAGAATGCGAATGCTGCCTGGGTTCTGAATGTCTACTCTACTAATTTATAGCACAAACTTGTAATATTGCCTCTCCATAAAACAAAACAAACAAACCCCCCAAACAAACAAAGATGCCCTCAAACCAATTTTCAAATCTAATGTAAATATGATGTTAGAAAGAGATGCTTCTTGCCAGTGGGCATTTTGAATGGTTCCTGAGCATTACACTGCTGTTTTACACGGAGCTGTTAAAAAACTATGTAGAAGAGAAGCCAGCTTGCAGAAAGAATGAATATATGCAGAATAAATTTTTTTAACCTGGAACTGTTCTACAAAATTCTCAATGAGGTGTTAGCTAGCTTGCAATTGATGTGGCAGTTAACAAAATATCTATACAAGATATCATAGAAGAGCTAAACAAGATGACAGTATCTAACAAACATGCATCTCATGCACGATCCTTTCAGTTGCTCTTTGTTCACCTAATGTAAGATACAGGTGCAGCCACATCAGTTTTGTTCCTCTTTGTGTGCAAATCAGTTCAATCTTTTTGGCTCTGAGGTGAATAAACTCAGATAAAATGATCTTCTACCTCAAAACCAAAATCTATTTTTTGTTAGTTCCTGTTCTGATTTAATTTTCATGTTAAATGAATTACTTTTCTCTTTACGTTTATTAAAAATGAGATGCTTTAAAAGTTGATTACCATTTAAATTACAGAGGTTCATTGCTGGTGTACTTTTCAAGGCTCCAAATATATCTGGCTCCTATCATATTAAGAAAATAACATGAGACTTAAGATGAGTCTTGTGCCAAACTGAAAATACTGAGCTCCTATGGGTCAGTAAAAAAAAAAAAAGAGAAAAAATGAAAATGAGAATAGTGAAAATTAGCTCAGAATATTAGTTGGGAGGGGTCATACTGGGTTTAGTTAGACAGACATGCTTGTCCTTCTATTGCTGTGAAGCAAATAAGGTATCCAGAAGCCATTTGCTTTAAGAAGGGAATGAATCCATGTAACACTGACGATTTAACTGGATATCTTATTCATATATTTACAGTGACCCACTTTACATTGCTCAAACAGCCTTAGTGGCTATGTCTGTACTAGCAGACAAAGCACAATGAAGGCACAGGCCTGAGTATTGTCATTCATTTGTCCCTGTTCTTTAAGTATTAGCACACATACTGGTATGTTACTTTTCCATCCCAGGTAGTGTTCTCCCAGGCCATGGCAGCTCATGATCTGGGGAATAGGGTATGCAGCTGTCCATCCCCAGTGGGCTTTTAGATGGGACCACTCCCTTTTGGAGAGTGAACTTACACCTCAGTCTTGCTATGTAAATCCAAGCTGAGAGGTACCATTTAGCCTCAGGATCACAGAAGGAATGAAGGAAGTACTGTAAAATTATTCTGAGATCTTTGAAGTGAGTAAGAACAGATAGGTTATCTGAGAAAAGAATAATGGGGTTTTTTTCCACCACTAATTTATTTTTTGCTTCTGTTTCCTACACATTTTTCAGATGGAGTGGATAAATTTCAGAGCTACAACATATTCTCAGCTGAGATTTACCTGGGGTAGTGCAAGTATTATTAAAATGTTAAAAAGTCTTTAGTAGTAGGACTTGAAAAATCTTTTTTCCCCACTGAAATACTCATTTTCCCTATCTAATTTGGGCATGGAGTTGGGAAAGAAAGAAAAACATATCAAAGGCTACTTAGTGATAGCTACAATCAGAGGTAAATTCGATGTATAATTGCATCATGTAAGATCCAATACACCAACTGGAGTTTTGCAATTTTGCTTCCTTTGTTTATGGTAGAAGTAATTATTTCTTCTTTTATTTTTTTTTTTCATTTTTTCTCAAAGAAAGGTCATAATGAAGAGGTAAAGTATGGGAAAGAAAAATAAATAAAATCTGACAATTTTCAGGTGGTGTTAAAAAAAGAGAATATTTCAAAATTATGGGACTTTAATCTGAAGTAATTTTCAAATAATTTTTCACAGATTTTTGTGAATTGTTTGGTACTGTTTGGAAAACGTTATTCAAAAGGCTAAGTGAGTACCACAGTTTCCCTTAGGCTTGCTAGCAATGATGATCAACTAAAGAAAAGACACCTTCAGAAAACAGTCTGAAAGGCAGAGTCTGGATAACAACTAACACTGACCTTTCGGGATTGACTAGGAACTCTTCTATTGAAACATTGTGAAAAGAATCCTTTTTTTATCTCACTGGGCAATAAATCCAAATCTGAAAGGATAGAGTAAACCTTGCTGCTGCTTCCAGGCTCACAGTGAATCTTCCATTGAGTAGCTGCATTCAGAACCCAGAAACGGCACTCTCTAAGTACAGAAAGTCTAAGACTGTTTAACAAAAGTCTGACAGGCTGCAGGGAACCATAGCCTACCCAGGAGGCAGAGACCTAGGTTAGTAGGAGCCCATGGTCTAACTCCTAGGCTTCCCATCACTAAAAAGTCTTAACAATTAATTTAACAATAATACCAGGGTGATAATTATAACAGTCTACCTGCTGCAAAAGGCAATAAAAGAGAATCCACACTTACGAAGTTTACATGTTGGTGTGTGAAATCCTATTTGCCTTTATTAACAAATGCTCAAGGCTAATTTCACAGCAGATATCATAATTTTATCCATTCTTCATGCTGTGCTTTCATCAGGGTTGCATTTAGAGGTTGGAAAACCTCATCGGGGCAGGGTGGCTGCTTTGATTGTTTTTGATAGAATGCTTTAATTAGGTCACCCAAAAAAAGTGTGTTTTAATAACCTATGTCATTACTGAACAAGGGGGATTTAAATTCTACTATAAAGAGGTTTGTATAGCATCAGACATCTGTTCTAAAACTTACTGTGGCAATATACTCACTGGATTGCATGAACAAATTTGATTAGCTGGAACTTCCAGGAATGATTTCCAGCTGATTAACCCAGGGACCTTATCTTCAAGTATTGGTGTCATATAGATTGACCAAAATCCTAGCTAATGCCACATATTAAAGCCTATAATCACGAGTTAAGTGGAAGATGAAGGAACATAATGACAAACAGAAGACAGTATCTCTGGTATTGCCTTAGTACTGATCATTTAATTCATGTTATGATGTCAGCAGCAAACAAGTCTGCATTTCTGCAGCTTTCTCTCCACAAGCTTCTATCCAGTGACACTTCTGCAGTGCATTTTATTAGCTTTCTGACTCTTTTATGTGGTTTCTTAAAATGAAAAGGTGACCTTAGTACTAATCACTGTTAATGGCATGGTGTGTTGTTTTTTTTTAATTGCCAAGGAAACATAAATAGCAAAATATGTGGCATTTTAATGCATCCCTTTGCAATCCAGAACAATAAGGCCCTAATGTGCCATACAAATTTAAAGTGAGATCACTGTGTAATGGGGTACATATGGTGATCCTAAAAGAAAAGGTTACTATGGAGAATAATTAAAAAGTCCTTTTAAAAATTATTTTTGCTGCTTAGGTATTAGTTTTAGATGTAAAGGGGGATTTACTTTTCCTTACCAGATGTATTGTCATTTTAGTTTCTACAAATTTGTGGCTTGCGAGGCTACCATTAAAATGCATCTTGACTTCAGAGTGGAAATCCCAGTTTTGATAGGACTGTCCCACCCATATCTGCATCTTTTTCCTTTGAGTGAATGATCTATGGAAGAAAAAGGAAGGCAGTTATATTAGATTAGCTAGTTAGATTAGCTGCATATCTTCTGTAGTGCTTTGAGAATTAAAGAAAAGATAAGTGACCTAATCTTTAGTACCCAATTTAATCCTGCCTAACTTTTGAAGCACCTAACTGCAGTTCAGACCAGTTAAGGACTGAATCACCTTCTCAAATAACCCACTTCATTGTCTGCAACAGATACCGATGTTTTTAACCTAAATGATTGCATTGACATTTAAGAGGGGATGAATCTAGGCCTCACTGCTTCAATTTTTTCATCTGCTAGTGATAGCCTCAGATACAGAGGTGTTTATCTCCAATAAAAAGTGCTAATATTATTATTCATAATTACGGTTACTAAGGCAAATTCAATATCACACAGTGTTTTATTCAGGACAAAATCCGATAATATTCTTACTGCTAAAAATTATCTGGAATTGCAAGGATTCAACCAATGGAAATGACCTTTTCAACCCATAGTAGGACAAACACTCAGAGCCCAGAACTACTTCAGCATGTCAAGCGTGCTTTCAGGGGAAACCCTGAGTTACGTGAAAAATCCCAACTTGCAGGGCTGAAAGTCTTGCGCTCCTAGTTTCTCCCTTAAAGTTTTGTTGTCTGGCTGTTCATGACAAATAGCTCGTTCAGAGGATTATGGAGAGGAGCTAAGCTGTGGCAAACAGGAGGCTGAACAGATCTGCACTGAAATGGTATGGTGCTGCTCTAGCACTGGAGAGTGACTGAATGGGGAACAAGTGGACTGGTACTTTTGAACTGTTGAGGCAATGGTGAAGAAAATCATTATTTTTTTTCCTAAGTAGGAGGCCATATCCTTCATATTATTAGAGAGATTATAGCGGAGAGGTCTATTTGATTGTCTTTCCTACATTCAGTGAAAGGTGACAGAGGTCCAGTACATTCAGACCAAGATTGAATGGTCCTTGATTTTCAGTCAGATATAAGCAAACTTTTCTTACAAAGATACATATAAACTAAAAACTACTTCAACCATCCTCTGCCTGAAATCTATTCTAAAGACAGTAGCGAACATTTCATTCCTTTTGACAATAAAGAAATGGAAACCTCAATAAAGAGAACTCATCCTCATTTGATTTTGAAAGTGTCAAAGAAAAAAAACCATAGAAATGTCTGCATGCCCACAAGCAGTTACGTCAAGATTTATATCTATTCATAGAATCCTTATTTCCAAAACTGTTCTGAATTCTTCCCCCCAACATGCACATTTTTACAACAGAAATGAATCGGTGACAGTCTGGTCTTATTCTGGAGGCAAAGCTAGACTCTCAGAACCAAATTCCATTCTTAGTGAACAGATGTCAATAGATGCCTCATGCATGCACTTGCAATGTGGAGTATAAATGACACTATTTTTTCTAGCTTTCTTTCTGGTGTGAATCCACACGCTCTTTATAAGAAGTATGAAAAACAAGGAGCTCTACCAGCACGGAACCGTCCCTGTGAAATAGCTGTGTTTTAATTTACACGACTTTCATGATACAGTGGGTAAGCTTCAATACCACCCAAAGAAACTTCATGGCCATCAAATGTACTTCACAAGTAATTAATCTCTAATGTTAAGTTTTGTTAGGTAGATAACAATCCTTCATAAAATAAAACAGAGTTTCATATAAGGCATAAATAGAGCTATTTGTTGAAACTGGTTTTAAAGCAATTTCCCGAGTGTGTTCTTTATAAAAATGGGGAGCAAAATCTCACATTAGGTAAAAACAATTGAGGTTTCCAGTCTTTCTAGTTTTCATTCTTCCTCCTCTCTCAAATCTTTTTTGTTTGTTATTGGCATTAAAAATTACTCTTTCTCCATAATGAGTGAAATGTTTAATTTATTATCCTTTGGATTTAGTTATTCTCTGGAATTGTCATCATATTCAGGACCTGAAGAGAACACCACTTGTACTTAATACCCAGTCATAAAGTCACTTTCTAAAGTAAATATTACTGACATATTATTGTGCATTATATTCTTTACAGCTGCTGGCTGGCCAGGAATTTTTACAGCTGCATTATCTGTCTGGCAAAGAATCAGAACTTTTATTTCATGTCCGATGAGTATTTCATTTTTCTCTGAGTCCTGCTGCACCCTACCCTCTGTCTAGGTAAGGGTGATGACTGACTGACTTTAAGGTGTCTTTTGCATGGTTTATGTGGCATGCAAAATCCCATGATGTGGGTTCAAGTAAGATATACGAAGCCCGTTCTCTCTAACCAATAAAATATAGGTTGCCATATTGCACCATATATGCTGCACATATGCTGCTTACAAAATATTGTCTTGATTGCCTTAATTTCTAAGTAAAATAATTTCAAAATTTTCAAAAACTCTAAATGAGGTATCATAATATTGAAGATATATGCTCCAAGGAGAAGCAATCTTTAAAATCAACCACTTTAAACAGGTCATATTTTTGTTGTATTGTGCAGGGTCTAGCTTATAAAACATTCTGAGATGAGCATATGATGGTGAAAAGGTCTAGAAAGAGGCCACTTTTTGTATGGTTTCCAATGAGTGTCTTTCAACATGAACATATTATAACATATCCATTTCAAAGGACTGTAACATAAAGTATGCTTTCCAATCTCAATGGCAAGTGAAGAGCAAGGGTATAAGCCTCATTTAGTCATGTCACCACAACAGTGCATCTGTTCTCTTTTACTTCCACTTTCAACTATGAAATAGTTGTGTTTCATGCTTAGTAGGCAGGCTTGAATGAATTTCTTACACATATGCATACATGTGTTTATTTTGGTTTGCATAAATTCCTTAATTAGATCTGTGTAAAGACTAAAAGAGTAAGTTGTAAATGCTGATCATAAGGTTGGCATGCAAAATCCCTTCTTTGGAGTATATGTAGGTAAATGTCTTTCAAAACTTTCCAATTTATACATGTCAATGACCTAAAAAATCCAGAAAATCAGAATGATATTTATGATATTTTTCTACACCTCTTTGACAAATTAGGATCTTTAGGCTTTTCTATCAGTCCTAAGACATATGAAACTATTAAATGCATAAAGAATAACTGAGTCATTATTAAGGTTTTTTCTATATTCACAATAAAGAATTTATTCTACATTCACTAACCTGAAGAAAGTAATATTTTAGAACATGGCCCAAATAATTGAAAGTTAATGAGAATATAAGACCTTTCAATAGATGAAAAGAAAATAAATTCCCTAAAAAATAAGACAGATTCAGAGGCCGCTGGAAGCAGATAGCTACTCAGTGGGAGATTCATCATAAATTTAAGAGAGTTCAAGTGAGGTAAGCCTGGAGGGATTGATGCTAATATATTATCTTCAGAAATCATATGGGTAAGACAAAGCAGTGAAAGATTAGTGCTCGTTAGTACAAGGAATCCAGAGTAATCTGAAAATAAAGTTTTAAAAGTTCCTAAAATGTCATTATGATGGTTAAGTGAAAGTATTTCACTTGCTTTTCCAGTTCATTTTGGTTACTGTGCTAAACAACTGTTAATCACGAGAAATTTTTAAAACCTCATAACATAACAGTCTGAAAGCAACATTTATAAGTTAGCTGAGAAAGAACAGGATACACAGCATGACTAGGAAACTTGTGAACACTTCCTAGTTCCAGAGACCAGACGAATGCTCTCACTGAATCTAAATCAAGGGAAAACATAAGTGTGCACTGCACCCTGCCTTACACTGAAAAGAAACAGTTATTTACCAGAGGGAAGGTAAAGCTAGAAGAGCCATAAGCAACCAAGTATGGATAAGAAAAGGTTATGCAGTTTTTGTGCTGTGGCTGTAGAATTTTTAGCTGTATATGACTGTGAAACACGAGGTCTGTAAATCACAGTAGTGTGCACTTATAATTTCTTTGAGACTATAAACAAGTAGCTATATTTTCTGCCTGCGACATTCATGCTTTCAGTGATTAGTATAATGTCCCGTTATTTCTGTGGCTTTAGTGTGACTCCATGCAGATTCTGTAAAGATAGTAAGTACAGTCTTGTCTAGCACACAAAATGCAAAAACTTCATAAAGTCATGCAATGATTAAATAAACTTTGTTTACATAATGTTTTACTAAATAGTGGCACACCATCTTAAACATATAAGGAGCATTCCACAACCAGAGGCTATACAGAATGATATTTCTGAATGATAAGAAAGGTTGGGTTTCCAGGATGCACTAGTTAAGTGGTGGAGCACAATGATGCAGAATTCTGCAATGGTGGTCAGGCATCTATGTCACCTGCGAATCTCAGTGATCATATTTTCTATTCTTTAGGTTTATACTCTAAGTCATAAAAGAACAGAAGAAAAATAGAAGATACCATAAAATTGAATATTTTCTGTTCTGTATAAACCAGGCAGATCAGGATTATTTGGTTTGCCCAATTATGATAATGTAGTCCAGAGATTAGCAGGAAAACTGAAAGCAGAAAGCTGGTTATGTGTCCTGAATCATTATTAAACTGGATGATATGTAACAAAGACTGCATATATGATAGAAGTAAAAGAATTGAAATGCCATACAAAAATACTTTGGAGAACTTGGATCATTATAAAAAAAAGAGGGAAAAAATTGCCTCTGTTTGATGCTCTCTGAGTAGAACAAGGACATGTGGACATAATGTCCTTAACAATGGCTCAGATTCACACTGGTTTTCGAGTTTTTTCTACTGGCTTGGAGCCATTGCATAATATACAGATATAAAACATAGGTAAGAACTGGATCTCTGTAAACTGCATATATAATATGTTTAATGGCAATTCCAGGACACAATCCCCTTATTATATGCTGAAAAGTAAGCCTGCACCACCTAATTTCTGTCCATAACTTTTTAACTAATAAACCATATTTTTAGTACCACAGTCTGTATGAAAGGCTGCATCTGCCTGTTTACAGACACCCTGACGATCCATTCAGGCCTTTTTTCCTATTATTCTTTTTTCCTGAAGAAACTTGAATACAATGGAAAATCCCAATGCACGTTATTCAGTTGTATTTCCCATCAAAATTAAATGTCAATTAAACTTTAAAGACTTGTACAAATCTTCCTCTTACTTGCACAGGTTTCCTTTTCTCTGACTGGCATGGCACACACCTGAGCTCAGATGGAGCCCATGGGCAGGGCTGTGAATGGAGGCTCTGGGTGAAGCTTGTCAGGACTATTAATGCTCATTAATGCACTCAGGGCTAAGTTACCTTCTTTTTCACAACAATTATGCCTCAAGCTGCTAAAAGATAGACTAAGAAAAAACTCACTAAGAAGTGAAAAATGCTATTCTGGCTTACTGTGCAGCAGACATATGGACAAAATCCATCAGGTAGTGGCTGACCATCTGATTTCTTTCTTATACAGGAATACTGGTTTGGTTAAGAGAGCTTCATCTGCAACACAGCAGACTGGAGACAAAATCCAATCTGTAATGTTTGACTAGTACGGAAACATTATGCTGATTTTTGTCTGTCCTTTTCCTAGAAATGAATAAGTGATCATGAGGAATCAGGTGCCCCTTATTTTGCTGGATTTTTTAAAAGCAATAAAATAATTCAGTATCTTTTTTTTTTTTCCTCAGAAAGTAAATGTAATGATGAATCACTTGAAGCAATGTTAATCAACAGTGTGAGAAGTCTGCAAGAAAGGACATTGACAGGCGAGGTACTATTACTAATTTATTTGTCTTTTTATGGTTCAGTTAGAGGTATATCTTAGGGAGTACAGCACATGTCAGTGTTGTCAGATGTTACACGGTAGCTGTCAGAGTTTTGACTGATGTACAAGCACTACCTGCTCGTGTTTGCCCTTCCTTTCTGTCGAGTGCACACAGGTAAGACAGCTTGTTGGTAATTTTTATTTAATGCTTTCAGTATCTGCAGCTGCTCTTTTACTGAAAGTTCTGACAATGAGAGATTCCACCCACTGAGATTTCCAAGATTTCCACTGCAAGGGTTTCATCACTTAAACAAGGTTTTCCTCTGGGATTAGAATACAATTCACATTCTTTTTCTGATGTCTAGTAATCTTGGTGATAGCAGTTTATTTTTTAATTTATTATACCCCTCCGAAAAACTCATGTTAAGGAAATGAAACCACAGAAATTAAGGGTGCAAGTGGCTTTGCCCCGCTCAAGAGAAGGTTGATGGTGGTTTTTTTCAACTGCCTTTTCTAAAATACATGTCTTAAATCTCACTTTACCCATAAAAGCACATCCCATTTTGAAGACTTCTATGCAGAAAATAACTGCAACTATGTGTCCAGGGAGGTGTGACTATCATAAAGACTGTGTGACTCTCAGTCACATGATTTGGAATCATACGTCAACAATTGCTAGATAAAAGAACATGCATTACTTTGCAGTATGCAAAATCAGATTAAGTCTTTAAACGGCAAGAGCTATTTCTTAATGTAATATAGCAAGAAGCAAGAGCAAGAATGTTTTTGAAGGAAAGGGATCAAAAATAGTCTTATGCTGGGAATCCCACTTAGCTTTATGACTGACCAGTTCAAGATGTGGTGTAGTTGTTCTAGGAAAGGAAAATATATTGTTCCTAGATGCTGAAGTGAAACTTTTTCAAAGTTCAGAAAGTCATTCCAGCCACCGAATACTACAGAAAAATTTCATAATGCTATCTTAAGGCATCATGATATCTTAAGGTATCTTATGACTACAATGAATCCTAGGCCTTAAAGGAAATGTCCATATATTGAAAAATGTTTTTAAGTATTTTTCTCTAGCTATGGAGTTTAATTTGGAACAGAAGTTCCCTTTTGCTATGTTTGGCACCCCTTCTTCTGTTTATAGACCTTCTCATTCTGTCTTTTCATCTGGGCACCTGGTTCCACTCTGGTTAGTAAAGGCCAGTGGAGCAGACAGCAGATGGGCAACAATGTCATGCACACTTCTCTTTGACCACTCATTTACTTATTAAAAAGTTATAAATGGCACTGTTATGCAGAATAAATTTTATTTCTTTTCTCCCAAGTAATATGAAAATCAGTGTCTGACATAACTTTTAGAACCCTCTGCTGTAATATTTTTCATTTTGTTTTTGATGTGTTTTTTTTTTTTTAACTGCAGTGGTGGTTTTATTATTCTGAGACTGTATTTGTCTCACTGGGGGTCACTTTTCACTCAAAGGAATGTGTTTCTGCTGCATCTCTTCGAGGAATCATAGCAGCCCTGTGGTTTCTCTGAACTCCAATTTTTTCAGGATATCCACTGCGAAAATCACACATTCACAAGAATCAAAGTTCTCTGGCAATCCTTGGAGGTAAGCAGGTCTACGTTTTGAAGCACGAGTAGGAACAGTGACAGAAAATGTGGGCATTTGTGTACCATCTGTATGCAACTCTATTGAAAAATTTATCCAGTCTCTGCGTTGATTCTAATAGCAATGTAGGATGAAAATGAGAGTGGAAATATTCATAACGAATATTAATAAAATAATAAATCAAGATCCTGAATATTTAGGGTACTGGCAGAACTGGGAGCCACGCAAGAAGACAAAATTTTATCCAGAGTTACAGCTCCTGCTGTGCAAAACGGAATTTTTTAATGCTAGCTCCATAACCTTAATTTAGTCTTAATTTATTAGTATTTAGTTATAAGTCTGAGTTTTCTTCCTTTGGGTATAAAAAGCAAAGTATTGGTATTACAAAGTCCAGGACAAATTTGGTCTTGGAGTCTGTCATTCCTTTCAGAAACAATGTTGTCTTTCATTTCTTAAAACGTAGTTAAGGCCCTGATTTTAATCTCTCATTATGGCCAGCAGTACCTTAACCTAATATTCTTTCCACAAATGTACCTCAGGAAGTTACACTTCACTGAAGGAAATGCAGCATAAGGGTATGTTTTAAGTTAAGCACAAAGTTAAATATATTTTGGGAAGGAATGAATTTACATATATGCTTGAGTGCTTTGCTGAGATAAGGCCAACATCGTAAGTACATATGAAGGTAATAGAGTATAGGAGAAAATCCTGGCTGGACTGAAGCTGTAGTAACATGCTTAAGGGAAGTGTAGCTTTATTGCAGGACTTGAGGGTGAAAATACAAATTGAAAAGCCATCCTTGGCAAATCTGAGTGGGTTTTTTGTATCTCTTTTTTGTCTCTACTGTTGTAAGTTGCTAAGCACATATTGGTTTTCAGTTGAGCTGAAATTCAGAGTTTCATATTTTGAAGGACCTTAGTAAAAATATCTTAGTCTTTTTAAATAATCTTTTATTAACAATGATGACAGGTGCAACATTTTAAGATTAAAAACTCATATTTCAAAACCCATTTTTCACACTGAAGAGGAGATATTAAAAACTTATCCTTAAGCCGTTGCTACTACACTCATTTAATGTACTTTTTATAATATTCATAGGAGATGCTGACTGCAAATATTTTTAGACTGGAATAGTGGGACTGTAGCACAAATGTGCTGTGAGTATTTCCCCAGTTTCCTAAATCTATCTGGTACAGGAAGACCAATCATTTGTTTTAAGGTTCAGTAATCAATGGCATCCAAAAGCGTAATTGTTTGTGTCCTTTGGCACTGAAGCTTTTGGGTCTATGGGTTTTGCCAGTATCTGTACTGAGGCATATCATTTCAGCATTTTAAATGGATATTTTTAAGTTTATAGGGTGAAAAGATATTCTAATTGCCTCAACTTAAAGAGACCCCAGTTTAAAAATTATATTCACAGGTGAAATCTGGTTAGAATGTAATTCAATTTTCATTTCTACTGGGAACTTATGCACACAAAAGGTTACTTGATGATGACTAGAAATGCTAGTGTTCAAATATAATATTTATAATACTCTTTGCATACAGTTCAATTTGCTTTTTCAGGTCTTTATCAGTCCATCAGAACCTTTGACTTGCTTTCCACAGCAGTTTATATCAGATTTAGACAGTAATCAAAATTTTCTTTGACCTTTGATAGTGAGGTCTTGATCATCAACACTGGTTGATCAGTGTAAATGGGGAAGCTGTATTGCAGTTATGAATGGACTTTATCAGTAGTCAGGAAGACAGGAAACTCTCATTAGGCATGCTAATTCTATCAGTTAAAAATGCTATGAGATACATCTTATTGCCTTGACAATTTCACATCATTCCCTGAAGACAGCCAATTTCTTTAGTCTTGTTTATAGCTTGAGAGATCTGATCTTCTACCATTTCCTGGCTTCACTTTGCAATGAACAGAGATTTTTGAATAATAGAAAAATTGAACCAATATACTACATTTCCAAACAACAACGCCCAGAAGAAACAAAAGCCAAATAATTTAATAAAGAACCCATAAAGATTCTCTATGACAAAAAGTTAGTGAAATTTTAATAACCAATACAAGTGAGAAAAATATTTAATTAGCAAATTTGCTGATGATACCAAACTGGGAGGTGCTGTTGACTCTCTCAGAGGACATGAGGCTTTGCAGAGGGATCTAGATAGTTTGGAACATTGGGCTATGATTAATGGTATGAAATTTAACAAGTCTCATGTCTTGGATGTGTGTACTCTTCGTTGGGTGAAATACTGGTTGGATGGCACCCCAAAGAGTTGTGGTGAATGAAGTTAAATCCAGTTGATGGCCAGTCACAAGTGGTGTGACCCAGGGCTCAGTACTGGGGAGAGTTCTGTTTAATATCTTTATCAGTGATCTGGACCACGGGATCAAGTGTACCCTAAGTGAGTTTGCAGTTGACACCAATTTGGATGGGAGGGTTTATGTGCCTGCGGATAGGAAGGCTCTACAGAGGGACCTGGACAGGCTGGATCAACCCCATGCAATACTATGGGCTTGGGGAAGAGGGGCTGGAGAGCTGTCCAGCAGAAAAGGGCCTGAGGGTATTGGTCAACAGCCAGCTGAATGTGAGCCAGCAGTATGCCCAGGTGACCAAGAATGCCAAGAGCATCCTTGGCTTGTGTCAGAAATAGCGTGGCCAGCAGGACTAGGGAAGTGATTGTTCCCCTGTACTTGGCACTGATGAGGTCACACCTTGAGTGCTGTGTTCAGTTATGGGCCCCTCACTACAGGAAAGACATTGACGTGTTGGAGCATGTCCAAAGAAGAACAACGAAGCTGATGAAAGGTCTGGAGAACAAGTCTTATGAGGAGTGGCTGAGGGAGCTGGGGTTATTTAGTCTGGAGAAAAGCCAGGAGGTTGAGGGAAGACCTTATTGGTCTCTATAACTACCTGAAAGGAGGTGGTTGTATCAAGGTGGGTGTTGGTCTCTTCTCTTAAGTAGCAAGAGATAGGAGAAGAGTAAATGGACTCAAGTTGTGCCAGGGGAGGTTTAGATTGGATATTAGGAAAAAATTTTTCACTGAAATGGTTGTCAAATGTTGGAACGGGCTGCCCAGGAAAGTGGTTGAGTCACCACCCCTGGAGATATTTAAAAGATGTGGTGTGTAGGTGTGGTACTTAGGGACATGGTTTAGTGGTGGTTTTGGCAGTGCTAGGTTAATGGTTGGACTCGATGATCTTAAGGGTCTTTTCCAACCTAAGTCATACTATGATTCTATGTTCAAATGCCAGATTCTGCACCTAGGACAGAGTTATGCCTGGTGCAACTATGAATTGAGAGAGGGTGGCTGGAGAGCAGTCCTGCCAAAAGGGGTCTGAGACACTGGTTGACAACAGGTTCAATATGAATCAGCAGTGTGTCCTGGCAGCCAAGAGGGCAAACTGCACCCTGGAGTGTATTAAACACAGTATAACCTGCTGGTCAAAAGACATGATTATCCCACTGTGTTCACCGTTTGTGCAGCCTCACCTCAAGTATGTGTGCAGTTCTGTGACTCACAATTAAAGAAGGATGTGAAGGTCCTTGAATGCATCAGACGATGGCAACAAAGCTGGTGAAAGAGAAGACATGTCCTATGAGAAGTAGCAAAGGACTTCGGGCTTGTCTAGTTCGGAGAAAAGGAGGATGAGGGGTGACCTCATTGCTCTTTATAGCTTCCTGAGGAGGAGAAGAGGAAAGGGAGGTGCTGATCTCTTTCCCTGGTATCCAGTGATAGGAGGTGTGGGAATGGTTCAAAGTTGCACCAGGGGAAATTCAGACTGGACATTAGGAAGCATTTCTTTACCAAGGGGGTGGTCAAACACTGGACCATGCTAGCTAGAGAGGTGGTCGATGTTCCAAGCCTGTCAGTGTTTGAGAGGCATTTGGACAATGCCCTTAATAACATGCTTCAACTTTTGATCAGCCCTGAAGTGGTCAGGCAGTTGGACTAGATGATCATTTTACATCTCTTCCAACTGAAATAGTTCTATTCTATTCTACTCTATCCTATTTTAATTTCTCATTGGAAAAAAAGTGCAAAGAACTTAGAGTGGCAAAATAACAATAACTGAAAACATCTTAAAAGCTATAAGGATATTTTTAAAAGAATCTGTAAAATCCCAAAGGAAGATTACATGATTAGTTTTCTTTTGAAAAATAAGCAAGAAACGGTTTCCTTACACTCTGGAACATAGACTGAAAGGTCCCAAATTTCATTCCAGAATCCACATGAAGTCTTGAGTCACTTAAATTTATTAGGTTTGCTAGGTTCCACCTTCTGCAACCCGAAAATTCTTAGAAGTGACTGCAGTTCTTAATTCTTAAAAGTGACAGAGTCATGGAAATGAGCATGAGATGGGATCTCTGGAGATCATTGGGAAGACCTCCTGCTCAAAGTGGAATTGGTTTTATCCGTATCCTGGGTGAAAACTTGTCTAAAATTTACTTATGACACTAGCCAGAGTGCTGGCTCAACTGGCTCTGGGGGCTGCATCAGCAGCAGTGAAGTCAGCATAAAACACAGCAGTGTTTTCATTCAAATACTCGTAGTTAGGGTGCACTTAACAAAGAAACGTAAGTTCTTTAGCTCTCTGAACTTATGGAATGCAAAACCATACTTATTACCTAATAATAATTTTATTTATTTTGTTTTTAGTTCAATAGCTTTTTAATACGAAACTCATAACCGAGAGAAGAACTGGAACTGGAATCCAGAATGCTCTCTTTTAGCTTTTAGTATGAAAGATTATTTAGTCTTTGGTTTAATTCAGCATAAAGCAATAATGAGTTGTTTGATCACAGGGAAATAATATATAGCATTACCCTTAATATATCCATTACTCTACTGAATTAAAAAAGACCATAGACAATGGCATGTATCAAAACAGGAATTCTCTACTACAAATAATTATAAGTGACTTTATTACATCATATGTTCCCCCCAAAAACCTGGGTGAGGAATAGTCATGTCAGATCTTTATTGATGTTGAAATAAAAATACAGAAGAGCTGTGCATGCATTATAATGTTCTTTGAAGTAAATTATTTCTTATCCAAAATTTATTTTCATAATACACATGATAAAGTTTTAATGAGAAACATTTTCTCAGAAACTTGATGGAATATTTACATTCAATCATATTTAAAAGTTAGCTGACAGCTAATGCTAATACAGCAGGAGGAAGGTTGTTTCTATGGAAGAAGGGCAGTCCTGCAGTCTGTCGATGAGGTGTGGCTCAAGGAAAAGGCTATCAAAATTCTTCAGGAAGGCTGATACGGTGGATGAAAACCTGACTGTGGTAACTGAAGTCCAATTCTACTCAGGTGCCATTTGAACAAGATTTCAGGTAGATCTCCTACCATGTTCTAGCGCACAAAGCTTTTTTGTCTGGCTGTCCAGCGTAATTTCTGTTGCTGCTAGCAAATTGATGTCTAATTTGAAGACTAAGATGAATTTTAATGGTGTAAATAATGAAAATGGAGAGAATTTAAGACAGGGATAACATGATGGACTATACTTGTAAAGCTCTTTCTAGCTATCTTTTATGACAGACATCTTCACAGTAGCACTTTTACATCAGTTCAAGGATTTGTTAATAATGACAATAATAAGTGCATTGTGGCCACTGTAGGGGAAAATCCTAGTAATTTTAGTGCATGTAGCTTTCTCTCTGAACCTCATCCTGCCTCACACAATTTTCTAGGTCTTTTTCTATTAAAATAAAGAAATCGTGAGCTCAGATTTTGTTCGAAAACAGCAGCTGCTGTGATTGGTGTGGGTTTTGCTTATCAGCATCATCCTTTATTGGTGGATTCTTATAATTCTTTTGGTATATGTTGCTTGGGAATATGCCCCTTGATTCCTTTTCCAAGAATGTACAGTGGTAAGCGCTGCCAGGAATGCTGCAGGCAAGACAGCAGCAGAGCTAGCAACTTCTGAGGAGACCTGTATTAAGGCAATTCTCTTCCATTGGCACCATGAAACTAGAATTTGGGGAAGGCCATCTAAAATAATCAAAGGACTGAGAAATGAGATCTGTAAGCAACCTTAAGAGAGATAAACATGCGTGCTTTTTAGAAGAGCTGGGTGAGTGGGAGGACAGGGAACATGAAAGCATTTTACATAGAAACAGCATGTATAAATAGATATTCTAAGAGGAAAAATCTTGATTTCATTAACTGTAGCTCACAACAAAGGAAATAAGAGGCCAAAGCCTGCAGCTCTACTCAGGTGGTGCTAATAAAAGCAGAATTTTTTTCAATGTAAACAGTATGGAAAAGACTGATATCTTATAAAATACAGGATGAACAATAAATATTTATCTGTACCTAAACAGATATTAAACAAACACACATGCATATAAGATAGATATATAAAATCTTACATTTTGAATTCCCATTATTTGATTTTTATAGTCTGTAGTATTGCACTATATGTATTTCTCTCAAAAATGCATAATAAATATTCAGTAATTTATTATTGTTAAATGATGAAAACTGTATAACTTAAACTCTGGGATTAACCTATCATTATGTATTTTGATAATATTTTCTCCACTACATTTGATGCAGTTTGATGTCATTTTAGTATGTCAGATTATCATTTGACCAGTAATCAATTTTCAATCTATACACCTTTTATTAAAAGAGGAAAAGACAATTCTTACACATACCATTTTTATGTGCTAGGTTAGCTTTTACAGTGTTTTATAATGTTCATAATTTAAATTGCAGAATGAGTCAAAAATTGAAACTCATTTTGTAGTTTGTTTATTTTGCATAGATTGAGAGTGGTTGTGATTTTTATGACATTTTTTCAACTGAGGAGTTATTGGACGTTATCTTTAAGTATTTCATATCTCAGATTTCAACGTAAGTGGAAAAAAAGTATTTTAACTTACATTTGTTGCATGATGCAACAAACAAAAGTTCCATCATCTTAACAGATGGCCAGAATCTTTCTCTGAATATCTCCTAATGTCACTGAAATCTAGCTATTGCTTCCTATATGCACATCAACAAAAAAAAATTGATATCCTCAAATAAATATCAGATGGGTGATCCTGGAATATAAATGGAGTCCCCTCAGGGGCCGTAAGCAACAGTCAGCAAACTATATTCTGCATATTAGAAACATAAAGAGATGTAAATATATAAGAAAGAAGTTTGGTGTTTTGTGGAAGTAAACCCATATAAATCACTGTAAGAATATACATGGAATTTTTATAGATATTTACTGGGCCTGCTTCCAATATTTTAGTTGATGTTGCCTAAAAGGATTTGAACTGGTTTAGAAAAAAATATCCAAAGTTTGTTCTTTATGTAAATTTCTGACTGGAGTAGAGTACAAAGTAATGACAGCATTGTTTGTCAATGTCCTCCAGTGATTGTTAGCAATGCATTCTTGCACATATTGTTTCAGACAAAAAATTAGTATTTTGCATTAGCAGAGGATAATTAGGCAATAAGATACAAAAGAGAGTAGGGTTATCATGAGATAAACACACACATGGGGTGTTATGAGGCACAGCCAAGTATCTGCAATCCCTCCAGGGTATGATTATCTCGTGATAACCGCACACCCTGGAGTTGCCTTATTGCTATTATAAAATATCTTTATTATAGGAAGAAATGCACATTTTTGTGCTGAAAGAAGACGAAGGTGGCAATTTAGAATGCTGAGCAGCAGTTTCAGCTGAGCTGTGTGGTTTACATAGATTAATCTATCCCATTGGAATGTTTCCTCAGCCAAAAAAATGCTCCCTAAATCCAAGCAGTCATAATCTGTAGTGATGTGCAGCTATTTGGAGTATTTGACAAATTCCCTCCTTGGTTCTTATGCTGTTCGTTTGACTGCAAGGTATGCATATAGCAATATGAAGAGATGGAGGAGTGTTAACAGGATGGCGAACATTTTGAATGTTTGATAATATTTCTAAAGTCTGGATTCTTCCATTTTACTTTTATGCTAACTCTGTGTAAACTCTGGAAAGCTTCAGAGGGTTGAATAATGCATCAAAAGCTAATTGAAAACTACTGGGAGAGAGAAGTTACAAACAATGTCAATAGAGCTTTAAAAGCTGGGAAACTGATGAGCCAGGGAGAAGTGAGAAGTCTCTTCCAAGCGGCAAGGTTGTTTATCTGCCAGGCATAGAGAAGTGATGCAATAAGGGGTAAAGGCAGCTGGATAAATACAGACTGGCCTCTTTGTATAAAATTGGAGCTTTGCCACTGTCTTCAGTGGACCAAGACTTTTACTAAAAGAATACTTAGCATCAGTCCTATGCATACAAACATAATAGCTTTGTCCACGCGAATGACCCTTCTGAGTTTACAGTCTTGCTGCCTCTCTTTGCAGACGCCACTTGGGAATGAAAACAACTTGGTCGGGCTCATCGTAAATGTTAACTTTTTTGAATAACGTGCACGAAGGAAACAGGTCTTATCCCTATATCTGCATTTCAACAAGTAGTAGATTAGTTGTAGATCCTTTTATTTGTAGATTCTTCATCACCAATTATATGCCTAAGGATCTATTTGTATTCTGTCATTCCATTATTAATGAAAATCATTGTTGTATACCAGTGCAACAGAAGGAAATCCAGGGAACATTCTGTTTCTGTAAGTTTGTATTATTATTGAACAAATTTTAGGAAGATATAAGCATTAAAATAGCTTATAAATTGTGTGTTAAAATGTAATCAATATTTGTATTCATGTTTGGCATAAAAACATACAAAGAAAGCCTTATAGAATTTATTTCTGCTTAGAAACTTGTACTGTGGCCTTCAAAATGTGTCAGCTTTAATTTAAGATTGGTGTTTAATATGGAATATGGAGATCAATGCAATTGATTTGATTGAATAAAAAAGTCCTTCTAAGGATATATGGTGCCCATTTTTAAATGCAACAAGCCCAATAATTGGTTTAAATGTAAAAATAAATTGTGTCTAGAGATATCTATCCCAGCCAGGGGTGATGCTTTATTGGTTTTTGCATTTCACTAACTGATGTGCTTTCATGTAAAATCAATATTGTGCAGTCAAATATATTTTGCTTTGTTGTATAGTAGGTTCAGTTAGCTAAAATATAATTTTAAACATAGGATACCTAACCTTTATTTTACAGTAAACCTTTTGTGGAGAAATTAAGAGAAAATTTGAAGAGACACTTAGCTTCCTAAATATTCTATAGAGTCCCTTGCATAATGTAGAGATTTTTCATGTGCTTCTCCAGCATTTTGGTTTGCTAACTCTCAGCCTTTTAATTAAGTCCCTAGCCATTTCTTTGGAAGTAATTGCCATCTGTGGAATATTAGACACCATTTCAAGTGATGCATACATACCTGCTTAGCCAAGCTGTGTAAAACTAGGCATCATACTTTCTACCTGTACTGAAACTGAAAATGTATTTGCCTTCAACATTTTTTTTAACCTATCATGAGGAGAAAATCTATTTTTCCATTTAGTCAATTTTGACACTTTAATACAACTGAAAAGCAGTTCTTTTTATAAAAAGCCCACAACTCATACAAATTCTCTTTAATTTATTTTATTATTTTCTTTAACGTCTTTCTTACAACCTGGGAGAGTTGAGGTCAAAAAGGGAATCTGACATATCTCTCTTGATCTCACTTTAAAAGTTACCTAAATGATCAGTGAAACCCCTTGACACTACAGAAAATTTCAGCAAAGAAAGAATGTTAGACAGGAGAATTCTAATGGATACAATTCATCATTTCAACAGGATACAGTCAATACAATTAGTTTAAAATGGCCATAAACATCTGCTGGTTTTCTTAAAGTTTGTACCTCTCTCATCATTAAGAAAAACAGATTATTTGAAAAAGCTGTTAACATCCAAAGGGGAAATGTTATTTCAAAGATTTATTTCTAAGTGCTTTCATGATGTACAGATTGAAGAAGCCCATGAAGAAAATGTATTTTTGCATGTACTATTCTACAGAAATGGACTTTAAATGTCCTTTTGTCCTCAAAACTCCACATTACAGTGCTCTGTTCAGTTTTTGTTTCCCCTACTGTAGGATGCGGAATACAGAGATAGGGTGTGTTTTCCCCTTTTTTCCCCCTCTCTCATTCATCTTGATGAAGTAGGTACAATTTTGCGGTCTGCTTTGCAAAGCTGTAATTATTGTAGAGATCCACATTTTCACATAAAAAAAAAAGTATTTTCTGTGCTATAAAGTTTGCATACAGAAAATTGATATTTCTGAATAAGTACTTCTTCCAACCCTACAATTCTGAAACACTCAAAAGGTTAAAAAAAAAAGTAATAGACAAAGAAAGTGAATATACATACTGCTTATTGAATTCAACAGAGCAGAGAATTTTTTCTGGACTAGTGATTTCATAGACCAGTTTTACACTTTTTAGTCATGCCTTAAAACAATTGAGCACATGCCATAAGCATTGAGTTGCTGGAATATGAAGACTGGTGAACCATTCAGAACCCAACTGAACTAATATGTCAGAATGTTATAGCTTCAGAATGTGTGAAGTGAATTCTAAACCTGCTTGTAAACCATTTTGGTCAAGCAGTTTTTGAATGATATTTGCATAAAGTCGTACATTTTTTCAAACAAAAAATTACCAGGACATGGACTGCTGTTTTTAGAGACACTTTGCTAAAGAAGGAGAAATACGCTTGAATCTGTTTAAATCAAATCTTTAGCAATATTTAGGACTATTTGGAAAGGGATGCATTATTTGGCTACTTATGCAATTCAATATGGTTGAGATGTTACATGTCTGTTATAGTCACCATAGTCAAGAAATTATTTTCCTTCTTGTCTTGGCTATTAGGTAGCAAACAGAGAAGCCAAGTAGAAAACATAGATTGATGAGGACAATGGTAACTAGAGAGAATAATATCTGAATAGATGCCATGAGAAAAAGAAAACATTGCAAATTACAAGACTTGCTTTCAACAATAACCTTTCTCAAAGTGTTACAGAATAGTATTCAAATGGAAGATTTCCCTAGAGAATTAAGACTCCTGGAGCAAGTTCTTAACACTAGCAAAGGCAATGAAATTTGTAAGGGTCTGTGGAGAAGCTAATCTCCAGGAGGAAGAACAATGAACCAATGAGGGAATTTTAAAAGTAATCTTTTTGTTTGGTTGGTTGGTTTTTTTCCTTAATTCAACTGACTCCACTTTGTTTGAGGTCCATTAAGTTACATGTTTATAAAGTGCCTATCGTAATGGGGTCTTATTTGGGGTGGGGGGCAAGGCTTAAGGCAAAAGTATAGTACAACTAATAATAATATTAATAGTGCATCTACACCCAGACTGCATATCTTTCATATACATAATGTCACAATTGTAAAACCACAAAAAATGTCTCCAGCTGAATTCTGTTGAGATTGTTTAACTGCCCCATCCACTGCATATTCCAGCAGGAAATGGATGCCATAGTGATTACTGTCTCTTGGTACCCACACATGACATCAGCTGTTGGTACCAGCAGCCTCCACATGTCCCTCAGTGATGGCATTCAACAGCTCAGGAAACATACTGCCTGTAACACATGAATTTTAGCAATTACCTACTGGTTAACTTTGTTCAAAATATTGTGCCTTCATAGAGTAAGAAACAAGTCAGCTAAAACTAAAGGCCAAGCAACACGAATAGGTCATATTTAATGTGTCACAAAGTCTGCTGGGTGGTGGTTTAGTTTACAGGAGTTCAGCTAATTTCTGGAATCTGAAAGGAGTCCATGAAATGAAATTTTTCACCACTGAGGATAAGGCCAGGACAGCCTCAGTGACTAGAAACTAGCATGGCAGCAAAGTCCTGCGTTCACCACAACTTCCAGCAACTCAAGTTCTTTTTTCCTATTCATACAAGTGTTGGTACTAGGGGATAGATTTCAGTTAAAGGTAAATATTATTTCAGGTACTTACACTGGATGTTTTTTGGGGGTTAATGGATAGAAAGAAGAAATTTGAATTCTAATTAGAAGTATCTAGAAAAGTTGCTGAAGTATGTGTGTATGAAGGAATAATTCCAATCATAATTAAAAAATACGTATGAGACATTTAAAAGCATAGCTCCCATCTTTAGTAGGATTTCTTCCACTTTCCCTTTCTGTTCAAAGAGTAAAAGTAGAAACCTCCTAAATCACTGCGTGGAGGCCTTGGGTCCTGCAGGGACCGCATTATCTAGCTCTGTTCAGAAATGTAATGAACTTCCTAGGAAGTTACTTTCCCATGTTCTCCCATTGGAAGATGGTCCCAGAATTTCAATGTTCTGACAGCGGGAAACCTTGTTCTGTCTTCTACTCTAAATGAATTTTGGCATCAGTGCTTGTTCTTTAAATGCATTGTATCTTTAAATGGTTCTTTTCCCTCATTGACATGTGCACCCTGCTATATTTGTAGACAGCAATGGTATTTCCTCTCAGTCTCAAAGGCCATGCTCAAAAGACTGCTCTCATAAGACAGGTCTTCCATTTCCTTGATAACCTTTGTATCTTCTTCAATTTGACAAATATCTTGCAATGTAGTGTTATTTGATATGTGTTAATGAAGAAGAGGTCTGCTGCATTTCTTTTGTCTGTCAGGTAGGTTATTTTTTTAGGTTATCCTGTCGGAATATAGCTTTGGTAAATCCACATTGTGTTTTAAACTACTTACAATTTATTTCTAAATTTTTAGCTTTTCCTTCAAAAGCTTTCATAAAGTCTTCCTTTCCCCATTTCCCACCAAATAGTATCATACTTGTTAGTTTTCTTCTAAAAGCATCAGACTTGTAATTTCATGCACAGTTCTTTCAGAAATCTGGGAAGGAGATGATACTGTTCTCACCAGACAAACACATTGGGATCCAGTGAGAGGAGACATAAATTCATGATGGCAATGATGGCCTTTTTCTCTACAAACCTACGGCACACTGCAACAGGTTGACGTGGTCAGATATGGCCTCTGATCAGTACTACAGTATTAACAGTGAGAGATTTTTTTTTCCCACATCAGATACATCAAAGTTTGATGCTACCAGCATGCTTACATAGGTATATGCTAAAGAGAAGGAATAATGGCAGAAATACTTACTGATATATGGGGCTGAACAGTTGACCTGATACACAAAAATGCAAGCCGTGCCCCTTACTATACTGAACTGATCAGATGTCCAATAAATCAGGAACTGTTCACAAATAATTTAGTCCATCTGTTTATACTAAAGGGGTTTTGTGATGGGATAAATGTAAGATAATGATTAATTTTCAGAACAAACCACCAGCCACCAGCCACTTTCCACTGTCATCTTCTCACTTTTAGTAGTAGGAAAAATGCAGGCAGGCACTGACTGGGGTGGAAGAATATAATTCTAAAATGTTCTTGCTTCTCATATATTTTTGTATATTGATATTCTTGAGTATACTTGTCCAGTGGATTTGCAGAATTAAAGAATTTGTTATTTTTTAAAAAGGAAATATTTAAGTCTGTAATGGATAATTGATCAAGCTGGTTGAATGGACGGATTCCTCAGTAGGGACTGTTGATCCAAGGAGGAGAGTTTTCTTTTCTTATTCTTTACCTAGAAAAAAAGACCCTTGTGTGTATTCAGATCTCAGTGGAAATACTGCAAAGAAACTTGAGAAAGACATAGTAGTTTGCAAATGGGGTTTTAAAATGTCAAAACACAGTTTTCAAGGCAGTGAGTTCTGTGTATCTCAGGCAAAACTCTGCTGATTTCACTGGTGGTGTATCAGGGAGAGACTTAGTGCAAAAAGAGAAGTTGAAAACAGTGATTTCATAACATCATTGAAAGGCAGTCTTAGTACAACAATGGAGAATGTTTTATTCCAATCATACCAGTACTCTTGTAATATAATTTCCTTGTGAAAAATAAAATATATTTTCTAAATATCTGGTCTAATTTTGCATTTGCTTGTAGTCCTGCTATACTGTGGTCTATCCTGTTTGACAGAAAGTGCTGCTTCACCACGCATGCAATTAGGTCTTTTTCGATTCGTCTTTATCATCTATCTGCAAAGCGCCTTAATAATAATTTTTCCTAAAACATCTAAAATGAAGAGATTTTCATTGATACCTTTATTGCAGTTTCTTTAGCTGCATATAGAGAAAGTCAGACGTAATTCTTAGTACTATACAATTATAAATCACTTTTACTAGAAAAATTATTTTAAACAAGCCTATAGATGGCAACTGTTGGCGTAATGGCAAAGGAATTTATATGGGAATGTTTTCTCATTAATGAGTTATTTTATATTTTATTTATATATGGTTTTCAACAGTCACCATCTGTTATGTATTCAGTATTCGAAAATGATCATTTCAACCCTTTTGTTGTATATCACATGCTAAATTCCCAATTAATAAATGTAATTGACAAAGTTAATAAACAAATGGCATAGGTGATGACTCAAAATAAAACTAACTGATTATAGAATGCACTGCTTGTTTCTTTAGAATAACTATCTTATATATGTAACGGTATTTTTTTTTTTTTTTTAGAAAGAATGGGTAGTACAGAAATGTACTACCCAACAAATGAGCTACTTTGAGCAAAAGTATATTTGACTATATAAAGCTCCAGTCATAACTAGGATGGGGTTTTCCAGTTACACCAACAGGCAGAAGACAGAATGTTACACAGTGGTTGTCCATTTTTAGTTCTGAAACTTCCCTTCCCCCCCTGCACTGAGCTCTAATGTGTTCTGATGAACATAGCTAAGTGAGTTGCTTCCTTCTGACAATTATAAGGAGGAAAAAAACCTTATTGCTGTCTTTGAAGCAGCAAAATTAATGAGAGAATTGGCAGAAAAAGAAATATTTCCTCAACACCTCTTCTTATTTTCTTTAATAGGGATATTTACAGTAACATTGGTTGTATAAAGAACGCTATTTTCTTGATTGGTGGTCTATAGGACTACATATTGCTACACCTGGGAGTCCTAAGACTGATCTACATCTGAGTTAGATCAAGCAAATTCCCTGTGGTGCTTTGCCTGGTCTTATTGCCTCTGGTGCTAGTTGGCCTGCCTTGCTCAGGGAAGAATTTTAATGTGTGCTTTCTTCCCATCTGGATCATGTGCTAAGAGTTTAAAGTGGGCAGGAAAAGATCTAAACCTTTGCTGTCGTTGTCCCTCCATTACCTCCATATTATTCATTGTTAATGGCTCTACCATTCTGAATATAGTTGCTCTAGTAAGGAAGAGCCACTCAGTACTGATTCAGCTCAGCTTTTGACTGCTCTGTCATAGACTATTATGATTCCCTCACTAGGTGTCAAGATGCTGCTATGGAATGAATGCTCTAATTCACAATGAAGGTTACAATCACAAGACAAAATGGAAATGATAATTTGACACAGACAGATCCCCAAACTGCCATTAAATGCGCAGAATTTCCCCCCTCCTCCATTCCTCAGCTGTCTTCTTTTTTGTTACAAGGACAAACTTTAGCCTAGCCAGTCACTGTTATTTACAAATTACCTGTGGGTGATACAGCAACAAGGCAGAAGGTGGAAGCCTCTCCCTGTCTGGTGTCTGAGTGATTATAGCAAAGGAAATGATGGTGTTTGAATGCTGCTTCTATCAATGTCACAAACATGACATTCATTTTTAGACCAGAATATACCACAAAACAGAAATAAAATTTTTAAAAAACCCTACCTGTTAATATTTGTTCAAATTTTAGAAGGCTAAATGAATACACTAATGCATCTTGAAGGTTCTATTATAATCATGTTGTCTGACTTCTTGCACAAAAAAGATCAGAGATTTCATCCAGTTTTCCTGTAGCAAACAATAACCCACAGAGGCATAGCAGAATATCTTTTGGAAACTCACCCACTTTGATTTAAAGATTCCAAGTGATGAAAAAAATTATCGTCACCCCTCGGAAACTTATTGCAATAGTTAATTGTCCTTGCTATCAAAAATCGCCTTTTATTTCCAGTTTGCGTTTTACTGACTTCTGCCTTCAATCGTTGGACATTATGCTTCTGTCTGTAAGATGCACCAATGCTGCAAAA
This sequence comes from Numenius arquata, assembly GCF_964106895.1. Classification (NCBI taxonomy): domain Eukaryota; kingdom Metazoa; phylum Chordata; class Aves; order Charadriiformes; family Scolopacidae; genus Numenius; species Numenius arquata. The sequence continues at coordinate 50,576,686 of NC_133581.1, forward strand.
CACTTCCTATTTAGATAATAACAGACCATAAAGATGTACTTTTTCTTCCTTTAAGTTAACTTCTGTGACTATTCCAATAAGTGAGTTTCCTTATAGAATGATCAAACGAAAAAGTGAATTGTCAGCAAATAGAATGAAATTAGTTTTATTTCAGAAATAAGCAAATATGCTTACCAAAGAAACAGCACAAATGGCTAGGCCAGCCAGCCAGCAACTCAAATGTTACCTTATGTTTGGGAGTAAATTATTTTCTTGAACGTCTTGTTGAATTATTTCCATGAATATTATATGACCTTCATTTAGCTATTTGTATAAGGGTTGTTCTACTGTTCAGAACTCATGTTGGATTTACTATTATTTGTAGAAAAAAGAGAGACTTGAAATACTAGTTTTGTTTTTCTTTTAACTAACAAATACGTGTAAGTTTGAAAATAGAGAATATGCATATAAACTAAATGTTTGCATTGGTTGACTTGATGGTTTATAATTAAAGTCTTGATATTTCCTAAGCATAAAATCTTTAAATAATTATGATTTTTTTTGTAATGGAGGGAGGCAGAAATCATAGTGCTGGTATCTTCTATACAGCGATTTGTTCAGAGGATGTCTGATCTAGGAGGCTTCCTAGGTGATAAATCAAAAGTGTTTTCCAAATAATGTTTTTTGCTTTTATCATGGCTTAAATCCTCCATAAAGAAAATCCAATTCCTTTCATAAAATAAAAAGTAGTAGCAGGTGTAAAAGAATGTAAGTTAAAGTGTTTGAACCTAACTAAACCTTTTGTTTCTGCCTGTAGATTTTGAACATGACAGGTTTCAGCAATATGATATTTAATTTCTCCACTTCTTCTTCTTCTACTTTTAATAGACAGGACTTAAATCGAGGATTAATGTTTATCAGCTGATAAATTTGTGACCATACAACTAAGTGGCCTACTCCCGTAGTTGTAAAACCTATATGCATTCATCAGCCCTGAGTGTTCTTGCCAGGTAACAAGGTCTAACTTTGCATTCTAAAGATTTTCCCTTTCATACACTGTGAGGTTCACTAAATTTTCTGCCTTTTATTTATTGTAGTGTCAGTACCAGTCAGCTCACCTTGCAGCTGATATTTATTATGTTGAGTAATATGATGTTACTTAGCCCCTCCAAATGGCCTTTGCTATATCACAAAGAAAGTCAGCTCTGGTAGAATCTGTATTACTATTTGTGTGTAAAAAGATCTGAGATGCTGTATGGATAAGAAAGGGTTTGTGGAAGGAAGTAGAACGTCCATATTGAGGATATATCTGTTGCTGATATGAGCATCAACTATAGTTAGATAGGAGAGCAAGATATATCCTAATATGAACCATATATAGAATACAAATTATGTATTAAGATATTATTCGTGATATAGCAATTTTTTTTCAAATATTAACACATTAAAATTTTTATCTTGTATTTTTTAGTTCTTTCTAATGCTTAACAAAAGCAGTAAGAAGCTTTTTTGCAAAGATAGCAGAAGATGGCCTGTACCTGTTGTCCTAAAGGTCAGTGACTATAATAGTGGGGAAAGCTGGAATTTAATTTCCTTTTCAGTGCTGCATTTTTTAAACAACTAGTTGGCATACATCAGTATCCAAACCTCTGATCAGACATGTTTCTGGCGATTGGACAAACATCTTACGTGGAAATGGAAGAGGGATTTGGCCCTTTTTCAGAGCAGGGCAGGACTGTGAACCCTGTGATATGCTTAAAATCTTTACAGAGAAAAGCCCTTGCAAATAAGGGTAGTGCTTTATAGGTCTGAGATCTCCCTGTGAGTCTATGCTTAGTAGGTATTTTGCAGATTAGGTGGTCGTGGTTCTGTTCTGCACATTGTGGTAGGAATCCCCTCTGCAATCTCCTTAGATGCAGTGCACCAGCTGCTGCTGACTGTTGCAAGCAAGTTATTCCCATGTGCTTCCTCCTCCTGCTGAGCTATCTGCCTCCAGTCATGAAAGCAGATTCACTTCTTAGCAGATATATCACGTTAACTTCTGTTGCTCGGCTGAGTCATTATATAATGTAATTGTTGGCCTTTAATAAATCAGTTTGGTTTTTTCTGTATATTCACATTTTAATTCAATTCCCAGAAATGCCATCTAGACTAGTGCATTAAAAATATGCATTGAGCTAAAAAACTTAAAGCCACACGGTGTCTTAAATTTACAAAATCAGGAGGTAAACCTATCCATAGCAAAACAATTAGACAAGAACAATAGTATATGATACAAACTAAAAAAGCATGGTGTGATGAGACTGTGTTGAATCACAGTAAAGCCAAAGTTTGTGTTTTCAGAAATAAATATTATGTAACTGCACATGTAATATGTGAAAAATGTTTAATTTTAATGTACAGTTAACAAAATTATATATGCTCTTGCAATTTTACATATGCAAAAAGATTTATTACAATGGCAACTGATCGTTTACACATAAGACAACCACAGTTGTGGGGGTTTTGTGGTACAAATTACACCAAATGGCAAGCAAGCATTACAGGCCAGAGAGAATAATTCAATGTGAGAGCTCCCTACTTTGTGAATAAATCAAGGACTTCAGTTCAGATAGTAGAACTATTCAGCCAGGCTCAAAGGAAAGGGCACAAGGGATAAATCATGCAATATTCTGCAGTATCTCAGCCTCTCACAAATTTCACGAATGGCAAACACTCAGTACTGCAATTGCCATTCAAAGTAATACAACAGCATTCAATGCCCCAATTGCCATGTAAAGTCGTGTTTTGCATCATTTACTGCCAAATGCTATTGTTCCCAAATGATGTCTTTCAAGAGACAATGCATGGTATTCCAGAACACGTTTGTCCCTATGAATAGTAGAGTAAAAGACACAGAATCTCTTGGCTCTGGAAAAATAATAGTCCATAACAATAAAGCAGAACCTTTAGAATTAGCTTCAATGCACAAATTTTAACAAAAATATCCCTGTTCATCCCTCAGATTTGCAATTACAGCTCAGAACTGCAACTTCCATGTTTGTTAGAATCAATAGAGCATTTTACAACAGTGATTTTCTGTTAGAAAAATAGACCTTCAACAAAACCAAGATTTCCTTTGTGATGATATTTCATTTTGTGTTTTTGAAATATAAGATAGAAAAATTATTTTTTTTAAATTTAAATGGTATATGTGTTTTTCCCTTCTTTTCTTCAAATATCAAATTTAAAGTTAGTTTCATTGAACACAAAAGCCTGAGAGTGAACTTTAGAAAGAACTTTTACTGGGTACTTTTGGTGGAAACAGCATATCATAAAAAATTCAGAATTAGGAGGGTTTCCAAATTTCTTCTCAAAAAGAACTTAACATTTTAACAGGTTCTTGGTTACATGTTAAAGCAGTTAGAATTGTCCAGTAGGACTTTCAATGAGTCAATGGTAACGCTGAACATCCCCTGAATATCTTCATTAAATGAAATACGAGCATTCAAATAAAGGTCTGGTCAGTGGTTAAGCTGACTTGGTAAAGCACTAGATAAAGAAAAGGTGAAGGAAATAAGGACATCAGTTTGCTAAATAAATGTTTCAGGTAGATATTTATCCCTTCTGTTGGCTTTTGCATTGTTCTTTTTCATGTCCTGGATAAAATCTTCCGGGGAAAGAAACCTCCCAACTCAATCTCCTCATCCCTCTCCAGTCCCAAGTATCTTGTCTTTTGACCTATGTAACGCACTCAATTCTTTTCTTTCTTTCTTAAGATCAAAAAGGATAAAGAGATGAAGGAAACTTGGCGGGACAATTCTGGAGTACAATGATAAAATCTGACATATTGATAATGCTCATGACCTAACACAGATCCCTTCTATGAATAATCCTAGAACTTCTGAAATTAATTTGTATACAGTATTTTAAGAGACATTTTCAAACTTAGTTTTAACATCTTCTCATTCTTATGCTTTTGTACTATGGATTACATCTCTGTTTCCTTAACCTTTTATAGACTTAATCTAGAAGGGCTTTAAAGTGTATCCAAAGCGTACTTTACTTTGACATGTGTTTTTCATGTTTTCTGTGTAATTTCCAATACATTTCCTATTTTTCTGATGAATAGTTTGCCAAAAGCATTCTTGGAAAGTATTGTGGGCATTTGGCAGGAATTCATATATATTTTTAAAGAATTGTTATCAGAGATTAGATAGCCATGGAACACAGGTAACTTTTATTATCTAGCATATAAATTTTCCTTGGTTGAAGTTTCATTGCTTGCACATCCCTACTCCAAATGTTTATACAATATCATCTGAAATTATGGTTTCCGTTTACATTCAAGCTGCCAATCAAACATGATTCCACAGACAACAGTAATTAGCTGTGTTACCCAATTAGAAAACAGAGGAAAATATCTTATTGGCACTCATAGTAAGTAATACTTGACAGGCAGCTTGAATATAACTTGTACTTTGAACGGTTTTATGTTGGAAAAAAATATATTTTCAATAACTAATGAAGTACTGGAGATATTTTTTTTTCAGGTTGAAAAGTTAGTAAAGAAGAATTTAAACTATTCATTGTCATTCTATGCAACCTGAATGCATAGATTGCATTGCTACCATTATATTACCATTCTTGTCCTTGTGTGAATTTACAGTAATTTATATCCCAAATACAGTGAATTTATATCCCAAAAAACCCTTTTTGAAAAAATTAAATTTTGTGACTTTTCAAGTGTTACATAAATATCAACATATGATAGTATGAGATTTTGGAACAAACTTGATTCAAATAAAAACAATGAGCAATTAATACACTGACAGAAACTGCGTGTACCAGAAATATGAGTAACTTGTTTTCATTTGAAAATTTTTGACATAATAGCAGAGAGGTAATATAACTATTATGAGCAATTTTTCAAGTTTAAGAGAGCTGGATGCACAACTATAACTTTTTCTCTAATACAAATATCTGCTGAGGATTATTTTTTTAAGTGTATTGTTTTGAGACTTGTAGACACAAGAAATTTAAATATAAGCCATTTGTAAAATGAAATTATTGACTCTCTTATTGTTTTTGAAGCAACATTTTTACCATCATCGAAAAAACTTTGAAACTGTAATGAAAATGCTGAAAAACTATGAGCTTTTTTATGTTTTCAAATGTCATTCTTCTTAACCATTTGAGGGGAATTTGAGAAAGAGCAGGAATTTTTATTTGCACAAAGTTTGGGACCAGTGATATTGGACCATTAATGAGACTTCCTTATGCACTGTTTTTCAGTGAAAATATCACAAGGGGACATCACTCTCTTGCACATCACTGTGGAACTCGCGTGCATTCTTTTACCCAACAGATCCTGGCAGACAAATTATTTCCCAGAGTATTTTCCCAGTGATGTAAATCACTGGAAATATTCATAAATATGTGGATGGTCCTAGGGAAAAATGGTAAGAAGAGTAATTTGTATATATTTGCTATTTTAGCACTGAGGGCTGCTGAAAAGATCCTCCATACTATCATGAGAGGAGGATTTATTCACAATAATAATAAACAACCATATCCTCTTAGTTAAGCAGTATTACAACAAAATAGTATTTTAAAACAAGCAGTCAAGTCAAATCATGTTGACAGTAATATCTGAAAAAAAGGAAAGGGCATTTTATATCCGTTCCCACCGAACAGAATTTTGTGGAAATCCTCCTTTGAGTCTAATGAATAGGAAGGTACTTTTGAGTCTGATATGCTCAATGGGGACCATTTAAGCATCAGTGTCTTGCTGGAATATCCATGAAGATGTTGCACCCTTAATACATTATGTTTACTTGAAAGCTATTTGAGTGTATTCTCTTGTATTTACCGACCTATTCCTTTTTATCTCGAAGGTTCCACCAAGCTTTTCTTAGGCTCATTGAAATCTAGATGATACTATGTTCCTCATTTTAAACACATGAATAGTCTTAAAGTATATATAGGTTGCACAGAAGTGAAACCAATTGTGGATAGTGTTTAAACTAGGGATACACTTACCGGAAGATTCTCAAAAATGCTTAAATGAGTTGCCTAAACATGTGAACGTAGACCTCACTTTAAAGTGCCTTTGAGCCCTGCAGAGAAACAAAGTGGTCTTATTGCTGAAAAGCCACGAAAGCATTTTGGTTTTCAGTGAGCGTATTCACACAGAACTGTAAAGCACTTTACATAATATGCTTTACATTCACACCTTTCAGCTATTTTGGTTTAACTTTCCCAAGTTCCCCAGGTTGACATGCCCCAAATTCATGCATGTCTGTGTAAGGTGTAAGTTTGTTGCTGGTTTTACAAGGTGCTTTGACAAACCATGAAGAGAGCAAGTCTTCTTTAACAAATTTTTAAAATTCCTATTTTAAAATCAGGTTCAAACCAGGAATCCAAACCTAAGCAAGACAGTGATATTTTGATTTTCTTACTATTTACTCATCAGAAGTAGCTTTATCTTTTGTCATAATTGTTATAATTAGGAGCAAGATTGGATTCTGTTTCAAATGAAAAACCACTGTAATGTTTTACTTATTGCCTGGACAATGCACTATTAATTCCAACGGATTCCTTTTGCCATTAAAATGGATTTGCACTGAAGGGCAAACACCACCTCCATATGCATCCAGACTGCATTACAATCTAATCCATCACATTATACATTTATAGGTGTCTACCATTGTTGGATTGCTAAAACACTCAACCATAAAAAAAATGTCCATATGAAAAGCTGGTTTAAATTTCATGCATTTTTACTTACAAAGTGTCTGGTTAGATGAGCATGAGCTTCTGTGAAAGAAATCCTTTTGGAACATGAATATGTAAGAAGCTATGAAAATGACATGAACAGCAGTTTCTCTATTACCTTCTCTGTATTCTTTGCTGCTAGGTGAGTTTTAGACTCATGTAATTTGCAAATATCGTTAAAATTCCTTTCAAAGTTTTCTGGCATTGCACATTTGTAAATAAAAACACCACTTTACTTTTCGATGAAAAAACATGTGCATAGCTGATTTCCCAGCTGAAGACAATGATGGCTCAGTGGACAATAAAGCATCAGCTGTGAACTTACTGTACACATAAAAATTATTCATCCTGGGGTATATTTTCAAAAGCAGTGTGAATGGATGCATACACACAGCCTTGATTATTCCTTAATGGGATTTCTATGAGTGCCTCCCATTCATGCTTTAGAAAATTGCCCCCTAATTGTCTATCATAAAAATCTGTTTTATTTCCTTATTTATTTGTTTATTTCCTGATGTGGAAATCAACAGCTTATATGTTGAAATACTACCCAGTGAGAAAAAATAATCTTGAACTAGGTTTCTCAGCCTTTGCAGCTGATTTTGTAGTATATTTTCCATTTGCTGTAATGAGAATTAAAATCAATAGCAAATTAATAAGTAACTGAAAAAAAAAAGAACTTTTACCATGACAGAGAAAGTATTATGTATAAAAGGACATGATTTTTTAAAAAATTAAATAATATTTATATAGTGATGGGATTTTTAAAAAATATACTATGGAAAAAATGTCCCTTTACAGCATAAATGTGCTATAATGTGATAAAGTGGTACAAAAATAATATATTCTAGTTTAAAATGTTATACTTATGAAATATTATGCACATATACACATCTTACAGTACTAACTGCCCCCAACAAGCCAACAGAAAAGTACATTAAATTCAATATTATTATTTATTCTGGACAAATGGGCATATTGTGAAGTTACACTACTTTTATTGAAGTCAAATGTTTATGTTTCTATTTGTCAATGATAGACAATATTATAATGAATTTTTCTTTTTTATTTTTAATATTCATGGTTCTATAGGGGCATTATTTGATAATGGGATAAAAAAAAATGCAAACTTGACACTGCATCAACATGGCCAACATTCCTAATGCTGAGGTCATTCACAGAAAAAGGTAAGCTCTAGTTGCTGAAATGCCTAAGAAAGTTTCCACTTTGGGAGAGTTTACTTTTCTTTTTTTTCTCCTGATATCCCTTTCTTTTTTGCCTCCTCAAAAAGGCGAGGGATTTAGATCGCAAAGCCAGCTGAGGTCTATAGCCATATAGAGGTGTGCACAGAAAGATCTTGTGCTGAGACACTGCCCGTATGCTTGCTTTCTTGCCAGCCTCCCAGCTTCAGTTCATTAACATCACGACTGATACGATAAGAAAGCCCAGGCAGCATAAAAATGCAGATGGATTAGCTCTTTGCCCACTACTGGTTTTGTGGGACAGAATTATGGAGGAGACTAGCCAGTGGTCCCATCAATCTTCTCTTCCCCCATCCCCCAGTGTGGCCAAACCTCGCTCTCCAAGGAGTGGGAAGGCCACGGAGCCAGCACCTCTCATTGCAGATACAGCTTTCATACTTTATGTATAATCACTGTGGGAAAGGGTATCAAGAATTGCGGTATATAAATTCCAAACAATTGAATTGCTAATTACAAACTAATGATAAAGGCATAATAAGGAAGAAAGATAACAAGTCAGGACACTGGTAATTCATTCACATCACAGCCAGCAGTTTACAGTTTCAAAATGCTATATATTCAACCTTCTGGCTTCCAGGCCTCTCTAATGTGTCTAAGATCTCAGAGACTCATCAGATGCCTGACATTTTAGCTATTAGATTTTGGGACTAATTTTTATATTATTCAGAACATTAAAAATCACATTTTGACATGGTCCAGACCCTATTCAGTTTGAGTGGGCAGAGCGGATTTTCTGCATAGCAATGCATTCCAGAACTCAGATATCTCTTAGACTCCTTTATCAGCTTTTTGGGGAGCTTTTTACAGGTATTTGAGGACAAAATATGTTTGAACACTTGGAGAAACCCATGGTAAGTTATGGGTTGGAAAAACTGAGTCAAAACCACGCACTTAAAATACACAGAAATATCAGCTGCTTGCTTTTAAAAACTTTTTTTTTTTTTCCTAGTCTGGTAAAAATGAGGATGAAAGCTTGTTATTTTTCAGAATGGTGTTATTTTCCCCAGGGAGATCTAATGATGATGAAATGCTGAGCTCAGCTTATCTGTCTCTCTACCATTTAAGACTCAAAATCTGGAATCTTAAAGTAAAAGATGAATCTGGCATCTTCTAGGCCCATTGCTGCCAGAACACAACAAGTAGCAAAACTTCCATTTAGCTTATTAGAGTATGTCTGTGCCCATAGTTTGTATTTACTGGCACAAATTTTCTGCAGCTGGAAAAGTAGGTGAGGCTTTTCCAGATAGGAAAGGAGGAGGGTTAAGAGGAATTTCATTTTTTCATTGGTCCCTATCTTTGACCTTCCCATGCTTTCTCTCCCACCCCTTCCAGCTTTTTCAAGCTCCATATTTGCTACATAAAGACTCCTCTCAGTCTTCTCCACGCCACTGGTCCGTCTCTGCAATGTGATGTGACATGAGAAGGTGTGAAGCTTACTGTCCTCTTTCTAATCGACAATCCAAGTGAGTGCTGATGTGCCAATGAAGTACATTTTCACAACGACTCATTTTGGGAATTTCACATAGGAACACACAAAGGGGTCTGGAAATTCTGGATTTTATCATATTGGGTTACATTAATATTGTGTCTTGCTTTAATTTGGTGTAGCTGTTGTGGTGGAAATTGTCAGTGCAAATAAATAACGCTACAAAGCAAAGTGTGCAACCAAGAGGGTGCATATTTTCCTCTGAGATTTCCCTAACACAGATTCTTTGTGATGGGAATATATGCCTATCCTGTCATGAGCTGAAGGTTAAAATCAGGATTAGTATATTTTTAGTTTGCTTATTTTTTATTTTCTCTGTAAATCCAGAGCTAAAAACTGGATTTCTCAATTTCTCTTGAGAAAATGTCTCCATTTCTCATGAGAGTCGATTCTGCTTCCAGTTTAGCTGAAAATCCCAAATTTGGCTTCACAAAAATGCCATTCTAATCATTGTTAGATGATCACTTTTCTGCAGAAATTGCCATGGGGCACAGTGCAGCATAGAGAGGGAAAACGAAAGGGGGTGTGTGGAATATGTAACGTAATGTTCTTGGAAAATAACAAGGAGAAAACCTGTGAAACATGCTTGTTCTGGGCCATAGAAAATGTATCTGGGAAAACCTAATGTGTAAACAAAACTATCAAAAATTACTTTTGGGTCTGTTTTGAACAAAAATTATCAAATTTACAGTGACTGAACTAAGAATGTATGTTACAATGTATATTTTGCCAAATTGCTGCAAACTATTGAAAGATTTTCTGTAATAACCAAAACACCAGTATCCTCCAGTGTATATTTGTTTTTCTTCAAGTCATGTAAAGAGCACAGCCTCATGGTAGACTTTTTTTTTGAAGCTGTTTTTGAGGTAGCAGCAGTAAGAAAGAGTAGATAACAGTGTAACTTTAGACGTGGGACATCACTGAGGAGATAACAGGGAAAGAATTTCCAGGCATGGTATATGTGTAGCTTCAAATGTACGTCTTGGAGAATATTAAAAGGTATAAACTTGTACAGAGCAGAAGGAATTCTGTTCAGCTCAGCCAGCCAAAATACAACAGACTGAACAGGAAAGCACTGAGATTTTTAGATGCATAATGTTCTTACAAATGGCCCATGCTGTGCTAATAAAACTATTGTGACTGGGAGCTTTTGCAGTGGGAACTGACAGATGAAGCAGAGTTAAGTACTTTTTCAGACAAGCTACTACAGTAAATCATTAAAGCACACAAACAATCATCCTTCATCAGCCTGCGATTTGTTTTATAGCAATTGCAAATCGAAAACAATGTAAACAAACAAATCGACAACTAATGAACATTCCCCCACTGCTCACTGTAAATAGATCTACAACTTTAGAAGAACACTTTATCCAACACATTGTCAACTCATTGTAAACACATCTACAACTCATAAACAACTCATTACCCAGTATGTTGTCACCTCATTGCAATTAAAGTTGAATGCTAACTGTACTGCATTTCCCTGAACTGAATCAATTCAGAAGCCTGGAAGAAAATGTCTAGATGTATTAGTCCAATAAGTTTCAGGACTTTTACGAATATCTTTGCCATATAGTTGGAGTTTCTCTTGCAGTTTTTAATGTAAAAATTGAACGAAATTGCATCACTTTTTATTCTTGTTCACATCCAGGTTTATTTAGTTAGGCTTTCCATTTACATGTAACTGTTTCTATGGAAATTTTTAAAATGAGAAAAGAATTCCCCAAAAGACTGTAAAACTCACAAGTTTCCTTGAAATTGTTTTGCATGAACTATGTTTGGCAGTCTTATTTATTTATTAACTTACTTTCTACATCACTTGAAATTTCTACCTTCATTTTAAAGCATGGTAAGCATTAATTTGGATGCAATTGTTTATGAGCGAACTTTTAAAAATAGATTTGATACTGAAAAATCCATTTACCTTGAAAAAAAATTAAAAATAAACTTTATGCATGGTAGATATAAATCTGAAGATTAGTCCTGTGACGACTTCTAGTTTTAAGAGCAAACTTCACGTGCATTAGAATGCTGCTTGGACTACAGTTTATGAGAACTGGAAGTTTCTGCTATTGTTTCCATGAACTCTTCTGCTGGGCTGTATGCACACAGTCTGCTGCTGCTTTACAAACCATCTGTAAATCCTCTGGGGCAAGGACTGTCTTTTTTCTCCATGTTTACATAGCACTTATTACAAAATAATCTAATGCTCTTCAGGGCTACAGTACTACAGATATTAATGAATACATGTAGAAGGCAAATGCATTCAGTAATGGATCACTGCATGATTATAATCACATTTTAAGAACAAACTTTTGAGTTTCGCATACACAGGATTTCTACCGAGCTTCTCAATTTGTTTTAGAATCACTCATTTTGGTTACATAATGGAGTGTGGTGTTAAGATTAGAAAAAGCCTTGCTTACAATGCTATTGCACACAGGATCACAAGCTTAATCTTCTCCATCGTTTCACAAATAAGATTTTTATAAATGTAATTTTGCAGAATGGATGTTATTGTTATCTTCTATGTTAGACTGCTTAAGATCTCTCTTTTATATGTATTGCTCTCACATGTCACCTTGGCATCCAAATAGCTTGCAATATAAAAATTATTTGATAAGTGTAGAATTCCAGAAACAAATTAAACTGTGCTAAGTAGAAAAGACACTCCACGTACAGAATATGGTATTTATCACAGTCCTTTCTTCAGCACCATTTTTAGACAGTAGGAGAAGCTTCAGTCACTTCTGAAGCTGTGCACAACCCATAGCTTTCTGGCCAAAGAAAAACCATCAACAGTTGCAGCAGCTACTAATAGCATCTTCTTATAGCAAGCCACGCAGTCATTTGCAGTTTTTAATGTTGAGGTTTTCTTCTTGAAATATCACTTGTCTCTGACAATATACTTAAATATAAACAGTCAAGCCAATACAATGTGCAACACTGAAAAAGAAAAAAAAAAGGAAAATTATTCAATAAATATTTGAATAAATAAATGTTTGAATTTGGAAAGATGTTTTGTGTCGTACTGGCATCTCATTAAGTTAAGTATTTTCCATTCCAACAGTCAGAACCCTATCCCTTCTAGGACACCTTATGACTATAGTTTACTAGCAAAATAGAAAGAAATGGAAACTTGCTTTTGCAGTGAAAAATGTATACAACACTATTTTTTAATTAAATATATCATTAAACATTGAAACAGTTTATCTACAGATATGATGTTGTCTCTAAGACATAAGCCCAAGAGCAGTGTTATATTTCTGTTTAAAAGTTGTAATTGAACTCAATCAACAATTATGGTCTGGATAAGGGAATTCTGTAGGTTTTCAAAGGAGATAAGGCTAGATTTTCACAGTGGTTAATTCTGATCCTGATTGATAGTAGGTCATATTTCCTTTAAAAAACACCAAGAAACTTAGAGTTGAATAGTTTACAATAAAAAAAAAAAAAAAAAAAGAGCTATTTTACTCAGGTTATATTGAACCCAGAAACAAATCTTTGCAAATCAAGAGTTTTCTTCTAACATATCATTTACTCACTATAACTTTCATTCATATGTTTACTTATGTGTAAGTTTTCCCAATTGGTTGTAGGTATTCTGTGCAACTGAACATTATCCCCACCAAAATATCATAACCTATCCTCTGTGTTGTACATTCTAAAATATCCTGACAAAGGAGGGAAAAGAAACTAAAATTATAATGTGCCTTTCTAAATGCAAAAGATTTAATATAACCGGGGAAGGGAACTTTGGATTCTTCTCAGAGACTTAACTGCTTTTTCATGACTCCATCATTTTCTTTTCTCAGTAGGGATGAACAACCCACTGGAAGGACTTAATCACTTATTTTTGTGTTTTTACTCTGTCAGTTCTATAAATTGTGCAAAAAAAAAAAAGATTTTTTTTTTTTTTAAGATTGCTTGTGGACAGTTTGGTAAAGTTAAGCAAAACATTATTCAACCACAAAAATATTTATATGCCTTCACAAAACCCACAGCAATGGAAAGTTACCCTTTCACTTCCGAAAGCTTTTGATCCAGTTGATTTAAATAAATTTACCAAACTTTTACTACAATTTTAAAAGCCTCTTTCTTGTTGTTTAAATTTATTTTAAAGTTTTGAATCAACAGCAATGTTTTCCATTAGAAATGGAGTTCCTATTTTAAGCATAGACTTTTTCTCAAACATTTTAATAAAAAAAGTCCTTGGATTAAAACCTGGCTCCTTCACAAGCTTTGTTGTACCTATTAAGTGTAATTGTATTTCCTTTTTCTAATAACACAGGAGGTCTAGAGCAAGTCCCAAAACCTTTAGGACAAATGATCTCTATTTTCCTTAACATGTCTCCAAATTGTCTTCATTGTGTTGGACAAAATATTTACATTTGTTTCCTCTGTAGACTTCATACTATCAGAGACACCAATTTATTTTGGATGTGGTGTCTAAATTCTATTCTGAAGTCTCAGAATTCCAAGATTATACCAGTATTTAGCAGATATGTACTCATTTTTTTCAACTCACTTATGTGAATTGGAAGAAAAATGTGTATCCATGTTTTTCTATTATTTAACAGATTTAACAATTTAAAGTCACTGATATGTTGTATAGAGAAAGCATGTATAGAGAAAGTTTATGCAAGACTATTGTGTCAACAGATACAGAGCTGTTGAAAGTAAAATCAATCTCTCAGTAAAATATTCTGAGGTGAATTCTCAGCGATGCATGTGATGCTGTGCAGCTGTTATGTCAAGGTGGAACACCTTCCTAAAAAATTTCAAAAGAAATGTTAGATTTAATGCAGAAATTACTGTGTCATATGAGAGAAACTGTTTTAGATGAGAAATTACAGCAGAAGATCAAAATGTGCCTTCTGATTAAAATCTGTGAGAATAAGCAATTTTCAGTTTCCCATAAATCAGCAACAATACTCAATGTTGTTGACCAAGAAGGCAGTACAAGACAGTTGAGAGTTTAAATATTCTCTAGTCAGCCAGCTGCACTCAGCTTCTTCGGGACCTTGAGCAGATACTGCAGATGGGCTCTTTATTGAAAGGTGTAAGGAAAGGGTAGGTAACAGCAATCACCATGTAACATCAGAATTCAGATGTGCTACACAAAAAAAAAATCAGCCCTGAAGATTAACTTTATTCCAGCTCCAATAGACTTAAGACCCTATATGTTGTCTATATACATTCACATTCTGAATTGTCTTTATTTTCATCTGAAATAAACACTAAGGAAGGAAAACAAGGTCTCCTTAAGAGTAGAGCACGTTGTCTCTCATACTAGTCTGTATCTGCTCTGTCTTACAATAATATCTGGTGTTGTAAGAGAAGATACAGTGTATAGAAAATTATACTGCTCAGATGTGTTCACATTTATAGTTTATTAACCATTTTGATCCAACTTGTATGTCACAAATCAGGCCCTGTCATTGAAAAGTCCCTGCTGCAGAACTGCCTGTGGATAGCAAATAAAAGCAACCCTGCTGTGTTGGACACATTTTTATCATTTCTGCAAGTGAAAAGGAATAGGTGACAGCTCTGCATAGGCTTCTTAGCCACCCCAAATGAGAGAAAGCTGAGGAGGATATTCCATTACTTCATCACCTCAGCTTCCCAGGAAATGTTTACTTCCTTCTTTCTTGTGAAAACTTCAATATTTTCCCTTCCTTCCTGATTTTTCGAAGCTCAAATTACCTGTGCCTCCCTTCTCGCCCTTCATTAACTTGTACAGTGCATGTGGGGAGCTTTTCCTCAGCTCAATGGTCATGGGTCTGGAAATCTTCAATAGTGGATTGCTTTTGTTTACACAGAATATTATGGGCAGAAAGGTGAAGTCTGCTGTCCTTGTTGGAGTTCTTCTTCAATATCTACATCTTCTAAGCCTTTTCTCTACCAAAGACTGAGAAAAAGAGTTAGTAAGACTTCTGAACATTAAAAGGTAACTTTGAAAAAAAATCCTCTTTCAATATACTGCAAACTTATAAACTTGTTAGAAATGGTGTTGACCACCAAAAAGCCTTGTTTCCTTCTGGGGGGAGTGCCGCCTTCTGGGAGGCAGAGAAAGGAAAAAAAAAAAAAAAAAGCCAACCCATTTTCAAAAGTTGCTTTCATATTTCCCTCAAATAAGTCTGAAACAAAACCACAGAATCCAATCCTCCCAAAACACTGAGATTTGGAATCCAAACGTGGCTTCAAACTTCCATTATGGTCTTCACTAGAAAACACATTCCTAAGTGTCACTAATGTTTGATTGTATCATAATATAAATCTCAGTTTAGTATCATCTTGCTTGTCTGAACTGTTTGCATGACCTGGATATCTCTGCTTTTCAGCATTGTCTGTCAGGTCAGTATTTTGTATGTCAAATAAACCATGAACATCTCAACAAATTCCAATTAAGTCTAGGGTGAGCAGCACAACACTTAAAAAAAAAGGATTCCACCCCTTTTCTTGTCCCCGTCAGACAAAGGTGGAATGGGTGGGAGAAGGAGAGTGGTCATGAGCACATATTATTTGCAGCTAGTTAACACATAAGCAAGTGTATAGGTAAGGATTACAAAAGCATAAATGTACCTAAGGATAAGCAGTGTACATACAGATGGATTCCATTCATTGGGATGAACAATATGTTTGAACTATTTACATAGGCAGCACCAGCGCTGTGGTATGTGATCCCATATCCAACAAAATAGTCATGGCTGGAGGGCTCCCTCAGTTAAACTAGGGATGTTAAATGAGGGGTTCATCCATGATGATACCAAGCACTGGAGGATGCAAGAACAGGCCAGTGACTAGAGAAGGAACCCAAGAGGGAGCTAATAAAGAATGCAGGCATAATTTGGGTTTTCTTGCAACCAGAAAACCTTGAAAATTGCATTGCTTGTAATACTGAAGGACTGACTCCAGGATTCCAGATACTGTGGAACTGCAAGCTCTGAATGTAAGGTGTTAGTCATACTACTGCTCTTTCCTTAAAAAAAAAAAAAAATTACCTATCTCTTCTCTTAGTTTTATTTTGTGATGTTTTACTTTTTCCTGCCAAGCACTTGGTTTTGTTGTCTTTCTGTTATTAAAATCTCATATTTATCCTTGAAGATACATGACTTCTATTTCATCAATTTTTATTACAAATACTCATAACATCTTCCAGAAGACAGTGAGGTTTCTTTCAGCTAGACTTTGTTTTACTTTTACCATTTTGCCTGCAACTTCTTCTTGAGCATATATTTGGCATTATTCCGTACTTTAACCTCTTCAAAATTCTTACCTTCATTCATCACTAGTATAATAATCCAGCTAAGAATCTAGCTGTTTCCCCTAGGAGATTGTTTGGACTTTTATAATGTCCTGGGGTAAGAATTTGTATTATCTCTGTTTAAAGCTGAAATAAATAAATACAGTGTGCATAAGCGCATTGGTTCAAACAATAGATATATAGCCCAACTCATATATAGATATAGTTATATTTATATATATGTATCTCCCCAAAAAAGCTACTTGAATCTTATATCTATTGCAGGCTTGCCAAATATTTGGTCTTTCAAACTTTCTGAGTGACATCCCAACCCATTGAAACCAATGGCTTAATTCCCAGAATCAGAATTTCACACGTGTTTGCTTTATTTTATTTCACAGTAAGAGGTTTTAAGCAATCTAAATTATGTAGTAACATTGACTTTGTGACATCAGTATTACATTCCTTATTAGGAATATGCTTTATGTGCTTGCCACAGTAAGTAGAATTTAGTCCTGTTTTATATGGCTGGTGTAATTTAGGTACTGTGAGCTGACTTTTTTTCAGGTTTGTAGCAACTGGGAGAGAGATACAGGTCAACAGATTAGAAGAAAAGATTCAGGGGACAGAATTACCCAAATGCTAAAACTCCTCTCAGGGCAGCTGAAAGAGAGTGGGTAGGTGCAGGGAGCAGGATTATTTAACAGTAATCATTTTACTTATTTGTCAATAGCTATACAATAACAAGACGTCACAGAAAAGGTATCTCATCTCCAGTAAATTTTAACTGAGATTTGGGGTAAAATAACAATGGGTACATACAGTGCTTGTATTCTCTGATTTCCATGTTACCTGCTCAGAGTGAATTGCATACATATGATAGTGTTCCTTCTTCCTCCTGTCTGAAGTCTCAACATAAAAAAAAATAATAAACATTGTGCTTTGAAATTTCAGTTCAGGCAACTGAAACAAAAGGCAGAAAATTGCAGTACTATGTGTAATAACTAAACCTCTTGTTATATGCTGCTGTATTAAATATAAAACATTTTCATTTCCTTTGTATAGGAAATTCAATAGGACCTGAAAAAGGGGTCAACCAAGTACCATGACTCCCACTATAAAATGTGAGTGGTGCTAATATTCCTTTTTCAACTCTCATGTGACTGCAAAGAACCAAACATATAAAATATAGCTTTCATAAAACTGGAGGTTTGGTGGGGAATTAGCATGAGAGTTGTGCAGGCGACTTGCAAACGGAAGGCTGGCCAAGGGCTTAGATTTATGCTATGAAATTTAAATGGTTTTCTCCTGAGGTTTTCTTGAAAATATCACTGCATGTGGTCATGTTGGTTTACTGGCATATTTTCCTGAGATTGTTTTCAAAGTGAATGGGGGAGGAGGAGGAGAAAGAAGCCTGTTCCTTTAAGAGACACATTACTATCAGAACATTAGGAAAGCATATAAAAATGCATATTATAAATAGCACAAATGGGAATTTTAAACTTTCAGGCATATCCAAATTTGGACTGAGGAATAGTTAAGAAAATATAGGAAATGCCACTAGACCAGGGTTGAAAATTTTATTTTCTTTTCAATGGAATGTTTATAATGTCACATATTTTATCTCTGTAGATTTCAGTTGTTACACACTAACACTAGAAAATTCTCAGCATGAAAATTTCACTTCAAATGTAATTTTACAGAGATTTTTCTTACCCACCTATCTGAGATTCAGACTTAATTCAGACACCAGTATTTTGGTAGTCATACTACGTTATTCCTGGAATACGCAGTACAATTTTAATAACTCAGAAACAAGAGATCACAGACTGAAATTAAGAAGGAAGCTTATAAGCAATATAAGCCTATAAGCAATTCAAGCAGAATTTAATTACACAAAGGGTAGCTGAATTATGGAGCACATTGCTGAAGGCAGCAATAGATGCAAGAATTATAAATCAGTTCAAGAAAGAGCTCAGAGAAAGGAAATCAAAAAGTAAAACAAATCAGCCCTTTTAAAAACATCCCAGGGTTAAATGGGGCAGGCCACAGTGGACTCTGTGATAGTCAAGCCGTTTTCCTTTAAATGTTCCTGTGTTTCCTAAGGAAGAAACTAAATAGTCCCTCCATTGATTTCCATAATGGCTGTAGTTCAGTACCAGCAATACATGAGTGCGTCTTTTGTGCTTTACCTGTGCTTACAGGATTTTGTTGCATTTCCTTTTATTTCAAACTTCATTTACACTTGCACTGTTTTGCATGACTCTGGCAGTATAAAGCAGCCATGAAGTAAGTGTAAATATGATTTATGCTCCCTTTACACTAGCAAAGTGATGTATAGTGTCCTTAGGGAATGTGAGAATCATGTCCAGTGCATGTGAAACAGACACATAAACTCTGTTTAATTTTATTTAACAAGCACATTTCTATTTAATGTTTTTTTATATCATTTTAAGACTCATATTCATTTCTTTTCCTTAAAGTAGACTGACAGAATTGAATTCAGTGTTCTCAGTGTATTAATATTTCATTAATCCTATGTATATATCAAAAATGATGGTTTATACCTACATGTCTAAACAAGTCACTATCGATAGATCTCTGTTCATTTTTCTCATCTGTAATATCTGCATATTTAGGAATACTAAATGTAGAAAGAGGTAAGTGAAGTAATGATTACTCAGGATGATTACAGAGGCACCATTTTGATATCAAAACAAGTATTTCAAGGATGATTACTGTATAATTGATCAAGTACCCCACCAAATCCTTCACATAATTGCAGTGGTGATCTTCAAGGTTGATTAGACAGAAGCAAAGAAATAAGTCTGTGCCTTATATGTGAGAAAATTAACAAAATAGTCTTCTGGAAAATTTGTGTTTGCCTAATTTGACCATACACTTGCAATAATTTCATGGAGAAAAAATAGTGAAAAATTAGGTGCACGTATTTTTCTGCAGGTATATTCACACTTTTCTGAATGCTGGCTGTGGGAGACGTGGCTTAAGCCAATATTAGTTGATGCTCTGGGCCTTAGTAACATGTATTGTTTAGTTGTTTGAATGTCAACATGAACAGAAACTTTTGTGAGTGGTTGCAGTGATATTGCCTCATGTTCCTTTTTATTTGCATTACACTCCAAAGGAATCAGGTGCTTGAAAAATTAAAACTTAAGCCTTTTTTCCCCAATGATTTAAAATTACTTCCATAAAGATTTAAGATGCTGGTACTACAATGACTGGAATATCCATTACGTGCTTGGTAACCTTGTATTGAATGTTTGGGATGTTATTACCATCAGTACTGATCCCTGTAGTTTCTGTGGCATTCAGAAACTGGGGTGCTCAGTGATTCAGAAATCCAGGCTTTTAATTCTATCCATATACAGACTACATCCCTATACATGTTTGCAACGTAACTGAAAACACAGAAGTAAAAACATAGCTTTAGGACCAGTTCTTTAGAAATGGAGTGCATTGTCCTAGAAAGTATCAAGCTATAGAAGTCAAATTTAATTGTCGTGGTTTATTTTGTTTGAAAGCTACTTATTAGTATTTGATATTTAGTTTTAATTTCATTGTACTGAGAAAACATTTACGAGCCTGAGCTTTGGGCTTTTTTGAGGGTTTGTTTCGGTTTTGTTTTTTTTATGCTTATGGCAGTTAT
Source organism: Numenius arquata (assembly GCF_964106895.1). Classification (NCBI taxonomy): domain Eukaryota; kingdom Metazoa; phylum Chordata; class Aves; order Charadriiformes; family Scolopacidae; genus Numenius; species Numenius arquata. The sequence continues at coordinate 50,597,082 of NC_133581.1, forward strand.
TGACTCCAAAATGGAAATTGTTTGACTGAAACAAACAAAATCGTAATTTGTATTAAAGTTAGAATGGAAGACCAGATTTAGAGTGGATGGGCATGGCAGCCATATTTTGCTTTATGCCTGTAAATTTTTTTTTTTCATAGCAAAAAGAGATAAAGGATTAAGAAAAACCCAGAAGAATAAAAAAAAGTGAAGAAACTGCTGATGCAGTCATACATGAGGAATAGCATTACTTTTAGATTTATGCATGGGAGACAAAGAAATCTATATGAGCTCCTGCCTGTATCTTCCCTCCCAGCACTTATGTTAAAAAAAAAAAAAAAAAAAAAAAAAGGAAAGAAAATTAAATGTAATTGCTTTAACATTATTTTACAGAAACACTTTTTCATTCTCTCCTATTGATTTACACCTTCTCACTTTCCTCACCCTTGTCAAAATTTCATGCATGCCTCCTAAGCATAGGAACAGAAATCAGCATTGTCTTGTTTTGACTGCCATTGCTTTGCGATCTTAAATGGTCCCTCAACCCTTTTGTCAATATATATTGATGGGATCCACAGGCACTCTGAGTGATCCCACTCTTGAGGGGCATAAACCAATGGCAAGCAGGGAAGGGAGGAAAAGGGGGGCCTGCTCCAGGCAAGAACTGGTTAGGAAATATCAGAAAGCTCACGAGCCATTGACAAAATGTCAAACATTTCAAATCCTTGATTGTTTCTCTGGCTAATGCCATGCTAAACAGAACCATTAATCTACGCCTAAAGCAGAAACAGATATATATATACATATATGCACAACACATACATGTGCCCCCACCTACACGCACACATACACACACAAATAGTCTGCAGGGAAATTATGCAATGCCAATGAAACCATGTACAGAGAAAGTTCTTGGATAAATTAACAGTGCAATTACATTACATGACATGCCATAAGATGGATGAGGAAAACTTGGCTGGTATTACGTTCTGTTTTCAAATTGCAATTTATTTGAGGGTTTTAATGGATGCCTTATTAAAACATCTCAGCATTGGTCAGGTTTCAGCATATGTCAGAGTAGCCCATGATTGATGACACCCTCTGCTGCTTCCCTTGCACATTTGCAGGGAATTTAAGCAAAGAGGGAATGAACAGAGCCTCAGATTCGTATTGATCGTGTGAAGGTGCACTGCCTGAGAGCACAGTCTAATAACATTCTCTTAGCTGAACTGCCTCACATGAAGGCATTTATTACAAGAACTAAAATGTTATATTGCTTAGGATAAAAGAACATTGTACAAACAAAAGAGTAAGCAATGAACAAGAGAGAGAAGGAGAGAAAAGAGAAAGAAAGAAATACAAATGTGTAACTTTAAGCAATGAAGTGCTATTATCTCCTAAGAACATATTTCAGGAAGCCAAAAGAATGATGAATTTAACTGTTTTCTATCTGTAGATATAAGAGAATCTTCTAAGGAAAAACTGGAGACAGCAATTTCGTTTGTGTTCTTTTTTTTTTTTTTCTTAATCCATCTCATTTAGATGAGATCCTGTAATTACATTGGTAGCAATGAGGGTGGAGGTCAGAGCTAAACACAATTAGGATTTCGAACATCAAAATGGATAGCTTGACATTAATCATTTGACCATCCAATGTCTTTCTTCATCACTTTAAGTACTATATACTGTAGTTAATCGATCTGACCATCACCCATTTGATAAGCGAAAAGCACTTGTACCTAACTGGTGTAAATCTTAAAGAACCCCACACACTTTTAGAGGGCAGCTTCATCACAGAAGATAGACAGCTTGGATTAGACCTTCATGATGTAGGAAGCATTTCCTCTTGTGTTGTGAGATTTGTAAGCTACCTGATTGAAAAAGAGGAAATTTCCATGATCTCAAACTGCAAATGTAGTGTTGGCTTTTACCTCCCAAATCACTCCTTTAAAGAAATCCACATAAGTACTTCATCACATCAGCGATGTTTGGTTAACTGATACATTTTTTTTTCATTGTAAATGGAGTCAAGCTGAAGGTAAAATGAGATAATCAACTACAGATGAGGTAGAGTAGAAATACCCTTGCCCCTAGGTACCTCAAAAACACAATACTGATTACAAATAAAAATTCAGGTTGGGCATTAGAGTCCAATTCTTTCAGATGCTGAGTACTTGTCAGTACCGCTACTGCAGCTGTATCCCATTCACTTTGACTTTCTCTTGGCCTGCAGGAAGCACTCAGGAAGCACTCAGCATCATCCATGATCGGATCTCCAAAACACTCCCCAAATATCTATGCTTGGGGCTTGGTTAAATACTGTCTCATCTCTCTCATCACTGCCTCTGGCTGTTTGCAACTCTGATACCATTCCAGTTTCAATTCCAGGTCTAAAAGATTATTTGTTTGACCTGTCTTGCTCATCATTATCTGAGCTGCTAATTTTATTATTCTGTTAGCACCCTGGGCTGCATGGTATAAAGCGGGACTATAAACGTGTAGTTTGATTATATTGGAATCATTCAGCATCACAGGCTCAGCAAACAAAAAACAGCACTCCCACCCACACTACTATGATAGCAAAGAAGAGGCAGTAAAGAAGAGGGGGAAGGGAGGATAAAAGCTGTAAGAAGGATAAATAGGAATAAAACAGCCAGTGCAGTTAAGGAGCTTTACAAATTCTCTCAGGTTAGAGTTGTACACATTTCCTATGAACCTTTCTGAGTTGTCCTGTGGTCAAAATGTTTTTTAAAAGAAATAATATTAGTAACAATCAAAAAAAAATCCGAAATATGTAAAACTTTTGCTGTCTAGAAACAGAGTAAGAAATCTCTAAGTTTCTAGTTCTTAGAATTAACATAAAAATATGACTAAGATAATCTAGAAACCTTGGTGAGAGCATCAGGTCTTGGTCTGAACTAACAGAACTCACTATGTTTTTACTATTTTCTATTCAATGTTCCCACTTCTTTCTACTGTAGGTTGAGCACCTTTTTGCCGTCTGTTTTTTAAACATCTCCACTTGGATGTGCATCTTAAACTATTAAATCACAACTTACTTCTGTAAATTTATTTTAAATACAGACAGGGTCCTCTAACATTCTCTAGATTTAGCATTAGTTCTTCCTTTCAAGTACTGACTTCAGAATAATTACTGGATTCTCCTGCTTTTGTTTCTGAGCTTTTTGTCTTTCCTTCACCCCCATCTTTTTCTTTCCAGGTAGCTGACAAAGCTGACTTGAACTTCTAAGAGGAAAAAAGTTCTATTTTATTTTTTTACATTTGTAGTCCATGTTATTCTTGATACCGTGATGTTTGTTTCATCGTTGGAGAAGCACTAAAATGACTGCCTTGTGTTGCAGGCATTTTATAGCATAAGAAAAATGGTTTCTGAAACAGCAGATTTCATATACTTCCACCATGAAACTTACCCTTGTGATTAGCCTCCTGGGACCATTTCAGATCAGTACATGTATCACCTGAGCAAGCTATGCATAGGTAACCTAGATAAATCATAAATCTGATTGTGATCCTCAAAACAATTCCATATTGAGAACCATGGTTTTCAAATATTTTCTAGGTAATATAATTCAATTTCAACTATATTTATGTAGATGAAAGATAGTAGACATCGAATGTTAATAAACATTGACGTTCTCATTAATAAGAATTGAAAATCTCATACTGAGTGTACCTTAGAAGATGCAGTTCCAATAATTTCAATTCTTGCAAGTCACATTGCTCTCAGCTTCTTGATTAAAAATGGTAACCATGTCTATTAGAGCTGAGATAAATAAACAGATACTTTCTGGCAGTTTAGTGCACAAATGCAACCTCCTAACCCTCACCGTCAAGAGGTCAAAAGCTGCAAAACCTAGTCCATTAACCTCTGTAAATGGTTGTGATATTAAAAACTGACTCTCAATATCCAAGGGTCATGATCTAGTGTAATAACCATCAGCAATAAAGAATTATGACTATAGTACATTATCCGTCTATAAAATGGCCATTTATGACACCAGCACATTGGCTCTCTGTAACAGGAATGGACCGCCCCTTTCTAAGAATTATTGCACACTTTCAATTATGGGCTTAACATATAAGCTGTGAAAACTTATTAAGTCTTAAAACAGAGCACAGAACTACTTTCCGTATATTTAGCAAAACAGAAGAAAAACTCACAGGCTAATGCAGCTCAGTAGAAAATAACAGTTTAAAATATTGTTCTCAGCCTGCATTCTGTACTGCAATGTAGAAATTTCAGATTTAATCATTTCATTACCAGAGATCCATGGATAGGTAGAAGCCTATCAAGATGCAGAGGGGCTCTTTCAAAAAAAAGGGGCAGCTACATTGTTCTTGTAGCAACCTTTTCTGTTAAACAGAGCTGTAGCTCTCCAAGCAAAGCAAGGTGTTTGAGAAAGTTGCTGAGAGAAAAAAAAAAAAAAAGAAAATCACTAAAAGAAGTGACTCTGAAAAGAAATAGCATGAAGCATACTGCAACCACAGTTTTAGTGCTGTAAACATCTTTTTACTCATAAAGTCGGTGAAAGAAGGTGAAGGAAATGACAGTTTAAGAAATATGATAAATAAATACGAAACAATTTGTGTATTTTTTAGCACACTAAAAATACCTGTCAGAATGGGTCAAAAAATATCTTTACTACATGATATGTATATATGTACAAATATATATGGATGAATAGAAAATTTTTTTTATTTGCATGATGTGTGTTTAAATTGCTGAGATGTCTTATCTGCAGAAACTTAGGCCAACAAGTTATTTAATCAGTCACCAAAACTTTGATGATACCTGCAAAAATCCAACCCACTCTCCCTTTTAGAGAGCAGCTGGTCTTACTAATTAAAATGGAAAAACTCCATCCATCTTCATTTGCAGAGAAGTCACGCAGACAGAGATAGAACTTCAGCACCCTATTGTAGTTTCACAGGGTGTCTGAAAGGGACAGAGAAGAGGGAGAAAATATCCATTATTTTAATTTTGACAACAGATACAGAGAGGCCTTTTATTTGCAATTAGATGTGAGAGGTTATCAAAGCTAAAAGCAAGTAACATACCAATTTTGTTTACTCTTTCTTCTTCCTTTACATTTAATGAATAATTTACCCAACCGTGGAGTCAACAGCTCCATCTCAGGAATGGAATTAACTACACCTACATTGTCTTGCTATTTTATTCCAGTCACCGAAAAATAAGAAAACACCAGGGCATGAAAACATGTTGCAGATTTTAAATGAGTCTATATTAATTTAATTTTTTGCTAGAGAAAGTTTTCTTTCTGTAGTCTGTAGTAATAATAAAATCTCTGCTCAAATAATACTTATGTGCTCCTTCCTGCCTCTGTTCCACCGATGAACTTTTCAATTGTTTTCTCCATCTGTGAAACAGAAGAAACATGTAGAACTAACCAGGTCTATTTACCTACTGCAATATGAGTAGATTCAGGGTGGCACTGGGCACTGGGATCCAGAAGTAGAGCATCTATTCATAAAGTGGTTAAGATGGAAATTATCTACAGCACTGAATCCTCTGGAGAACCTAACTGGCCAGTGTTGCCTGTAAAGAGCAGAGAAGTGGTAAGAGAGGGCGCCTGAGCAGTACCCTGGAGATCCTGAGACACCGTGAGACCAAAGAGATCAAAAGTAGACTACATTTCAGCTTATAGCCTTCCTCTTACAAAAACTCTGTGCAAATAAGATTGCATGAACAGCAGCTACTTTTGCCTCTTCCAGATCTCTCCCCAGTGTAGACCCTGAAGGAAGAGGTCACTGGAACTTGCACCCTCTTATGGCAGCGGAGGCCAGTTCATCATCTGTTCTCCAGTCCTTTGTGTTGAAAGGGAAAGAATAGAGCATAAAGTATGATGAGTTCAAACGGTGGTCACAAAGAAATGATTTTATTAATGAGATTCAATACTAGGCATTTTACCAGCTGAACACCTCATTTTCAATGGGCTTAACAGCTGGCAAGCGCTGGAGTATGCTTTAGAGCATCTTTTCCCTTCTCCCTGTGCAACAGCTTCCTGCCAGGCTGGCCCAGCCTATGGTCAGTGTGCCAGATCTCCTTCATTAAGGGATGCTGAAACACCACATGTCAGAATCTGCCTTCTACTACTGTGGTTAATAAAAACCTTAAAGCACAACTTTGTCTCAGATGTTGTCATCTTTCCTAGAGAGAGACTTATTTTCACTTGTAGTATCACATCAGCTTTTGCCCTAATTCAAGTGCAGTATTAAGGCAGATGTATGTAATGACGCATATACACAGGGTGCACAAATGAACTTCATTTGGGCATTGTCTACATGTCATATGCAGGTTGACTTTGAAACCTTAGTACATTTAAAATACTTTTTTCTGTCAAATCTATGCTTATTTTACCTGCTTCATGCCTTTTTCTCACTCTTTGATTTTCTTAGCACTACTGAAATATGGGGAAGAAAATCTCTTTTATTCTAAAGTATCAGGGCCTAAAATAATGTAAACAATATCTATAAATTTTTAAACTGTAAGAGACACAGATTTTCCCTGAATACTTTTCTGTCACATAATTATAACTGTAAATTTATAAAGTCTTGATGAACTGAATGACTACACATTATGGGGTCTGTTCGTTGTTTTTTTACCAATTTTGTAGGCAAGAAGGAACATAAAGACCTTTGTATGGTTTGCCTAAAGTACCAAGTGTTCAGTTGTTTAAGTTATATGAGTTGCTTAAGTTTCTTATTGATGATAAATTGTATGGCTCCATAAGAGAGACAATCCTCATTCTGATGGAAGAGTTTGAGCAATGGGTGGCAATATTGTAAGTCAGTTAAGTTGTGACTCTAGTCCTGGCATAAACAGAACCTGACATTGTTGTGTCAGTGGATATTTAGGGTTTGTGTTTTCAAAATAGAGCACTTTTAGTGATTTTATCTATAAAAGTACATTCCAGTGACAAATTAGATTGCAGCTATTGTGCACATGTAACTTTTTACAAGCATAAATGAGTTCATAGTTTTGGTTCTCTCAAAATATTTGTAGGAAAAGCTCTCTGAGTTTATGAAATTCTTCAAAAATGTCACATCATGAGCAGCTAGCACACCTGAATTGTAATGTGAATTATTTACTGAAAAGGTAGATATTTGTCTTTGTCCAGTTCATTTGCATCATATTACTCTGTACAAACCTTCCTCTCAGCAGTAAGGTATTCAGGACTTATCTTAACCTTTTCATCTGTTTCTTTATTTTAGGTGAAAAGAGATTATTTTTATAATAATACTGCAAATTAGGAATAGTAAACCTTTAAACATCACTGAAGAAATGGAAAAAGATTAGAACAGCACCACCAAACACAGACACACATTTAGTAGTTAGCTGAAATATGATTTGACAGGTAGAGCAACCACAACTGGCAAATGATTTATTGAGTATATATTACTGCATAATGGACCTTCAGCTAGTTATAATAATTATAATAACCAGATATATTCCGTGCCACACTCTGTCAAGAAAGCTCTTCAGATTATCTCCCAAAATGGCAAGGTTAGCCAATTCTTTCAGGAGGCACAGTTTCCCGAGACTGATGTATTCAGTCATGGTGCAAGCAACAGAGCGGATCGCACTAAGGGGTTAAACACAGGCCTTTGAGCTGCACAAATCTTGATGCTTTAAAAAAAATGCCAAATTTCAAATTATCTCTATGAAGTTATTTTCCCAATTGCTGAAAATGTTTATTTTCAGTAGCACCCTTCAGATCGAATTTAGAAAATAAATTGCAATTATTTCCACTGTAGAAAGCTAAGTGCATTAAAAGAGCCCAAACATTCAAGTATGAAATGCAACTGAAGAGCAAAAATAGTATGATCTTTCAATTCCAAAAAATGCATACACATCAGCCAAGCAATTATTGCAATTATAAATCCATTATATATTGTTAATGTTGATCATTAATAATTTAGGCTCTAATTTGGCAAGGAGTAAGCTTCACTGGCATTCCTTAAGTTGTTTGCTGTATTTGGGATGTTTTGTTAGTTCTTTATAAAGCCAAGTGCAAAATATTCAGTTGGGATATCAGTGTTATAAAGTAAGCAAGGTCTGCTTTGCTCAAATCATCTGCACTTTCTGTATTTTAATGTTTGTAATGTAGAAATAATCATGATAAGCAAAAATGGTACCAAAGATATATTCTTATAAAACATCTTACCGTAATATGTAAATAAAAAATTATGAAGTTGTTTTTTATTACTGAACTCTGACTTTCCTTTGTGAGCAGGCACTTTCAGGCATTTGATTACTTTATATACCATGTGGCTGACAGAAAGCTTTTTTATTCTGTTTAGAGCTGTACTAAACTGGGAGAAAAATCTGCTTTGTGACCTTATGGGAATTTGATATCTGACTAAGCAGGAATATATATTAAATCACATCCTTGCTCATAGGTACTTGTGCAAAGTAACAGTTTCTTCTTCCTTCACACAAAGTCTAGATATGAAACAAACCTTACACAAAATGCTAGGGTCTTGCTCAAGGGAAAATTGCTGTAATATACCATAGAAGATGCACTCAGGAAAGCTGGTATATCCCTAACAGGCTCTCTTCTCATCTCCCATCTTGCACTCTACAAGTTGAACAGTGCACTTTCTATTTTATTTTATTTGGATGTACCAAGAGTATCTTGAGCTTTTATGTGTCTCTTTATTTTATTGATCCTCTCTGCACTCTTAAAAATAATGGGCTTTTAGAATCCCAGTGCTACTAAAATTTATCTTTCTCACTTTCTTGCTCATTCCTTTTTAAAACAAGCACATTTAGTGGATAACCTTTTACATGATCAGACATGATCAGCCAATTACTAACACCAAAAAAAATCCAGTCCTGTCTATTAGAGTTTACTTTGTTAGAGAAAGACCACATACGTAGTTACCTGTGCCTTGTTGTCTCCCTGCTAACAGGCTACCCATTAACTATTTTTCTGAAATCTTTGTTGGCATAATGCTGTATGATAAGCATGTATATCCTCCTCATGGGGGTGAATTAAAATTCCGCTTTCAGTGAATAAGATTAATTGCCCATTTAACCAAAGCTGGATTCATTCTCTTATTGGGGCAGGGGTGGGGGGAGAGGAGGATGCTGGAGGGCTGAAGGTGGGAAAAGCAAGGGGCAGAGTGCCAGCTAGGCTGCAGTATTCAGTTACATGTGAAATGATTTGTAATTCTGAGTAATCACTTAGGACAAGCCCTTGCACCATTTTATCTATACATGACTCTAGGCCAAAGTCAATACTCATAGTAAAATAATGAGATGAAGCTAACTGAGCCCTTTTATTAATGCTCCAAGGAGCAAATCTGATGCTTGAGCTTCTCCCATGGAAAGTATCCACTTCTTCCTAAAAATGAACAAGTGGGTCATGATGCCCAGTAGTAACCAGGGTTCTTGCCTCCAAAAAAACAGTGAAAATTTTCCTTTCTTATTTGTACACCATATCATGCTTTGCCCAGCTGCAGGTGGAGGCATATGAATTTTGCATTAGAGAAATCTATCTCTCTCCTAATAGTTTTTCCTGACTTGGAGAGAGGAAAAAAATCACACAACGAAAGTCCAATAAACCTGAAGGAAAAAAGCAATACACTGTTTGAGATATGTGTTTTTATTCTT